>NC_051313.1:19145946-19458398 GCF_015220235.1 Choloepus didactylus | reverse complement strand
GTTTACCAAAAGACTTTTTAAGAATGAATAACTCTGCAGGCAGGAATGAGAAAAACATTCATTTTCTATGTAGATAATTCAGGGCTAACTAGGGTGCCCATGGGAATAGCTTCTGTGCTTGATATCTCTAGATACTTTGTATCCTCAGATCCTTTTTTGTAATTCATTCAGGCTATACACCTGGAATTGCTGATTCTTTACTGCAGAGCCCTTACTAACAAGATCTTGGTCTTTTCACCTGCAAAAAGCCAAAGTTCACTTTAAGCAGAATGCTGATCAATCAATTTCTATGGAGGCTTTGTGTCCCCCCAATACGCTTGCTGCTTGATTGACTTGTTAGCATCTGTCTGTTCTTGGCTTTGCCTCTATCTATTTAGGTAGAAGTATCTTTTTTGACTTTTTCCTTTTTTTTTTTTCTTTTGGTTTGTTTGTTTTCTTTTTATTAAAGTAATAGAGAAGCCAACTCTAGCTGGCTGAAAATAAAAGGGATTAATCTACTCACATAGCTGAAAGATTTTGTGATAGTGTGGGCTTCAGGTTCTGTTCAATGAAGGATCTAGATCTGTTTCTCTGCTATTCTCTTGGCACTGGTTTCCTGCAGTTTAAGCTTTGCCCTCAGTTTGGCTTACCTTCTAGTTATAAAATGGCATCCAGCAGCTTCTGGGGTGACTTGTTCCATTGAAGTTTGTAGACGAGAAAGAGAATGAATTGTTTCCCAAACCAATGAACTGAACTCCTAAAGTTTTGTCTTGAGTGGACCAATCATTAATGCTCAGGATATGGGATTAACCTAACTGATTTACTCCAATCAAGGCTTATCGCTGGTTGAGGTCAGTTGCACCAAGAATGCATGATTTCTATACAATGGAAAATGAAAAATATTTGTTGGGAGGTAATCGAAATTCCCACTACATTTTATGAACCTAAACATTAAATTTGTCTTTATTCTCTTTGTTGTCTGTTTTGCCACAACACTAGAGGTGGGGAAAGAATTATGTTCTTTTGGAGACTATTATGTTCTTTTTGATGAGAAAGTCACATCCTTTTGTTAACCATGATGGAAACAGATCTCCTTTGTACAGTACTGAGACACAATGTCATCAACTGCTTTCTGCAGTAGTTAGGGGGTCTAACCTGGTGATTCTCGAACTATGGCCCCTGAACCAACCGCATCAGCATCTCCTGGGAATGTTTCGACCTGGAAATACTGAATCAGAAACTCTGGGGGTAGGGAAATCTGAGTTTTAATAAGCCCTGCAAATGATTCTGATTACACTAAAGTTTGAGAAGTACTGGTCTAACAATTACTTCCATTGTCACTATATTGTGGTTTACATGTGTACTTGACAGCTTCATTTACTTTCATTTAATTGCTTTTTGAGATTGGCTTATACCAGACATCTGTGCACAGGATAAATGTTTTTCTTGTTGTATTCTGCGGCATACCAACAGAATTTTCAATTCAACCAAATTGCAACAGTCAGTTCTGCTATTATGCTTATTTTTAAAAATTCTTATTTGTTCCAGCGCAATTGATAGATTAGAATACAAGTTTACCAGAAGTCAAATTTTGAATTTGCTTATGCACTATTTCATCAATGAGAAAAACTAGGTGAATGCAAGAAACTTCACACAGCTGAAGTGAGCCTTATAAGAATATACAAAACATGCACATACTCATACCTCACAAGGAGAGTCAGCCTACCCAAACCCCATCCACATCAGTTGTCGCAACTTCCCACGGATTTCAGAAAAGTTTCCCTTACCACTTCACTGCAACTCTTCTACCTCCCACCTCTACCAGCAAACTTCAGGTCATTTTCAAGGTACAGAGCCCTATTTGTTGTAGTATTTGTGTTTTCCTTAACCATTTAACAAGTGTAAAACTGTGCTACCATTTTTATTAGGTTCTTATCTCATTTTTTAATTTTTTTTTTTTTTTTGAGTATTGTGCCTCAACCCCTATGGCTTTTATCGTGTTCTTTTACATAGTGGATTTTTAGAAACACTTATGTTGCATAAAGCAGAACTGAGTGTAATTTGAGTGAAACTTCACAAACTTATAAAAACTATTATAATTCTTATTTCAAGGCAAACTTTTTATTTTAATGTTTTATAATTACATTGTTTCCTCATTAGTAGTTCCAAAAATTGAATTTTAACTGTTTACCCTCAGGGAGTGACAGCCTTAAAATATTTACCAGTTTTCATATAGATATATATGTTTGACTTGACATTCCATGTTATAGATACTAAAATATATTGGTCTATAGCAGAAAACATTCCAAGAAAAAAAAACTAGCATTTCTTCTTACTTTTCTCTCTCTTTGATAACCAATTATTATTGCAATATAAAAATACCTGAAAAATTTCCAAATTACCCTTTCCTTCTTGGAATGAAGATTTATTGAAAAGAAGGTGACATCACATTAGGAAGATTTCATAGCAAAGGCTGTTTATTATTATCCTTATTGCTATTATTATTGTTTCCTTGAATATATATTTCTTTGTTCTAATTTACCATTTTCCAAAAGATTTTTTCTATATTTTTAGATCTTCTTAAATAATGCAAATATCTATATTAATAATCTAATATTAATTAACCTTAAAAATACATTTTATCAAACTATCATCACTTATCAGACCAGTAAACACAAAATGCTTGTCAACTATTGCCACCCGTTATTGTAGGAAAGGGGAAAATTCTTTGGTAATTAGCTGTGCATATGTGCTGTCAACACAACTGGCTCCTATGTTGCACAGAAATGACTATTCAGACTTTTTTCCCCCATTAAATCCCCCACCCCCTTCACCCTCTTATTTAGTGATATGGTGAGAAAAAGCATGATCTATGGAATATTGAAAGTTCAGTGAGGAAATAACAGCACTTGATGGCACTTGAAAACATTTAGCAATTAAAGGTGAGTTGTCCAAAAATGCATTTGCCCTGAAAAGAAAAACAGTAATACTATGTTTTGTCTTTGTAATTATTCACTGCTTATTATTTTGCTGTTTGCATGCCCTTTGTTTTCCACATCAGTATTATCTGTCTTAGATTACGATCTGTCTTGACCTAGACTGTGTTTTCTAAATTGATCTGTGCAATTAAATGCTTTGTGATCATGCTAAAAAGCATCATTATAACTAGAGGTCTACATACCAAGCTGTATCCCATGGAGAGCAGCTTCTGTTACTGAGCAACAACTAGGTACACTGGATAAGGGAGGGGCTGATGAATACTCAGTTAAAACAATCACTGTATCTCTCAATAGAGAACACAAGTTAAATGTCTGTGTGTAACTCACTGCTTAGTCTATAGCAGAGGGAATCCCAGTTATATTGGGTTATACAGAAAGATCAATTAATAATTTCATTAATTGGGGACCTTTTGATGGCTTTGTTTATCTTTTATGATGTGATCTCTTAAATCTGCAGTCTTTACTAGACTCACTAGTGCCTCACAGTAAGTGGTGAGGCATTTATATCTCTAAATATATTTTAAAATATCAAACTTTATACTTTGTAGCAATGAAAAAGTCCCAGGTAATGTTCTCAATTAAATCCATTAAATTTTTGCTTAGTGTTGATAAATCACTAGTCATAGGGTCCTACATAAACCAACCAAATACGCTTTCTCGAAATTAAACTAATAGTATTTACTAAGATGTTCAAACAAAAAAAATTTAGCTAGAGACAAGGATTACAAATTTGTGACCCCTCCTGTAAACAGACTGTAAAAACCTTGAAGAAATATGAATAGTCATTAGTATCCATATAATTGAATATTTTTCCATAGTGAGTTTTCAGTCATTTTCTTGCCACCAAGTACCAATTGAACTTCAAAAAAAAAAAAAAAAAAAAAAAAAAATGACAGAGCAGAACCAATGCCAATTATGCATGTAAACTTTTGATATTATATAATGAAGTAGCCCTGAATTCTTGATGAATGAACATCATGAATACCAAATAGATTTTCAGGTGACATATAAACTGACAAACATTTCTAAAATTCTAAAGTAAATTTCTAAATTCTAAGTTATTCTTTCATAATGTCTTCAACAGAATACTTCCTTTCCTAATCAAAACAAAACAAAACCCTGAACTTTGAAAATAAAGGCTTATATTTCAGAAAGTTGGTGCAGAAATAATCCATTAAAGGCTGGTTTTAAAAACATAAACTTCTGGAAAAAAATAAGAATTTCAAAGACAATGAAAACATTTTGATATCTCAGTGTGATTTAGTGCTGATGAATATATCTCATACCCAAAGTTTTTCCTTTCTATTTCTGGCTTGTTTATTAAGTAAAGGGTTGACTCTGGGCAAATAATTTCATCTCTAAAGACATCCTTCTCCTTTGGAAGAGGTTTGTCTGTAAAATCTTTCAAGTCCCTGCTGTTTCTGAATTACAAAGTTATTCAGGTTCTATGATACGATTTTTAAAAATCACTTAAATTTTAATAGAAAAATATTTTGAATGCATATTCTATACTGAACTACTATGTTTAGATAGCCTGAAAGATTCCAGAGGTGTTACTTAAATACAATATTGCTTTGATAACTGGCTACTACTAGGAAAGGGTGGGATTTCTCTCTTAAAACCCTCAGTATTTGAGGAGAATACTGACGGAGGGGAAAATACATGGCTGTCTATTGTAGAAACACAGGCAATTAGACATCAGTTATCAAACTGATCTGCAGATAACATGGACCACTGCCTACATATTACTTATTAAATTTAATGTCCTCTAGCGCTCAACTAATTATACTGAGTCCCTCATTTGCATGTGTGTTTATCTTGAGTAAAGTTTATTTCAAAGATCAGTGCCCGTGAGTTTGTCAGGAAAAGGTCACAGCTCTTAAATCAGCCTGATGTATGTCAATTAAAAGCCTCAGAACTAGTGGTACCTCTTTTCAGAATCTTTAATTTACAGGTACAGAGAAAGAGAGACAAAGCACAAGGTAGATGTTTTTCTACAGTAGTTCAATTTGATGAATGTTGGACTAGCAAACTATTAACTGAATATAAGAAAATTGCAAGCACATATTTTCTGCATTTGTTTTCATGTTGTATGCCACCCTGACAACTAAGGAGGAAAGATTGCATGCATAGGAGTTGGTGATTCTTATGTCTTGAGTTTTCTGGACCTGAAATCTAAAATGACATTCACAGTGAATCTAAAATACAGACGCAAAAAGTCACCCTTGGTTTGAGGCCTCTTTTGGTTTCTCATGTTTTTATTTTTTTATTTTTTTTTAAAAATTTTTTTTCTGTTCTTTTTTTTTTTTTAACATAGTTTTTATTTTTTTTTTCCATTTTTATTGAGATTGTTCAGATACCATACAATTATCCAAAGATCCAAAGTGTACAATCACTTGTCCCTGGGTACCCTCATACAGCTGTGCATCCATCACACTTAATTTTTGTTCAATTTTTAGAAACCTTTCATTACTCCAGACAAGAAATAAAGTGAAAGATGAAAAAAGAAAAAACGAAAAGGAAACTCTAAACCTCCCCTATCCCTAACCAACCCCCCTCAATTGTTGACTCCTAGTATTGATATAGTACATTTGTTACTGTTTATGAAAAAATGTTGAAATACTACTAACTGTTGTATATAGTTTGTAATAGGTATATAGTTCTTCTCTATATGCCCCTCTATTATTAACTTCTAATTGTATTGTCATACATTCATTCTGGTTCATGAAGTGATTTCTAGTATTTGTACAGTTGATCATGGACATTGCCCACCATAGGATTCACTTTTATACATTGCCATCTTTTGACCTCCAACTTTCCTTCTGGTGACATATATGACTCTGAACTTCCCCTTTCCACCTCATTCACACACCATTTGGCGCTGTTAGTTATTCTCACATCTTGCTACCAACACCCCTGTTCATTTCCAAACATTTAAGTTCATCCTAATTGAACATTCTGCTCATACTAAGCAAGAGCATCTACATTTCTTCCACAAGGCAGGAGGGAGAGTCAAAGAAGGTAGAGAGGCAAAAGAAAGAGGAAACAAAAAAAATGACAGCTAGGAAGCAGCAAAAGGAAAAATAACCTTAAATCAAAGTAGAATAAAGAATCAGACAATACCACCAATGTCAAGTGTCTAACATGCCTCCCCTATCCCCCCCTCTTATCTGCATTCACCTTGGTATATCACCTTTGTTACATTAAAGGAAGCATAATACAATGATTCTATTAGTTACAGTCTCTAGTTTATGCTGATTGCATCCCTCCCCCAATGCCTCCCCATTTTTAACACCTTGCAAGGTTGACATTTGCTTGCTCTCCCTTGTAAAAGAACATATTTGTACATTTTATCACAATTGTTGAATACTCTAGATTTCACCAAGTTACACAGTCCCAGTCTCTATCTTTCCTCCTTTCCTGTGGTGTCTCACATGCTCCCCATCTTCCTCTCTCAACCGTATTCATAGTTACCTTTGTTCAGTGTACTTACATTGTTGTGCTACCATCTCCCAAAATTGTGTTCCAAACCACACACCCTGTCTTCTATCACCCGTAGTGCTCCCTTTAGTATTTCCTGTAGGGCAGGTGTCTTGTTCACAAAGTCTCTCATTGTCTGTTTGTCAGAAAATATTTTGAGCTCTCCCTCATATTTGAAGGACAGCTTTGCTGGATACAGGATTCTTGGTTGGTGGTTTTTCTCTTTCAGTATCTTAAATATATCACACCACTTCCTTCTTGCCTCCATGGTTTCTGCTGAGAGATCCGCACATAGTCTTATGAAGCTTCCTTTGTATGTAATGGATTGCTTTTCTCTTGCTGCTTTCAGGATTCTCTCTTTGTCTTTGACATTTGATAATCTGATTATTAAGTGTCTTGGCGTAGGCCTCTTCATATCTCTTCTGTTTGGAGTACGCTGCGCTTCTTGGATCTGTAATTTTATGTCTTTCATAAGAGATGGGAAATTTTCAATAATTATTTCCTCTTTTATTGCTTCTGCCCCCTTTCCCTTCTCTTCTCCTTCTGGGACACCAATGATACGTACATTATTGTACTTTGTTTCATCCTTGGGTTCCCGGAGACATTGCTCGTATTTTTTCATTCTTTTCTCCATCTGCTCCTTTGCATGTAGGCTTTCAGGGGTTTTGTTCTCCAGTTCCTGAGTGTTTTCTTCTGCCTCTTGAGATCTGCTGTTGTATGTTTCCATTGTGTCTTTCATCTCTTGTGTTGTGCCTTTCATTTCCATAGATTCTACTAGTAGGTTTTTTGAACTTTTGATTTCTGCCGTATACATGTCCAGTTCTTCCTTTACAGCCTCTATCTCTTTTGCAATATCTTCTCTAAACTTTTTGAATTGATTTACCATTAGTTGTTTAAATTCCTGTATCTCAGTTGAAGTGTACGTTTGTTCCTTTTACTGGGCCATAACTTTGTTTTTCTTAGTGTAGGTTGTAATTTTCTGTTGTCTAGGCATGGTTTCCTTGGTTATCCAAATCGGGTTTTCTCAGACCAGAACAGGCTCAGGTCCCAGAGGGAAGAAATATTCAGTATCTGGTTTCCCTGTGGGTGTGTCTTAGAAAATTGCTCCACCCTTTGATGCCTCAGGTCACTGTGCTTTTCTGCCCAGCAGGTGATGCCTGTTAGCCTATAATTCTTGACTGGTGTGAGGAGGTGTGGCCCTGTTCCCCCAGGCTCTGGGGTCTGGTTCTGAATGGAAAGGGTCCCACCCCTTTCCTCCTAGAGAAGACAGAGCCCTCAGGTGGAGGCCATTAGCATTTCAATGGTCTCACTCTCTGCTTGTGCTGTCTCCACCCTTCCCAGAGTCACAGCCCTGGAAACTGAAAATGACTGGGGCTTTCTCCACTGAGCCAAAAAAGAAACAGATAGTCCCCTTCAGACCCAGTCCAAGGCAACCCTCCGGCTCTCCCAGGTCAGTCGTCACCCAAAGCCTCTGTCTGTTTTTTGGGGCTGTGTACCTGTAGTGAGCAGTTCACACTCGCTACTTAAAACCCGTTGGAGCTCAGCTGAGCTATATTCGCTTGCTGGGAGAGAGCTTCTCTCTGGCACCACACGGCTCCGCAGCTCGGGCTATGGGGGAGGGGGTCTCCCTACCTGGTTCCGCAGGTTTTACTTACAGATTTTATGCTGTGTTCTCGGGCATTCCTCCCAATTCAGGTTGGTGTATGATGAATGGATGGTCTCGTTTGTCCCCCCGCAGTTATTCTGGATTATTTACTAGTTGTTTCTGGTTTTTTGTAGTTGTTCCAGGGGGACTACTTAGCTTCCACTCCTCTCTATGCCGCCATCTTGCCCGACCCTCTCATGTTTTTATTTTGATGCATTTTTTTTTCTGATATCAAATATTACCTCAGCACTAAAAAATCAAGAGAAGAAGCAGGGAGGAAAATGAGAAAAATAGGCTTGTTACTTCTCTCTTATGTATGATTGGGCTCCTAGGATTGATGCATAAGACTTTCTCGTGTCATTTCACTCCTTTTGCTGTAGACACCAATACTAGCAGATAAAGCAAAACCCTGAAGTGTGAGCAAAAGCACCAATTATTTATGTACACATATAGTTCGTATGTATTTCTAACTATTGGCCTTCAGGTAAATGTCTAGGCTGAAGTAGATTTAAATGTACAAGTGGTTGTGTTATATGTTTATACTTCTTGTAATTAATATCTAGAAAATCAGAAAGGAAGACAAATTGTCATGCTTCTTATTTTCCCCATTTACATCTGTAAAAGTGAGGAGGAAAGGGATTGCTTTCTATCTACCTGAAATAGACATTTAAATTATAGTGAATTCAAAAATCCTTAGCCATTTCCCTCAAAATTTCCTTCAGTGAAAATTGATATGAATCAAAAATTTATATTAAAAAGAAATGGCAGGACCATTGCACCTAGCACAGTTATCTGAATGATTTGCTAGGTCAAGCAATCTGTCAACTATTTTCCTCTAGATCATAGGATTAGTATATCAGGCCAGATTCTTATCCTGTATAAAGCCAGGCAGAGTTATTTTTGAATTCTAACAGGGTATATGATTTGATACTTGTAAAAGAGATTTTGAGACTTCACTTCCGAAAACTGAGGGGAGAGCTTAGTAAAATATAATTCCTATACTAAAATACAGCTGTAAAAACTGAAATGCAGTTTGAATACATTCAGAGTGAGTCTTCAGTGCTCTTTCCATTAAATAAAAAGACTGCAAATTAAAAGTACTCAAAAATTGCCGTTGACATTCAGAAACTCATTAGCTTCATTCTTTTCCCAAAATCACCACAGCAATTAGTCTAAACTTTAATTGGCCAAAATTATTCATCATTAAAACACTGATTTTTAAAAGACTAATGTCTTCTCTGCCTTGAACTTAAATTTTTCACATTTTGAGTGCTATTTCTCTACCAGATCCTAAAATGATCAAGCATGTTTGCATTTTATCTCTCCAGAGAAGCCATTTCTTGCCTTGAACTCTCTCAGGCTTGCCTCTTCTGCTTGGTCAGATGTCTGTGAGCATCCTGTGCAATGAGCTAGTCTAATTAGACACATGCCAGGCTATACATCACAGGAAAAAATGGAAAACTGTGTACAAAGCGATCCAATTTATATTCAGAAATGTCCTATAGTATCTTTTGTCAATACTCACTGCATCTTCATGATATGATCCTCACATTTTCATCTCAACTTAACTTCTTCAGTTTAAAATATTGTTTCCCTGTTGCAATATTTACCACCTTAAAATTAATGACGACAACTGAATACATACAAACGTTTATATTCCTTCCTTCCAGCATTCAGGGAACAGCTTCCAGGTGCTGACACTGTGCTAGAAACATGGAATAAGAAGAGGAAAGAGATGTGTTCAATGACCTAAGACTGCTTATAAAGGTCAGGTAAACAAACAGTCCATTTAAATGATAAGAGAACAAAAGGCAGTAGAAACCCAGGGCACACCTGGAGCCCTAAAGGAAGGTACAGTTCTTACCATCTGGAAAGGAGGTGGTAAATACAGGGCTTGTGGGTGCAGATGGTGACTGAGCTGAGTGATCAAAGGTGTTTTGCTGGATGCTCAATGGATGAGGTGTTCCTTCAGAAGACAAGAGCACAGGGCAGGAAACTGCAGGGTGAATTGAGGTAACTGTAAGGAGCTCAGTCTGGCTAAAGTAGAATGAGAAACAAGGCCCAAGAGTTAGGCAGAGAGCAATGAATGACTGATACCAAAAGAGAGTTTGGATTGCATGCCATATGATAAGTGTCAGGGGAAGAATCAACAAATTTAAGCAAGAAATATGCTAGGATTTTTTTAAAAAAGAGAGAAAAGACTGGCTATTTGAAGAAATAGGAATAAAAGATTTCAGAATTTAGATTTTGCTTTGTGTTAACAAAGTTTCCACTAAGATGGAAGAACAAAACATAGAAGAAAGGGAGAGAATTACTTTCTTCATGGAATGACATGAAGGGTAGCTTATAGGATTCTGGGAATATAGGGATCTAAGCACAGGTCCTTGACTCCATCTCTTTCAATACTGCTTGGTAAATATGTGCATAAAAATTTCCTAAAAGTTCTATGACAGTTAAAAACCAAAATTACAAATTGTATGATGGAGAAAATGTGTGTAGAAATGATATATATGACAACAAGGGTAAAAAGAATAGGCGATACTAACATGGAACTCTTGTGCAGCATTCTTACGTTTTATATCAAGAGGAATAAAATTAACTCTAAGTAGATTGTGGTAAATTAATGATGCAAGTTGTATTCTCTTGGCATCTACTCAAAACAAAAGCCATGGGGAATATTTAAAAATTCAGTACAAGTAAAAAGAATATTAAAACAGCATTCAGTTAACCCAAACGAACTCAGGAAAGAAAGAAGATAGGAACAACAACCACAAAAACCAAAACAGATGAGACAATAGAAAACAAATAGCAATATATAGTTGGGATCTAGCTTTTTTTTTTTTTTTTTAAATCAAGGCTAAGAATCTGTCTTTTAATAGGAGACTTTAATCCATTTGTATCTTATATAATTATCACTTTGGCTGTGTTTAAATACTATTAATAGATGAAATTCTTAGCCTGGATAAAAATGCAAGATCCAACTATATCTTGACTATAAGAGAAAATGTTTTTATTAAATAATACAAATTTATTGAAGAAAAACAATGGAAAAATATACCATGCAGTCAGTATGCATAGGAAAGATGGATGGATATATTAATATCAGAAAAAATAGACTTCAAGGACTCCCAGGGAAGATGGCAAAGTAAGGAGATGCAGGACTCTGTCCTTCCACCAAAACAACTATTAAACAGGCAGGAACTGTATGAAATAACTATTTTGAAAATCCAGAGACCAGAAGAACACTGCACAGCATCCAGGGAAGAGTGGGAGGAAGACGCAGATAAATTATGGTAAAAACTTTAAATTGCTCTCTCTATGCAGTGACTACCGGCATCAATCCCCACTTGACATTCTTCTCTAGTGCACATGAATCATTTTCCAGGATAGACCATATGTAAAGTTACAAAATAAGTCTCAATACACTAAAAAATATTGAAATTATACAATATATATTTTCTTACCACAGTGGAATGAAACTAGAAATCAATAGTAGAGGGAGAAAGGGAAAATTCACAAATATGTGGAAAGTAAACAATAAACTCTTAACCAATGGATTAAAAAGGACATCACAAGTGAAATTAGGAAATAATTTGATCCTAGAGCTAATAAATTAATTCAGCAAAGTGGAGTGGTACAAGGTCAACACCTAGAAATCAGAAGTGTTTCTATAGACAAGTAATGAAGGATCTGAAGAAGAAATAAAGACAAAAATTCCATTCACAATAGCAAGTAAAAGAATCAAATATCTAGGAATAAATCTAACCAAAGATTTAAAGGATTTGTAAGCAGAAACTATGAAATGTTGCTAAAAGAAATTAAAGAAGACCAAATAAATGGAAGGATATTCTGTGTTCATGGACTGGAAGACCCAGTATCTTTAAAATGTCAAAACTACGCAACACAATTTATGGATTCAATGCAATCCCAATCAAAATTCCAACAACCTCATTTGCAGACATGGAAAAGTCAAACATCAAATTTAGATGGAAGGGTAAAGGGCCTGAAAATCTGAACCCATCTTGAAAAAGAAGAACGAAGTCAGAGTTCTCACATTTTCCAATCTTAAAATTTCCTACAAGGCCACAGCAATTAAAACAGCATGGTACTGGCACAAGGGCAGACATACAGATCAATAGAGTAGAACTGAGAACACAGAAGTCAACCCTCACATTTATGGCCAAATGATTTTCTTCCTCCACAATCAATGGCTTTTAGCATATTCACAGAGTTGTATATCATCACTATCAATTTTAGAACATTTTCATTACTCCAAAAAGAAAAACCCCATACTTGTTAGCAGTCACCTCTCAATCTTTCTATCCCTCCCCAACCCTATGTAACTACTAATCTAATTGTTTCTCTAAACTTACTTATAGTCAAACTTTGTATAAATATAATCATACAATATGCAGTATTTTGTGACTGGTTTCCTTCCCTTAGCATGTTTTAAAAAATTATTTTTATTTTTTTAAATTTAGTTCTATTAAGATACATTCACATACCATAAAATAATCCATGGTGTACAATCAACTGTTCACAGTACCATCATATAACTATATGCCTTCATATAACTATATGCCTTCATAACCCCAATCCATTTTTTTTAATTCAGTTTTATTGAGATATATTCACATACCATACGATCATCTATGGTGTACAGTCGACTGTTCTCAGTACCATCATATAGTTATGCATTCATCACCCCAATCTATTTTTGAACATTTTCCTTACACCAGAAAGAATCAGAGTAAGAATAAAAAATAAAAGTAAAAAAGAACACCCAAGCTCCCCCCCATCCCACCACATTTTTCATTTAGTTTTTGTCCCCAGTTTTATACTCATCCATCCACACACTGGACAAAGGGAGCACAATCCACAGAGTTTTCACAATCACACTGTCACCCCTTGTAAGCTATGTTGTTATACAATCGTCTTCAAGGGTCAAGCCTACTGGGTTGGAGTTTGATAGTTTCAGGTATTTACTTCTAGCTATTCCAATACATTACAACCTAAAAAGGGTTATCTATATAGTGCATAAGAATGTCCACCAGAGTGACCTCTCAACTCCATTTGGAATCTCTCAGCCACTGAAGCTTTATTTTGTTTCACTTCACATACCCCTTTTGGTCAATATTATGTTCTCAATCCCATGATGTTGGGTCCAGATTCATCCCTGGGAGTCATATCCTGCATTGCCAGGGAGATTTACACCCCTGGGAGTCAGGTCCCACTTAGGGGAGAGGGCAGTGAGTTCACCTGCCAAGGTATCTTAGAGAGAGAGGACCACATCTGAGCAACAGAGAGGCACTCAGGGGGCGACTCTTAGGCACAATTATAAGCATGTTTAGCCTCTCCTTCACAGTAACAAGCTTCATAAGGGCAAGCCCCAAGACAGAGGGATCGGTATACCAAACCGCCAGTCCTCAATGTTTGTGAGAACATCAGCAACAATCCAGGTGAGGAAGTCCAACACCTCTGCATCCTGCCCCAGCTCCTCAGGGGGGCCCTGCATATATATTTTTATTCTCCTCCCAAATTACTTTAGGATGTGTTGCTATTTCACTCTAACCTATACAAACCTACCATATCTCACTTCCTATTCAAAGTTCCATGTAATTATGGTGTTTGAACAAACTGACTGTAGAAGTTATATTGTTTAGAAAATATAGATCCTACACCAAACAAACACCTCTTCCCTTGGTCTCACATGGAAGTTGAAGTTTTAACACACTGTCAGTTTCAACCTTTACCCTTTGGCCCAATTTGCCCTAGTCTTAACCAGATCTGCTGCATTCATACCTCTAATTGAAGTCTAGGCTCTTTTTCAGCCTTTTTTTTTTTTTCTTCTAACAGTTGCTGTATGCATTAATACTGACATTCATATCTGCCGAGCTCTAGCTCTGAGTTTCAGGTGTCACACAGATACGCAGTGTTCCAGAGACCAATCAGGTTATATACACAAAGGGATCAGCATCTCAGAGTTCGGACATAGTCATTACAATTCAGAAATAAATTGGACTGCTGTAAGAGCTTACAATCTAGGGACCATTACAGTAATCATTTTCCTGTTAGGCTGTGCTCTAAGATTCAATTCTGAGTTTACACATTGTAGTTAGTTCATATTGGTGAGGCATTATCATGTTTGCCTTTGTTTCTGGCATACTTCACTCAAAATGCTGTCTACAGGATCCATTCACCTCGTGGCATGTCTCACAGCTTCACTCATCCTTGTAGTTGCTCAATATTCCCTTGTATGCATACACCACAGTTCACCATTCTGTTCCTCAGTCAGTGTATCCTTAGGCCACCTCCACCCATTGCAAATCATGAATACTGCTTCCATAAACACCAGTGTGCAAATGTCCGTTCACGTCTCTGCTCTCAGATCTTCCAAGTACATAACCCATAATGAGGTTGCAGGACCTTATGGCCCCTACATACTTAGCTTGTGAAACCACCACAGTGACCCCCAGAAAGGCTATACCATTCTGCCGCCTCATCAAGAGTAAATAGTTACATCCCTCTCTCCATGTTTTCTCCAGCACTTTTACCCCTATTTGTATTTTTTCCTACAATTTTATAGAGATATATTCACATACCACACAATTATCCACAGTGTACAGTCAGTTGTTCATGGTATCATCATATAGTTGTTCATTTATCACCACAGTCAGCACTTGAACTTATTGATTACTATGAAAAAGGTTTTTTTTTTTTTTTTTTTTTTTTTTTGGCAAATAACAAAAGAGATAATAAAAAGGAAAATAAAATGTCATACAATACAAAATAATAGTAAGGACAGAAAACCACACCACTACCAAGAATCTCATATCCCTCCCTTATATGCCCCTCTCATACACATTTAACTTTGTTATATTGTCTTTGTTACATTTAATGGAAGCATATTACAATGTTACTGTTGGCCATACACTCCAGTTTGTTTTGATTATGTTTTTTTCCCAAATACCATCTCTTTTTCAACACTCTGCATGGTTGATATTCATTTGTTCTCACATGTGAAAACATTTTTATATTTGTACATTTAGTAACAGTCATTGGCCACTTCAGTTATTGCCAAGTTATACAGTCCCAGTGTTTATCATCTATCTTTACCTCTGGTGTCATACATTCCCCTATCCCACCTCTTTCAGCTTTACTCACAGATATCTTTGTTCAGTGTACTTACTTACAATATGGTGCTACCATCACACATTATTATGCTATCCATGTCTGGATCTATAAAATCAATCCTGCTGAACATTCTGTAGTCCTTCAGCATCAAATGCCCGATGTCTACCCTCTTTCTATCTCCTGGTAGCTTGTGTTGTCAGCTTTTGACCCTCAAAGTTTGCTCACTAATATTAGTTCATATTAATGAGACCATATAGTATTTGTCCTTTTGTTTCTGGCTAACTTCACTCAACATAATGTTCTCAAGGTTGATCCATGTTATTATATGTTCCATGTCTTTGTTCTGCCTTACAGCTGCATAATACTCCATCATTTGTATACACCACAGTTTGTTTATCCACTTGTCCATTGATGGACATTTGGGCTGCTTCCATCTCTTGGCAATTGCCAATAATGCTGCAATAAACATCAGTTTACAAATGTCAGTTTGTGTCTCAACTTTCAGCTGGCAGATCTATACTTAGCTTCCTGAGGAACCTCCACACTGTCTTCCAGAGTGGTTGCACCATTCTGCATTCCCACCAACAATGAATAAGTGTGCCGCTTTCTCCACATCCTCTCCAGCACTTGTAATTTTCTGTTTTTTGGATAATGGACATTCTGGTAGGTGTGAGATGATATTTCATTGTGGTTTTGATTTGCATTTCCCTAATAGCCAGTGAAGTTGAGCATTTTTTCATGTTTTTGAGCCATTTGTATTTCCTCTTCAGAACTGTGTTTGTCCATGTCTTTTGCCCATTTTTTAATTGGATTGTTTGTCTTTCTGTTGTTGAGTTGTAGGATCGCTTTATATATTTGGATATTAAACACTTATCTGATAATGTGGTTTCCAAATATTGTCTCCCATTGTGTAGGCTGCCTTTTTACTTTTCTAACAAAATCCTTTAGTGTACAAAAGTATTTGATTTTGAGGAGATCCTATTTGTCTATTTGTTCTTTGGTTGCTCGTGCTTTGGGTGTAAGGTCTAGGAAACCACCTCCTATCACAAGGTCTTTAAGATAGTCCCCTACATTTTCTCCTAAGAGTCTTATGGTCTTAGCACTTATATTTAGGTCTTTGATCCATTTTGAGTTAATTTTTGTATAAGGTGTGAGATAGGGGTCCTCTTCCATTCTTTTGGAAATGGATATCCAGTTCTCCAAACACCATTTATTGAAGAGGCTGCTCTGTCCCAGTTGCTTTGGCTTGCCTGCCTTATCAAAGATCAATTGTCTGTACATGCAAGTCTATTTCTGAACACTCAATTCAATTCCATTGGTTGGCATCTCTGTCCTTATGCCAGTACCATGCTGTTTTGAGCACTGTAGCTTTGTAACATGCTTCAAAGTCAGGTAGTGTGAGACCTCCCACTATGTTCCTCTTTCTCAAGATATTTTTGGCTATTTGGGGTACATCGCCCTTCCAAATAAATTTGGTTATTGGTTTTTCTATTTCTGCAAAGTAAGATTTGGGATTTTAATTGGTATTGCATTGTATCTATCAATCAGTTTAGATAGAGTTGACATCTTAATTATATTTAGTCTTCCAATCCATGAACATGGTATGTTCTTCCATTTTTTTTTTTTAGGTTCTGTTCAATTTCTTTTAACAGTTTCTTATACTTTTCTTTTCATAGGTCTTTTGTGGCCTTCATTAAGTTTATTCATAAATACTTGATTCTTTTGGTTGCTATTGTAAATAGAATTGTGTTTTGATTTCTTCCTCTTGTTGCACATTACTTTGGTATAAGAACACTACAGATTTTTGCATGTTGATCTTGTAGCTGCCACTTTCCTATATTCATTGATTAGCTCTAATAGGTTTGCTGTAGATTTTTTCTGGATTTTCTACATATAGAAACATGTCATCTGCAAACAGTGAGAGTTTTACTTCTTCCTCTCCAATTTGGGTGTCTTTCATTTCTTTTTCTTGCCTGATTGCTTTAGCTAGAACTTCCAGCACAATGTTGAATAACAACAGTGACTGTGTGCATCCCTGTCTTGTTTTTGATCTTAGAGGGAAAGCTTTCACTCTCTCCCCATTGAGTATGATGTTAGCTGTGGGTTTTTCATATATTGCCTTTATTGTATTGAGAAAATTCCCTTCTATTCCTATCCTTTGAAGTATTTTCATCAGGAAAGGATGTTGAATTTTGTCAAATGCCTTTTCTGCATTGATTGAGATGATCATGTGGGTCTTCTGCTTTGATTTATTGATGTGGTGTATTATGTTTATTGATTTTCTTGTGTTGAACCAGCCTTGTATACCTGGAATAAACCCCACTTGGTTGTGGTGTATAATTCTTTTAATGTGCTGCTGGATTTGATTTTTGCATCTATATTCATTAAAAAATTGGTCTATAATTTTCTTTTTTTGTAGTATCTTTGTTTGATTTTGGTATTAGGGTGATGTTGGCTTCATAGAATGAATTGGGTGGCTTTCCCTTCTCTTCAATTTTTTTGAAGAGTTTGAGCAGGATTGGTATTAATTCTTTCTTGAATGCTTGACAGAATTCACATGTGAAGCCATCTGGCCCTGGGCTTTTTTGGGGGGGTTTTTTGATGACTGACTTGGTGACTCTTTACTTGTGATTGGTTTGTTGAGGTCATTTATTTCTTCTTGGATCAATATTGGTTGTTTATGTTTTTCTAGGATGTTGTCCATTCCATGTAAGTCATCTAGCTTATTAGCATATAGTTGCTCAGAGTATCTTCTCATTATCTCCTTTATTTCTGCAGGGTTACTAGTTATGTTTTCTTTCTCATTTCTGATTGCATTTATTTGCATCCTCTTTCTCTCTCTCTCTCTTTTTGTTAGGCTAGCAAGGGGACCATCAATTTTGTTGATTTTCTCAAAGAACCAGCTTCTGGTTTTGTTGATTCTATTGTCTTCCTGTTCTCAGTTTCATTTATTTCTGCTCTAATCTTTGTTATTTCTTTCCTTCTGTTTGCTTTGGGGTTAGTTTGCTATTCTTTCTCTAGTTCCTCCGGGTGGACAGTTAATTCCTCAATTTTTGCTCTCTCTTCTTTTTTAACATAGGCATTTAGGGCAATAAATTTCCCTCTTAGCACCACTTTTGCTGCATCCCATAAGTTTTGATATGTTGTGTTTTCATTGTCATTTGCCTCAAGATATTTACTAATTTCTCTTGTAATTTCTTCCTTTACACACTGGTTTTCTAAGAGGGTGTTGTTTAGTCTCCATATATTTGTGAATCTTACAATCTTCTGCTTGTTATTTATTTCCAACTTCATTCCATTATGATCTGAGAAAGTGTTTTTATAATATTAATTGTTTTGAATTTGTTGGGACTCTCTTTGTGACCCAACATGTGGTCTATCCTAGAGAATGTTCCATGAGCACTTGAGAAAAATGTGTATCCTGCTATTGTGGGGTGTAGTGTTCTGTAAGTGTCAAGTCTAGTTCATTTATCATACAATTCAACATCTCTGTTTCCTTTTTGATCCTCTGTCTAGATGTTCCACCCATTGATGAGAGCAGTGTATTGAAGTCTCCAAGTATTATTGTGGAGTTATCTATTTCTCCTTTCAGTGTTCTCAGTGTTTGCCTCATGAATTTTTAAGCACTCTGGCTTGGTGCATAAACATTTATGACTGTTATGTTTTCTTGATGAATTGACCCTTTTATTAATGTATAGTGTCCTTCTTTGTCTCTTTTAATTGTTTTACTTTTGAAGTCTACTTTATCTGATATTAATATAGCTATTCCTGCTTTTTTCTGGTTGCTATTTGCATGGAATATCTCTTTCCAAACTTTCACATTCAGCATATTTTTGTCCTTGTGTCTAAAGTGAGTTTCTTGGGGACAGCATATAGATGGGTCCTGTTTTTAAATCCATTCTGCCAGTCTGTGTCTTTTTATTGGGAAGTTTAATCCATTAACATTTAGTGTTATTACTATAAGGGCAGTACTTTCTTCTACCATTTTGTCTTTTGGATTTTATATGTCATGTCTTATTTTTTCCTCTCTCTCTTTTTTACCCCTTCTGATAATCTTCATTTCTACACTCTTCTCCAAACCTCTTTCTCCTGTCTTTTCCTATCAGCTTGTAGCACTCCCTTTAGTTTTTCTTGTAGCACTGGTCTCTTATTCAGAAACTCTCTCAGTGTCTGTTGCCTGAAAATATTTTAATCTCTCCCTCATTTTTGAAGGAGACTTTTGCCAGATATAGAATTCTTGGTTGGCAGTTCTTCTCTTTCAGTATCTTAAATATATCATACCACTGTCTTCTTGCCTCCATGGCTTCTGTGGAGAAATCTGTACACAGCCTTATCGAGCTTCTCTTTTATATGATGGATTGCTTTTCTCTTGCTGCTTTCAGAATTCTCTCTTTGTCTTTGACATTGGACAATCTAATCAGTAAGTGTCTTGGATTAGGTCTATTGGGGTCTATTCTGTTTGGGGTCTACTGTACTTCTTGAATCTGTAATTTTCTGTCTTTCATAAGAGTTGGGAAATTTTCAATGACTATTTCTTTTATTATTCTTTCTGCCCCTTTCCCCCTCTCTTATCCCTCTGGGACACCCGTAACTTGTATATTTGTGCTCTTCATGTTGTCACTCAACTCCATAAGATCCTGCTCATGTTTTTCCATTCTTTTCATCATCTGTTATTTTGTGTGTATGAATTCAAATGTCTCATCTTCCAATTCACTGATCCTTCCTTCTGCCTGTTCAAATCTACTGTTGTATTCTTCCATTGTCTTTTTCATCTCCCCCATTAATCCCTTCATCCCCATAAGTTCTGCCATTTGTTTTTTCAAGTTTATGTATTCTTCTTTATAGTCATGCAGTTGTGTTTCTTATATCCTTCATCTCTTTTGCTATATCTTTCCTCAGTTCATTGAGTTGATTTTTGAATTGATTTAAGAGATTTGTTTGAACATCTTTAATTAGTTCTTCCTTCAGTTCATTGAATTGATTTAGCATTAGTTGCCTCAACTCCTGTATTTCAGTTGAACTATTAGTTTGTTCCTTTGGCTGGTCCATATTTTCATGTTTCCTAGTGTGGTTTGTTATCTTGAGCTATCTAAGCATATGAGTTTCTTGATTAGTTTATTCTGGAGCTCCTTTTCTCTCTTTTACCTAGGGTTTTCTTGTTGATTGGCTTTGTTCTCTAACCTCTGGTGTTTAGTTCAGCATATTCTAGGCCCGTAACTTAGGTTATATTTAGTTGATTGGGGTTTTCACCTCTTGTTTTTCTGTTTCTTGCCCTGCCTCTATGTAGCCTTTGTGCATGAGGGTCTCCTCAGATATAGTCAACCTCAGTCAGGTTTTCCCAGTCCAGAGAGGCCCAGGTCTCAGGAAGAGTGTATCAAGTTTCCTTGAGAATGAGACCCTCCTGTGAGGCCTCTAGACCTGGTGCTTTTCCTATACCATCCAGCAGGTGGCACTTGCCAGCCCACAGCTCCCTCACCAGTGTGAGGAGGTACGGAGCCTTTAGTTCTCCTGGTGACCCTGACCCTATTAGGGGGTGTGGCTGACTGAAGCTGGTGTCTGAATTCCAGCCCCTGGGGTCTGAGTTCCCAGAAGGATGGCTGTCACTGGAGCTGGGCCACGGCCCCCTTTTCTTGAGAAGTTGTGGTGTTTAGCGAATTTTCTCCACCACTGGACTTATTGCATTGTGTCTCAGAGCTCTCTTAGCTCTGCTCTTGCCTGGGCCCAAATTGCAAGTCTTTAAGGCTTTCTGTAATGGGCTCCTTAGAATCATTATTAAATGATTAAAAAAAGATAAAAAGATAAAAAAAAAAAAAAAAGCAAAAACAAAAAGAAGAGCCCATTATGGACTATTTACAATCCTTGCAGTTCTGATAGGGTATTGAAATGCCAAAGACAGGAGTTGAGGGTGATTAAGGAGAAATCAAGAAAGCAGAAAAACTGGCTTTTCAGAGAAGGGCTCTGGTCCCCTGGATTTGCTTATGTGCCTGATTCTTTTTGAACCCAGCCCTTCTCCATAGTATGTTCACCCCAACTCCAAAAAAGTCTCTGTTTTTATTTTAATTTTATATTTATTTATTTATTTGTTTTTGCTATCCTTATCTCTGTCTCTTCCCCCCTGGGCTGACTGCTTCCAGATTCTCTGGTGTCTGGTCTCAGTTTATCCATGGTTGGAGTTTTTGTTCAGCAGTCTGAGTTTGTTTTTCAATGCTGCAACTGCAGTTCTCCCTCCTGGTTCCCAGCACTGATGGCTCCTCCTCCCTCAGGATTGTACCTGGCAGGGAGGGGCACAGGTCCCGTGACCATGAGAACATATAGATTTCACTGTTCTCAGCTGCTCCATGTTAGTGGGTGTTGTATGAAGTATGTCCAAATTCAAATTCCTCTGCAGTGTCTGGTCCACACAGTTCCTGGCTTTCTACCAACTGCCTCAGAGGAGTAACTAAAACCCACACCTCACCACTCTTCCATCTTGCCCCACCTGCTCACCTCAATCCATTTTTGAACATTTTCTTTACACCATAAAGAATAAAAATAAGAATAAAAATAAGTAAAAAAGAACACTGAATCACCCCCCCCATCCCATCCTAATCTTCATTTACTCCTTGTCCCCATTTTTCTAGTCATCCATCCATACGCTGGGTAAAGGGAGTGTGATCTGCAAGGTTTTCACCATCACACTGTCACCCCTGGTAAGCTACATAGTTATACAATCATCTTCAAGAGTCAAGACCACTGGGTTGGAATTTGATAGTTTCAGGTATTTATTTCTTGCTATTCCAATTCACTAAAACCTAGAAAGGGAATACCTATATAATGCGTAAGAATGCCCACCAAATTGACCTCTCGATTCCATTTGAAATCTCTCCACCATTGAAACTTTATTTTCATTCCACTTCCCCCTTTTGGTCAAGAAGATGTTCTGAATCCCAGGATGTCAGCTCCAGGTTCATTCCCAGGAGTCATATCCTGTGTTGCCAGGGAGATTTATACCAGATAGGGGGGAGGGCAGTGAGTTCACCTGCCAAGTTGATGGCCAACTGATTTTTGACAAGTTGGCAGAGACCACTCAATTGGAAAAGAATAGTCTTTTCCACAAATGGTGCTGGGAAAATGAAATCTCCATTTGCAGAAAAAATAAGGACACCCCCTACCTAACACTAGATACAAAAATCAAGTCAACATGGATCAAAGGCCTACCTATAAGAAATGGAACTATCAAACTCCAAGGAAAAAATGTGGGTAAGCATCTTCAGGAACTTTTGCTAGGCAATGTTTCTTAGACTTTACCCTGAAAGCACAAGCAACAGAAGAAAAAATAGATAAATGGGACTTCACCAAAATCAAAAACTTTTCTTTCTTAAAGGACTTTATCATGAAAGTAAAAATACAATGTACACAATAGGAGACAATGTTTAGAAACCACAAATCCAATAAAGGATTAATATCCAGTACATGTAAATAAATCCTTCTATTTAACAACAAAAAGACAAACAACGAAATTAAAAAACTGCCAAAAGGCTTGAACATACAACTCTCCAAAGAAGACATACAAATGGCCAGAAAACACATGAAAAAATGCTCAGCATCATAAGCCATCAGGGAAATGCAAATCAAAACCACAATGAGATACTATTTCACACCCATTAGAATGGCTGCTATAAAAAAAATGGAATATAACAAGTGTTGGAGAGGATACGGGAAAATAGGAATGCTCATTCATTGCTGGTGGCAATGTAAAATGATACAGGCATTGTGGGAGACAGTTTGGCAGTTCCTCAGAAAGCCAAGTATAGATCTTGCGTATGATCCACAATCCCAGTACCGGGTATATATCTACAAGAATTGAAAGCAGGGACTTGAACAATATTTGCACAATGATGTTCATAGCAGCACAAGTGCCAAAAGATGGAAGCAACCCAAGAGTCCATCAACTGATGAATGGATAAACAAAATGTAGCACATACATACAATGGAATACTATTCTGCTGTGAAAAGGAATGAAGTCTTGATACATGTGACAACATGGATGAACCTTGAAGACATTATGTTAAACCATGGACTTTAGTTAATAATAAAATTATAAAAATGTGTTATCAATTGTAACAAGCATTCCAGAATAATGCAGGGTGTTGTCTGTGGGTTGGCATATGGGGATCCTGTGTTTTATGCGTGATTGTTCTGTGTGGAAGCTTGAAGCTGTTTTGTACCCCAGTAAAGGCCATGTTCTTTTAATCCATTCCTGTGGGTGCAGACCTATTGTAAATGGGACCTTTTGATGAGGTTATTTCAATTGAGATGTAACCCTCCCCATTCAGGGTGGGACTTGATCCTCTTGCTGGAGTCCTTTATGAGAGGATAAAACACATAGAGAAGCTAAGAGATGGAATTAAGAGAAGCTCAAGGAAAAAGCCCCAGAATTTATGTTAATACAACAGACAAGGAGCTGGATCTCCTGCTATGCTCACATGTCTGGTACCTGTCAACTAAAGCCATCATCACTGACTTGGGCAAAATAGCAAAAGATAAAATAAAATCTTTTTGTGAATTAGCCAGTAGAGTCTAACACATACTAACAAGGTTCCTGACTAGCACCCCAGTATTTCAGTACCTCAAGTATCAATAAATTTCAATCAGTCAACAATAAAGTGAGTGTTCCAAGTTAAAAAAAAAAAAATGGAAAAAGACAGGAAACAACTGAAGCAACAAAACCCAGGAGAGAAGGACCGGCAGATGTTGCCATGTGCCTTGCTATCTGACAAAGGAGTCCAAGCTCACTGGTAACTGGTCTTCAGAAAAGGTATCCTGTTGATGCCTTAAAGGGGACATTTTCACTGCCTTAGAACTTTAAATTTGTAAACTAATAAATCTCCATAGTTAAAAGCCAGTCCATGTTTGGTATATTGTATTTCGTCAGCTTTAGAAAACCAAAGCATTCTATAAATCCACAACTTCTTTAATAAAGTAAAAGAAAAACAGACTTCAAGTGAAAAAGTATTACCAGATGAAAAGAGGCACATATCCTCATGATAAACTCAACTGATGAAGAAAATACAACAATTATATGCAGGTATGTACCTTATCACAGAGCTACAAAATCCATGAAGAAAAAACTCACAAAATTAAATAAAGAAATAGACAAATCCAACAATAATAGTTGGAGGTTTATTACCTTCCTCTCATTAAGTGATAGAACAATTAGCAGAACAAAATCAGTAAGTATACAGAAGATCAGAACAACAGTGGCAGCTATATTGAGCTAATCGACATTGACAGACTACACCCAAAAACTGCAGATTTTACATTCTTTATAAATGCACATAGAATATCCATCAATATTCTAGGTCCTAAAACAAGTCTCAATAAATTTCAAAAGATTGCTGAGTGTGTTTTCTGACTAAAATAGAAGTAAACCAGAAATAAATAGCAATAAGTTATCTAGAAAATTCTGAAATATTTAGACATTAAACACATGTCTAAATAGCTCAAAGGCCAAAGAAAAAATAAGAGATATTTAGAAAGTAGTTTGAATTTAATGATAATGTAAACACAACATAGTAAAGTTTGTCAGATGCAGGTAAAGCAGTGTTTAGAGATACATTTATATGTATCTTATGTTAGAAATGTAAAAAAAAAAAATTTTTAAGAGGGTCCACAATCAATGTCCTAATTTTCGACTGCAGGAAGTTAGAGAAAGAAGAGGAAATTAAACACAAAGTAAGCTGAAGGGAGAAAAGAGCTGAATCATTGAAATAGGAAATAGGTAAATAATTGAGGCAATCAATGAAAACTAAAAGTGGTATTTTGAAAAGACCAGTATCAATGAAAAATTCCTAGTTAGACATATCATAATAGTCAATTTTTTAAAAAAAGGAAAACAAAAATTACCTGTATGAGGAATGAAAGAGGGGTCATCACACCAGTGCCTCCAAAAATTTAAGAAATAATAAAGAATATTACGAAAATTTCTGTATCAGTAAATTTAACAATCATGATGAAATAAACAAAATTTCTTGACACTAAAAAAATACCAAATGTGATACAAGAAGAAAAAGCAAACCTGATATAACCCTATATTTATTATATAAATTGAATTAATATTTCAAAACATTCCCAAACAAAAATTCAGGCTCAGATTGCTTCATTTGTGATTGCTATCAAACATTTAAGGAATGAATAATACCAATCCTGTACAAACTTTTTCAAGAAATTGAAGAGGAGGAATCAATTTCCAACTTATTTTCTGAAGCCAATATTATTCAGACACCAAAACCAGACACTACAAGAAAAAAAAAGTGTAAATCACGGATCAACAAACTATGGCTCATAGGCCAAATCTGGCCTGCTGAAGGCCAAATCCACCCACCCCATTCATTTACTTGTCTGTGGCTGCTTTTGAGCTGCAACAGCAGAGCTGAATGTTTGCAACAGAGACCCCACAGCCCCAAAGCTAAAATAGTTACATCTGGCTCTTAACATAAAAAATTTGCAGACTCCTGGTATATAGATCAATATCCCTTAAGAACATAGATGCCAAAATTCTTAACAGAACATTAGCAAGTAGAATCCAGGAACATAAAAATGTATTATATATTTTATTATATAAAAACATATAATACATTATGGTTTGCTAAAGCTGCAGGATTACAATATACCAGAAATGGGTTGGCTTTTACAATGGGGATTTATTAACTTATAATTTACGTTTCTTAGCCCAAGAAAATGTTTCCAACTCAAGGCATCAACAGGATGATACCTGGACTCAGAAGACAGGCTGCCAGCATCTAGGTTACCTCTGTCACGTGGGAAGGCACATGGCCAGTGTTTGCTGGCCCTTTTCTCCCGAGTTTCATTGCTTTCAGTTTCTGGCTTCAGTGGCTTTCTCTCTCAGCTCTTCTGGGACTTCTTCTGTGAGCTTCTCTTAATTTCATCTCTTAGCTTCTGTATGTGTTTTATCCTCTTATAAAGGACTCCAGCAGGAGGATCAAGTCCCACCCTGAATGAAGCAGGTCACATCTCAATTGAAATAACCTAATCAAAAGATCCCACCCACAATGGGTTTACACCCACAGGAATGGACTAAAAGAGCATGGCCTTTTCTGGGGTACATAACGTCTAGGAAAATGTACAGCCTACATCATAGTTAATGGTAAAAAGACTGAGCACTTTTCTTGTAAAATTAGAAACAATAAATGCTCACACTCACCACTTCTATTCTCCACTGTATTGGAGGTCCCAGCCATTTCAAATAAGGCTGGGGAAGGAGGGAAGCTAACTGATTGAGAAGGAAGAAGTAAACTGTCTTTATTTACCAAAGACATGATTATGCACATAGAAAACCCTATAAATCTACAAAGGTGCTACTAGAACTAATAAGCAAACTAAGCAAGGCCACAGGATACAAGGTCTATATGCTAAAACCAACTGTATATCTATACACTAGCAATGAATGATCAGAAAGTGACACTTAAAAAATACCATTCACAATAACATTGAACAATATAAAAGATTAGGCATCCCAAGATATGTACATTGAAACCTGAAATTGAAGTTCAAAATAAAGATACATACTGTTTTTATAGATTGGAAGACCCAAAACTGGTAAAATGTCAATTCTTAAGTAAGTCTATACATTTCAGGAAACTCCAACAAAAATCCAAGAATGGTTTTAGAAATTGACAAGCTTAATCTAGATTTGATATGAAATGCAAAGAACCTAGAATAGCCAATCAATTTTGAAAAAGCAGAATAAGGTTGGAGGACTTACCCTATTTGATTTCACTACTTAATACAAAGCTGAAGTTAATGGTGGAAGTATAAACATGCTAATGGGTGGAGTAAATTAGCGAGTCCATAAATAACCCTTCATATATATGGTCAATTAATTTTCGACAAAGTTCCAAGGGGGAAAAAAGTGTCTTTACAAAAATTGTGCTGAATATCAGCTGAACTGGATATCTGTCAAGAAAACAAATGAAACTCAATGCTTATTTCACACCATATATAGAAGTTAACTCAAAATGGATTATTGCCTTTGTCATAAAAAACTAAATCAATGAAAGTTCTAGTAGAAAATATATGACCAAATCTTTTGTGACCTTGGAGTAGGTAAAGTTTTTAATAATAAGAAATACAGAAATTTTTTTCTCATAGAAGAAATAACTGACAGATTAGACATCATCAAAATTAAGAAATTCTGAAAGTATTTTTGTTATTCTGGGTTTGAGCAGTGAATAAATATATTGAGGATAATGTGAGCTAGTTTATACTCAGTATATTTGGAGGATAAATTTACTGTTGAAGAAGAGTTATAAATAAGGAAAAGCAGAAGACTAGAATATACTCTGTGTTCCTGGATCGGACTGGTATTGGTGGTATGCAGAATGCATGATTTTATATATAAATATATACGTGTGTTCATATATATGAATTTATAATATAATGTACATATGTATGTGTTCATATATATGATTATGCATATTATATATAATATAATGTATATATATTCATATTTTGGGATATATTTCCAAATATGAATTTCCAATTCATATTTGGAAATACGTCTATTTCCAAGCCTGTCTACTGAGAAGACCTGGAAGCAATGACATACCAGTAACAATAAGCACATCTAGTGTCCATATCTTGGTTTCTAAATATCGTTCTCCATCACTGCAATTTATGGATCAATACAAGATGATAATAGTGTATTTTCTTGCAGTAGAAAGTAAGAAAATGTTCAAATATATTGAGACACACTTAAAAGCCACTTGAGAAAACTGGAACAAAATGGAGATCAAAATAAGTAACGACTGTAATGGAAATTAACCAAATGAAAAAGATCAGAAGCCATGAGTACATACTGAGATAAATATGTAAATGAATAAATAAGTATATGGGGTATAAGGGGAAAACTTTACAATAGAAAAACAACTAATAGATACAGAATGAATTAAAGAGTTAAAAAATCAACAATAGGTGCAAAAAAACAAGTGGGTTTATTTTGAGGCAGAACAGAATATTTACATAGACCCAAGGTATATCCGCCATGAATTGTTTATCAATTACAAAAAAACCCAAAAAAACAAAAAACCCCGTAAATTTACAGTGGGGAAATCTGGCATGTGTCACCCTAACCAAGCAAACAAAATTAGCATCCTCAATATTGGGACCAACTGATATCGTGTGTCCCATTAGGATATACTGAGAAGGATATAGCACCACTTCTGTGATAGTCCTGTCAAAATGCCTATCTGAATCTAATCACAAGGAAACTGCAAACAAAACTGTTTTCATTTCCTCATTGCTAAAGCAAATACCATGCAACAGGCTGTATTAAAATTGAGAGTTTATTGGCTCACAGTTTTGAGGCCAGGAGAAATCCCAAATTGAGGCACCATTGAGGCATGCTTTCTTCCTGAAAACTGGAGTTCTAGGGTTGGTTGCCAGTGATCCTTGGTCCTGGGTGTCTCTGTTACATGGCAATGCACACAGTGGCCTCTCCTGGCCTCTCTCTTCTCTTCTGGGTTCCTTTGACTTTCAGGTTCTGGCTACTCCCTCTGTGGCTTTCTCTTTGTGACCTTCCCCATAAGGCCTTTGGTAATAGGATTAATACCCATCCTGGGCCATACCTTATCACAAGGTCTGATTTACAACAGTTCACACCCACAAGAATAGACTAAATTTAAGATCATGTTTTTCTGGGGTACATAGCGCCAAACCACCACAAAACTTAAACTGAGAGTAATTCCACAAAATAACTGATCTGTATTCCTGATAAATGTAAGGTTCTGAGAGTCAAGAAAAAACTGAATTGTTCCAGATTGAAAGGGTGAAAGAGACATGTAACAGGGGATTCTGAACCAGCTCTTTTAAAGATAATAAACATTATTGGGACAATTTGCACAACTTGAATAGGGCACAAGGGTTAGATGATCGAATTGCCTCAATGCAATTTCCGATTTCTGATTTTGATTGCTTCACTTCATTATGTACAAGAGTATTGAATGTGTTTGTAGGAAACACACACTAAAATATTCAAGGTTTTGAGGCAATGGGTTGATAACATTCTTAAATGGTTCAGGAAAATCATTCTTTGTACTGTCTATGCAACTTTTCTGTATGTTTGAGAATTTTTTTAAATAACATTAAGAATAGTCCATATGTAAAAGAACAAGAATCTGTATAATATTGAACTTCTCAGAGGTCACATTAGATGCTATTAGAGATAGTGGAGTAGTGCCTTCGAAATTCTGAGGGTAACTGCTGTTCACCACAAAATTCTATACCCAAATAGCTGATTAATAAAGTATGAGAGTATATCCAAGAATTCAGAAAGCTTATCTTTTCTTTTGGAAGCTAGATAATCCACTCTATCAAAATGAAGGAAGAAAAAAATTATACCCACTGGTAAAGGGAAATAATAAAATGACAGGTTTCAGGTGCCTAAAGAGTTAAAGAGGGGCCTAAGGGTAGCAGAATTTGGGGTGGGCTGAAGTAAGCCTGGTGTGCTGGTTTGGATGTATTATATCCCCCCAAACACCATGTTCTTTAATGCAGTCTTGTGGGAGGCAGATGTATTAGTGTTGATTAGGTTGGAACCTTTTGATTGTTTCCATGGAGATGTGACTAGTAACAACTTTGATTAGGGTATGACCTGTTGATGGGATTGTTTCCATGGAGGTGTGGCCCCACCCATTCTGCTTGGGTCTTGATTTAATCACTGGAGCCCTATAAAAGCTCAGAAACAGAAGGACTTCAGAGAAGCTGCAGCTGAGAGACACATTTTAAAGACAGCCATTGAAAGCTGACGCTGACATTTTGGAGAACTCCATTTTGAAATGCAAACTGGGAGCAAGCAGACGCCAACCACATGCCTTCCCAGCTAACAGAGGTTTTCCAGATGCCAATGGCTTTCTTCAGTGAAGGTACCCTATTGTTGATTCCTTACCTTGGATACTTTATGGCCTTAAGACTGTAACTTTGTAACCAAATAAACCCCTTTATAAAAGCCAATCCATTTTTAGTGTTTTGCAAAAGGGCAGCATTAGTAAACCAGAACACCTGGGAATTAATAGTCTTCATTGTAAGTCTTTTGAAATAAGTATATGTATTTCTTTAAAGCTGATTTTTTTAAAAAAAAGATGAATGAAATATAGGAAAGTGAATGAGGAAATAAAGAAGGTAAGTGAATGATAGTTTTCCAAAGCCTTTACAATAAAAGGAGAAAGCAGGAAAGATAACAAAAGAGAATCATAGATGTGAAAGATTTTTTTCTATGAATATAAAAGAAATAATCTATAATCTGAGGGAAAGCCAGAAGAGTGGGTGATCAAATAAAAAACACAAGAGGGGTTGCTTTTTCACCCAGGTTGGTAGAAAGGAGGTGGTGTCCCATGTTGGGAGAGAACAGTTACAGTCTGGGGTACCACAGAGAGCCTTGATTTTCTTCACATGAAGCATATACAAAGAGAAAGTAAGACATAAACAGGATAAAAGAATTGCAATGCTTGGTGAAGATTTTTAATAACTTTTATGGTTCATAACTGAGGGACCCCAAAGAGCCCAAGCAGCATGGAGGAGTCAGCTCTGGAAGTGAACATGAAGTTTTAGTAGAACTAATCCAGGTATTTGTGGGATTTTTTTTCTCCAAATGTTTTCAGCAGCCTAAGGTAGGACTAAATTTGGATTGAGATCCGTGCAATGGGTGCTGACCAAGAGTGAAGTGAAAACTCACTAGGTCTAAGCTGAAGAGGAAGGAAAATGAAACTTTGCAAGTGTGACAAATAGGATTAAAAAAATCAAACAAACTAGAGTTCAAAACGTGTTTGAACAGCAGAGTGGAATTAAAGGAGCAGAAAGGTGGCGTGATGAAGTTGTGATCCAAGAAGAAATGAAGGGGTGGGGAGAAACTCAGAGTTGGGATGAATGATTTAAAAGAATTGCCATTTAAAAGAAGCACTGGTGGAAAAAAGATCACTGTGTTAGGAATCTCCAGAGAAACAGAACCAAGAGGAGAAATATGTACATGTAAATATTAATTTATGATCATAGGGATTGACAAGTACAAATTCCATAGGGCTGGCCACACACTGGGAACTCAAATGAAGGTTTTAATGAATTCTTCAGGAGAAGCTGGCTGGCTGAATTAAAGATAGAACTCTTCTTTCTGACTGCTGAAACCGTCAGATCAACCTTTAAGGCCTTCCGCTGATTGGATGAGTCTTCTCTCACTGCTAAAGGAAATCTTCTTTGTTGATTGCTGGTCTAATCAGCCACAGATGCTATCAACAGACTAATGATTTAAATCCACTACGTACCCTCACAGTAAAAATAGACCAGTACTTGTTTGACCAAACAAATGGACACCCTAGTTAGCCAAGCTGACAGATGAACTTAACCCTCATAATCATCAATAAATAACCAGGGCTCCTTGAGTAAAGGAAAGACCTGTCTAGGGAACATGGGTCCTCCAGTTGTTTGGGGGGAGCTGGGCTGTCCCCAAAGGCCTCTTTCCTGTGTTCTTGAGTTCTTGGTGATAAACTCTTGGGTTAATCAAATGTCCACCACATTGAACTATCTGCAGGTGATAAACCATCTACCATCTAGACTATGAAATTGGCCTTTTCAGGTTTCAACCTTGGCACCAATTTAACGCCTTAGTCCTTCCTAGCAAGGTTGCTTTTTATTTATGTTTTCCATTTCCTCTGCATTTCAGTGATAGTTTTCTTGGCACACAGTCCCTGCTGCAGAGAGCTTTTCTATTTAGGTTTCCCTATTTGGAAATAGTCCCTGTTCAGGGATTTCAGTGTCATTCTAATCTTTCCACTGAGCTACGACCCTGCAGCTTCCCTCAAATTCAAGTCACTGGGGAGGCCTTTTGAAATGCTGAAAAGACAAGACAGCATTTTGTACATAGAGGATAAAACAACCAAAAAGGGATTCCAGAACCAAGTAGATACCTTGAAAAGGAGAGGAAAGTGAAGACAATGGCAGTAGCCAAAAGGACAAAAGATAATACATCGAATCCTTAATAAGCCGGTTGGAAGCATGAAGACCAAAAGCACCAACTTGTGGCTAGAAGTTTATGAATAAGAAGGGAAATTCTTGCTTCGTAATATCCACAAGTACCCCCCAGGTTACTATGGGTAATAAAAGTACTTTATTGGTAAGTCCTTGCTGTGATAAATGGTATATTTAGACTAATAGATATACCATAAAATAATTGTAATCAAACTTCAAGGTATAAATCAAAGCTTGCATTATGTGCTTTTAAACATGGGATGCCTGGAATGATTTTTACTTCACATTTTGCCCAAATATGTAACATTTTGGTCTGTTTGAACAGCACAAAACTAGTGATATTCAGGAGAGGTTATGAAAGCAAGTTACAAGGCAATTACAAAGGAAAGAGGGAAGTTCTTCAGTGGCTAAGAGATTTCAAATAGTGTCAAGAGGTCATTCCGGAGGTTACTTTTGTGCAAGCTTCAGCCAGATATTGCAAATTCCCATGGTATGCCAAGCCCCAACCAACAATATTCCTGAAAACCCTAAAGAATACCCTAGGCTCTAAGACTTACTTGTTAAGTTTATTTTTTTCAGAAACTTAAAGCCTCCCAATTGTTCCTATGCAAAAAAAACCCTGAAACCCAGTGGTATCAGTCTCTCCAAGAATAGCAACCAGTTTTATTCCTCTACCCCAAAATGTCAACACCCTGTTTTAGCATTAAGAAGTTAGAATGGTCATTGCCCAGATATCCCTGAAGATTGGAGAATGATCAAATGAGAGGGAGGAGTTGTAACTGAGAAGTTGGGATTTAACAAATGAATATGACTACTGACCCATTTTATAGATATTTCTTTTTCAGTTTCCAGTGTATTAAAATGGTCAGAAAGAAATACCAGAAATTGTTGAAGTGTAATCCAACAATTGATCTTTGATGACTGTATAACTGTATAGACTTTATCTTGTAATTATATAAATCTTGTGACTGACACCCCCTTTATCCAGTGTAAGTTTAGATGAGTAATAATATAAAGACATGCATGGGGAAAAAAAAGAATAAATTTCTGGAAAGCTTTAAAATTTTGTGGCTCTCAAATGAGGCTCTTTTTATTTCAAAAAGTTTTAAGAAATATTTTTCAGTCATTTCTTATAAGTAAATGATATTTTAATCTAGAATACTTCAGCCACCTGAGGTGGGGTTGTAAGAAATATTGAAGAGCACTTTTGTACCTCCACTCACTATTTAACTAACTCAGTGGTAAGCATCTCCTGTCCCCACCGCTAAGCATCTCCTGTCCCCACTGCTAGACTGATTTGTTGCTATTGCTCTCTGCTCTTACCATAAAGGGTACCTACTCAGGTTCATTCATTTGTTCAGGTAGCCAAGCTCATCAGTGCTGATTCTCAGCAGGGTGAGATTCAACGAGGGGCAGGAGAACAGGCTACCTCAGCTCAGGACCCCACCTTGGCCTCTTGCCTTGTCTCCTCTCCATATTTCTTCGGCTCTCCTACCAATTCCTGGATGGCCTGCCCCTTTGGTCACCCATCTTGCTCTGTTCCTTCCATTTCTGCTGATCACCTGGAAGCTGTTTGCTGGGATCTCTAAAACTCTGGTCTTGTTCTGACTTCCAATATTTGTGTCTGTACTCTTGATGTTTCTTTGCTTTCCCATTTCCCTGACCTTTTAAAATGTGGCTCTTACAGTACTTGTCACTTGTGATTGTCATTGGTTATCTTCAGCATGTCTCCCCTTACTCTAAGTTTATGAAAACAAAGAAGATGCATATATCTCTTAATTATTGTTATATCCTCAGTTCCTGGACCAGTAATTATTGGTATCAGGAAATGGTTACGAGCTCGAGATCTGGAGCCAGACTGCTTTGGTTCAACTTAGGACACCTCTTCTCCCCCAGAGGAGTAAGGCCTGAAATTAAGGCCCAGTATTAAGTGCTGCCTTGACAACTGGAGGGTTTCGAATGCCTTAATTGTCAGTTCCTCTCCTCCTCTGCTCCGTGGGTGAGGTCATCTCGCCAAATAATCCTCTTTATTATGGGGACCAGGCACAGTGCCTACTTTTCCCCAAGGAGTGGCTTCCGTCCCTTCCAGCCCATGGAATTATTCAAAAAAGCCCATCACCTCCACCTGTGGGAACCAGTGGCACCTCCTGTTACTACAAAGCCTGCCTGCCACAGCTCCTGCTTGCTCTCTCTATTCCCAAGTACAACCCCCATGTAGCCCTGCATATTGTGCAGTGTCCTCCTCTTCCCAGGCTATGAGTATAGATGACTAGTAACCTGCTGTCCAGCTCATCTGTTTAGTGTCAGGTGCTGTGTGTTTGGCCTGCACCATGATCCTAGGGTGGAATTCCCTCCCTCACCAACAAGGTGAGGAGGAGGCGAGTAAAACAAACCCTTACTTAGTCTGTGTGAATTTAGGCAAATTATTTAAAATATTTGCACTTCACTTTACTTGTTAGAAAAACAGGTATTTTAATAATAGTGTTTGCCTCATAGGGAGGATTAAATAAGTTAATGTGCTTAAACACGGGACAGTGCATGGCACAGAACAAATAGCTATTAAAACAGTTGCTCAATAAATATTTGATGGATTAACAAATACCGTGGAAAGTCCAGCCATCAGCATTCTGGAGACAACATTTAATCAGTCCAAACAGTCCAACAGCTTTGAGAATTTTTCATTTTTTTCACACATTTTTCATTCATTAGCTCCTTTGTTTTAACATTTAAAACAGCAAAACACCATTAGTTTTAAAAACCATTATAACTTGATTCCATGGATATCTAAAACTTTACATACAAAATGCTTAATTGCCTTATCCGAAGTGTTACACCGCTGATCAAATCCACTCATTGAATAGACATGCACTAATGCAGTGTGGAAAGCAGGATGCTAAGTTAATGTGTGTGTGTGCACATGCATGCACACTTGTGTGTATTTGCATGCATGTGTCCGTTGGGGGTGGAAATGGCAGTGCTAACAATGAAGAGGACAGAGTTTCCATTCTATGGAATCTTGAAATTTGATAAAGGAGATAACCCTGCAAATCATTAAGTGAATCATGTGGCCCAGACCCCTGTAATCCTGTGTTTGCATCCTGTTCCAGCAAAGCATCATCTTTACTTTTACCCAGGTTGGCATCAGAGTTAGATTGTAGGCTCCTAATGTTTCACTTTATCAGTTTGTACCATGCTCCATGTCTCTGTACACTAAAATAAAATGTGTTGCTATTAGCAAAATGTGAAAGGAATTTTTTTTTCCTGAAACAAAGTGATGCCACAAAGCTACAGAGAAAGGTAAGTCTCCTGTGGAGACTTTTCCTAAAAACACTTCCCAAGGAACATTTAAGGTATTAAACAAAAACAAAAACAAAAGCAAGACTACTGAGTCGAGTTGATGCCGGCGCCTCTTCCGTAGTCTCTCATCCTGGTTCTTTTGGCCTTTTGTGAATCACTTCTTTGGGCTATTCATTTACACCCCCACTTTGTTGTAATTCTAAGAGAACTCCCCAAGGGGAGACTGCGAAAGTCTGTCAGCAGCAGCGTGTACTATCTGTAAAAGAAAAAAGGATGGGTTTTCGTTCAATATTTTCTTCCTCTACACATTGGCTAAATTCCTCCATCCTATTTTCTTGCAAATGTCAGGGTTGGGTTGCCCCACTCCCAGACAGCTCTGTGCATTATGATTTTCAGTGTTAATGCCTTGTCATTAATCCTCTTGGGTATACCCAGGCCTCACATTGAATGAATGGGGAAGGTCACCATGGAAACATTTGTCTCCGTAGCTGACTCACTGCAACCCCTTAACTGCTGAACCGCATCCAGTCTCCCATCTGAATTACACTGGATGGAGTCACAAATTTGGCCTCTCTTATAGGACCGTCTTCTTTTTTAAAAGCTGTTAAAAACATATTCAGGGAAATGGACCTCAGGCTCACTATCTGTGATGTGTTTGAGTGGGTGATGCTACAAAACTAGCTATTAATGCCTTTTAATAAACACACACGATGAACATTACCTCTGTTTTCTCAGCACCTGGTTACAGCACGGTCTGTGGTCTCTGGAGACATGCACTGGTAAGGAAGAAAGTGCCCATGTAGAAAATAAGCCAAACACCTAACCTATCACGTTTCTGAAATGATCTGCCTCAGGAGTTAGTGTGGTCTATCAGCCTGTATCACAGTGAAATAAAGGGGAAAAGGTCTTGGTTGGATTTTTTCTTCCCCCCTGCATCAAAGAAGAAAGCAGGCAAAAATTACACTTGAGAATTGTGGACTTTTCACTTAGCCTTATCATGGATAGGCAGGATATCAGCAGTCCTAGATGTGAAATTAGGTCCATGATAGGAGATAGGAGGCTTAAACAAAATCATGTGAGGACTACAGAGTACTTTCCAGTCACCTCGGCACAGCTAAGGTGAGCGATCTGCCAAGGGTTGCTACATTCAGAGTTGGCCATGGTTACGCAAACCTCAGCCCATCAGGAAAAGCAAGCCTGAGAGAGGAAAAAGGGCACTATTTCCCAAGCTGGGTATGCTCACTGTATATTTATAGAGGCAAGTCCTCATTCTTGTTTATACTTTGGATACCAGATGGAACTCTTAAACTTCAAGGAGAATAATAATATTCATTTATATAGCAGGCTTTACATATATTAGCTCAATTGATTCTATAAATGATCATATGAGGTAGGTAGTATTTTTTACTTTGTTTAACAGACTAAGAAACTGTGTCCTGGAGAGATAAAGTGATTTTCCCATGGCCACATAGCTCTTAAGTGGCTGAACTGAGACATAAACCCAGACAATCTGCCTCTGGAGTTCACTTATTTAAACATTAACCCATATTGATGACTCTTGTGGAGTTATTCTCATTTTCATTCTCTCATTCTCTTTCTCATTCTCTCTTTCCCTCCCTTATACCCTTCCTCCCTACCTTTTTCTCTCTCCCTTCCTTGCTATTGCTCTGCCCTATGTGCCCCCATCTCTCCCCGCACACCCCCTTGCACTCTCACCTTCCCTCTTTTATCTCTCTTCTCCCTTTCTGTCATTGGAAGGGGACTTGAAAACTCTATGTTCTGACAGTGGCAGCTGATGTGCCTCACCCTGGTTCACCAGCTGGTCCTGGGACCAGTGAGTCTGGCCTTAACCAAACTAACTTATAAAGTAGGAGAATCTAGTCTTTCCCTCTACATCTCTGCTTCCCAGCGATCCTCCTCTGTCCCTTCCCCATCTCCTTTCATTTCCACAGGCTTCCAGTTTGCTTATACTTTTTCCCCATCAAATTTTTTTCTCAGGAAGGATGAAATGTCTTTAAACTCATTCATTATACAACAAACTCAATCTCTTTGCCCATATTAAAGTGTTATCATTTAATGGATTTTTTATTGTTGAGGTATATCAGATATGATGAAATACACAAATATTAAGTGTACAGCTTGATGAATTTCTATACATTTATATACTCATGAAACCACTACAGATCAAGAAACAGAACATTTCCCATACCCCAGGAAGCTCCACCGTGTCCCTTCAGTATCTTGCACCCAGATTCTCAGATCTGCCTGTCTGCAGAGAGAGCTCGTTTAGGTCTGTCCTCTGTCAGGTGGAAGGCATCTGGCCCTGCAGGTGCCCATTGTGCCAGTAGCTGGATGAGTAAGTCTATTGTGAGGGTCAAGTTAGCAAGGCCACTTGGCCAAAGATCTAAAGGAATGTTCTTCAAGCTGTCTTATGAATGATAAAGATAATGTTTTGATCTTTAATAGATTCCCATGTCTTTTTCTCAGTTGTTTCTGAAATGGGAAAGGGAGAAGGGGTGTTTTCAGCTCCATAAAACCTAAGGTCATGGGGCTTGTCTGGGTTCTATAGACACAGAAAGGGACTGACATTTGGGCATCAAAATAACTTATAAACAGACTGACTCTTTTTTTTTTTTAATTCATTTTTATTGAGATATATTCACATACCAAGCAGTCATACAAAACAAAGCATACATTCAATTGTTTACAGTACCATTATATAGTTGTGCATTCATCACCAAAATTAATTTTTGACATGTTCATTACCACACACACAAAAATAAGAACAAAAATTAAAGTGAAAAAGAACAATTGAAGTAAAAAAGAACACTGGGTGTCTTTTTTTTTTCTTTTTTTTCTGGCCCCAGTTTTTCTACTTATCCATCCATACACTGGACAAAGGGGAGTGTGGTCCATATGCCTTTCCCAATCACATTGTCACCCCTCATAAGCTACATTTTTGTACAATCGTCTTCAAGATTCAGGGTTCTGGGTTGTAGTTTGATAGTTTCAGGTATCTACCGCCAGCTACCTCAATTCATTAGAACCTAACAAGTGTTGTCTATATTGTGCGTAAGAGTGCCCACCAGAGTGACCTCTCGGCTCCTTTTGGAATCTCTCTGCCACTGAAGCTTATTTCATTTCCTTTCACTTCCCCCTTTTGGTCAAGAAGATGTTGTCTATCCCACGATGCTGGGAGTCATGTTCCACGTTGCCAGGGAGATTCACTCCCCTGGGTGCACAGACTGACTCTTAGTGGGCAATGGCCTTAAGTTTTTGGCCCAGGATTTCAGCCCTCAGAAAGAAGTGAGTTTTTACCTTGATCTTGAGGCAAGCAGCTACTTTTTAGAGTTAAGGCTGGCATTAAAAAAATATAACTTACTATTTTTATTATGAAATATTTTAAACATACAAACAACCATATAAACTAATGTGATGAATGTAACCACCTGACTTCAATAAATCAAAACAATTTGCTATTTGCTATATGTGCTTCTGAAAGAAAACATTCAGTTTAAACTCCCTTAGTCAATCAGAATTTCTTTTATTCTTAAAACCTAAAGGCTCTTGCTCTTACAAATAAAGAATGCCTCTTACTGAATCAAATAAAAAACAGAATACAACACAGAGGTACTACAATTTAATTCCATTTTTTTATCAAATGTATTTCCCATCACATTGCATGCCATCTGTTAATCCAATGAAATGCTTTGGGTCTCAAATTGGTAAATTTAAAAATTTGCTTCCTTTGATATATGATGGAGTAGTGGGAGTAACTGGAAGTTTAAGCAGACTTGGGTCTGCCTGTGTCACTAAAGTCATTTATCTCAATCTTCAGTGCAGGAATGGGTCTTGGAATCTATTTTGTCAACTTTCTCTCTAACCATACATATACAAATAGCAACTGGGGAACCACTCCTTGAAGGCTGGGTGGCTACACCAATTGGTTACAAAAAATCTGAGCAGATTTGGGACCAGAAGGGCAGCAAAAGCACTTTAAAGAATTGCTGAACAGGCTTACAGGTGACAAAGTTGTTGTGGGTGGAGAGTCAGCATGAAAAATCCTGTCTTCTGAGGGAGTATGCTCAAGAAAATCAGGATATTGAAATTTTAAGGGAAGACATAGACAAAAATGAAGCATATAAAGGGCAGCCAGGCAGGAGATTAAGTTCAGGCATTGGTTTGTTATTGTTTTGTTAGGTCTATCAGTCAGGGTTCTCCAAAGAAACTGAATCCACAGGTGTGTAAATACATACACACACACACCTAGACACACACACACACATATATGTAAATATATAATTATATATTATATATCCATGTCTATATAAAGAGACTTATTTTAAGGAATTGGCTTACCTATTGTGCATAATGGCAAGTCTGAAATTTGCTGGGCAGGATGCAGGGTGGAAACTCAGGGAGGAATTAGTGCTGATGTCCAAGGACAGACTTTCTTCTTCAGAAAACCTCAGTTTTGCTCTTGAGGACTTCAGCTGATAATAAGGCCCACCCACATCATGGAGGATAATCTCCTTTACTTAAAGTCAACTGAAAATATCTTCACAGCAACAGTGTTTGATTAAATAACTGGTTCCTATAGCATAACCAGGTTGATAAATAAAACTAACCATTACAGTGGGATTATCCAGTCTAGGGTGGTGAAGGTCAAGTATGGAATTCAGATGATGCAGAACTCATTGATTTTATGTGTTTACCCCAGAAATCTAAAAAGTTGGAAAAGCAAATGGATAGTCCTGAAGAAGGGGAGAGAGAAATTGAGAGACCAAGACAATGGAAAAGAAATTTGTCACCAAAATCCTGCAAATGGTGAGAGCCCTACACAAAGTAGAGATGAAAAAGGAACAACTTAAAAGAAAAGGACTTAAAAGAAAAAGGACCAATTTATGAAACAAGATGAACTTCATGCCTTGATTATCTTGTATGACCAGTTAACTTTTTGGACTTTTCACTGTGAATGAGAGACCAGATGCATTCCAATAACAGAATTCCCAGGCTGCAGCTGCTAAAGAAACTCTAAATCCATTCAGGTGTCTGAGTGAGATGCATCTGTCAGAATTTAGCAAATTGTGAAGAAATAATTATGAATTTTAATTTCTTAAAAAAATTAACTCACAGGGGATAAAAGATAATATGATCTCATCCTTAAACTCTTTTGGACTTGACTTGCAAAGAAATTTAACATTTGGATTTTAATTTCCTCATGAAAGAGGTGGTTTATCATCAAAATATTTACGTTCCTGTGCTGTTGGCATGATAATGGGAACATCTTTGTGTTGTCATTTAATTTCATTGCAGGACTTCTGAAGATCTATATTGGAAAATTTGGCCAGGCATAATTCGATAGAGGAGAAAAATAGGAAATGAATGAGATGGTGTAGTTTGGAGCTAATTTAATCAATGCCTCTGACCTATTCAGCCCTTTCTTGGTCATTAATTAAGCTACCCACTAGTGTTCCCGGGAAGTTGCCCAAATGACTGCAGTTGTTACTGACGGAGGGTCACCAAGAAGGGAGGAACAAGTTTTCCACAGTCTAGTCTCCTTCCTCAAGGGAAATTGTCATCTCTGGAAGTGACACACTTACAGAATGCCCAATTCTAAAGGGCTCCTTGGAGGGGCTGATACCTCCCGCCACTTTCAAACCGCCGGCGCAGGAGGCTGAGCCATCCAGAGAATTGGTTCTGAGGGAAGACTATAAGAACGCATGCGCAAAGACGCAGGCACCGCCCCTACAGCCAGACTGTTGGAAGGTTCTGTCCAGTGCGCAGGCGCATATGTGGCTGGGGCAGGAATGAGCCAGCCAGGGACCCGGGGTCATGAGACCGTTGAGTGGGCGGAGCCAGCGGCCAGGGAGGTTCCAGTGTGTTCTGCCTCGAGGCAGCGGCCTTCTTGTAAGAGCTCGTTCCCCGGTGTGGAGTTGGAATGCAGCTTTCTCGGCCGCGCCCTTCGCTTCTTGCCTACTCCGAACCATGGATCCCCTGAAATAAGCAAACTTCCGGCCTTTGTGAAAATGGGTAAGCAGGATCCAGCGTTCTGCACACGGAGGAAATGTCCTTCCTGAGGAAGTGGGTGGAGATCCCGGGTGGTAAAATACCACCTGCTACACATAAAGCTAAAGCAGAAGGAAATATAAAGAAGAAAAGAGATAGTTAGAAGTTGGAGGAAAGCATAAAGACAGAGAAACCATCAAGTGAGGAAGATGATCTAGAAATTGACAGTGAAGGTATTATTAAACCAGACACTGACGTGCCTCAAGATATGGGAGACGAAGCTGTGGAGGTAACTGAGGAGATGATGGATCAGGCAAATGATAAGAAAGTGGCTGCCATTGATGCCCTAAATGGTGTGACTTGCAGAAAGCCATCAGTTTCTTCACAGATGTGGTTAAACGGAATCCTGGCTTGGCCATTCTGTATGCCAAGAGGGCCAGTGTCTTCATCAAATTACCAAAGCTGAATGCTGTCATTTGAGACTGTGACAGGGCCATTGAAATAAATCCCGATTCAGCTCAGCCATACAAGTGCCAAGAGAAAGTGCACAGACTTCTGGGCCACTGGGAAGAAGCAGCAAGATTTACAAGTAATCTTGCCCTTACTTGTAAACTGTATTACAATGATGTTTGTGCAATGTTGAGAGAAGTTTAACCAAGGACCCAGAAAATTGCAGAATATCAGGTAAAATATGAGCAAAAACGTGAGAAGCAAGAGATCAAAGAAAGAATATGTTTCAGTTTGCTAAAGCTGCCAGAATGCAATATACTAGAAATGGGTTGGCTTTTAAAATGGGGGTTTATTAGCTTAGAAATTTACAGATCGAAGGCTGTGAATATGTCCGAATTAAGGCACCCACAGGATGGTACCTTCTCTAAAGAAAGGCCTCCAGCATCTGGGACACCTCATCACATGGGAAGGCACATGGCCAGTGTCTGCTGGTCATTCTTTCCTGGGTTTCATTGCTTTCAGCCTCTGGCTTCAGTGGCTTCTTCTCTCAGCTCCACTGGGGGCTTTTTCTCTGTATGTCATCTTTTGGCTTCTTTATCCACTTGTAAAGGACTCTAGTAAGGGGATTGTGACCCATCTTGAATGGGCTGGGTTACATCTCAATTGAAATAACCTGACCTAAAGGTCCCACCCACAATAGGTCTCCTCTCAAAAGAATGGATTAAAAGAACAAGGCCTTACTGGAGTACATAACAGCTCCAGACTACCACAAAATAGAATTAAGAAGGCTGGGGAAGAACATGAAGAAACCCAGAATGAGGAAGAAGCCAGATAACAGCCAGGAGCTCAATATGGCTCTTTTCCAGCTGGCTGTGCTTGGAGTATGCCTGGAATGGCAGGAGTGCCTGGGCTCAATGAAATTCTTAGTGATCCAAAGGTTTTTGCAGCCTTGTAGGATCTAGAAGTTATGGTGTCTTTCCAGAGTGTGACCCAGAACCTAGCAAGTCAAAACATCAGAGTAACCTAAAGGTTATGAATCCTATCTGTAAATTATCAACCAAATTTGGAGGTCAGGTATAATGCCTTTTTGACAAATAAAAACCTGCTGAAGGAAAAGCAATCTAGATCATGTCATGGATGTCACAATAATACAAACCAGTGTACCTTTGACGTTCTTTATCAAGAAAGCTGGGGCGCTTTGAAGACGCTTTCTACCTCTTTGCCACAAATGCAGCTGACACATTTTACAGTGGTTTGCCATTAGGGTATTCATTCAGATGTTCTAGTAGGAATTTAACACTTTTTAAGCCTTAGGAATATTTAAGACAAGTTAAAAGGGTGTATTAATTCTGCCAAAAAAAAACAAAAAGCAAAAGCTGTAGAGTGTTAGTGGACAGCTCTCCATTTTCCAGGCCGCATTTTTCTCTGTGCAGGGACTTATGCTGTGGTTACACTCCTGGTCTACAACCAAGCCCTCTTTTCCACCTCCACTTGGAAGGAGGGACTTACCTGATTGGTAGGGTTCTCCAGAGAAATATAACCTATCTATATGTGTGTGAATGTATGTATGCAAATATTATGAGATTTATTATAGGAATGGCTAATGCGACAGTGGGAATTGACGAGCATAGATGCTGTGGTGCATACCACAAGCTGGGAACCCAGTGATGACATGTTGGATCTGCCAGGAGAAGTAGCAAGCTGGGAACTCCCACTAGGGTGGTGATGAATTCCCCTGAAGAAGCTGGCTGGCTGAAGTAGAGGTAGAAATTATTCTTTCTTTCTGCTGAACTCATCAGTTCTCCCTTTAAGGCCTTCCTCTCTCTTTTCCTTGAATCTGTGTGCTGGTAGAAGCAGTGCATTGCTGTCTGCTCTTTGCCATATGATAAAGACCCTGGCCCTGTGTGGGAAGTCTGCACATTTCTAACTGTAAATATGACCACTGGGAAATGGGGTAAATTTTCCCATTTCAAGGGCAGGGTCCTAGCAAGCTCACTCTGACAAGTAAGTAGGTCATAGTCTCCTGTCTGCTTTGTTAGCAATAAGGATGATATATATATTTTTTTTAATCTTCATTTTATTGAGATATATTCACATACCACGCAGTCATACAAAACAAATCGTACTTTCGATTGTTTACAGTACCATTACATAGTGGTACATTCATCACCCAAATCAATCCCTGACACCTTCATTAGCACACACACAAAAATAACAAGAATAATAATTAGAGTGAAAAAGAGCAATTGAAGTAAAAAAGAACACTGGGTACCTTTGTCTGTTTGTTTCCTTCCCCTATTTTTCTACTCATCCATCCATAAACTAGACAAAGTGGAGTGTGGTCCTTATGGCTTTCCCAATCCCATTGTCACCCCTCATAAGCTACATTTTTATACAACTGTCTTCGAGATTCATGGGTTCTGGGTTGTAGTTTGATAGTTTCAGGTATCCACCACCAGCTACCCCGATTCTTTAGAACCTAAAAAGGATTGTCTAAAGTGTGCATAAGAGTGCCCACCAGAGTGACCTCTCGGCTCCTTTTGGAATCTCTCTGCCACTGAAGCTTATTTCATTTCCTTTCACATCCCCCTTTTGGTCAAGAAGATGTTTTCCGTCCAATAAGGATGATATTTTGATCTCTATGAAGCTGGCTCCATGTCTACCTATTTGATGCCAAACATGAAAATGGAAGAAAGAGATGTTGTTTGACAAACCCTTTGACAATAATTGGCTTTAATCGTAAATTATCATATAGAATTCAAAGAAATTATTTGCCATAATATGTTAATACTGGGAAATAAATCACCCGTAATATGAATGCATAAATTGGGAAGCAATAGGGAGATGGACAAGGTAGGGAACAGCCTAGTAAACTAAAACTAGTTGTTTAGGTCAGATATTACAAACTGGAGAAACAGATATAAGTATTTTTTTCCTCCCAAGCAAATTTTAACAATAAATGTGCTGCTGCTTAATACCAAGAGATATTACACAAAAATAAAATTTTTGAGCTTTTCTATAAATCAGGAGCTCTGGCCACGGTGCTTGGCATTCTCACATGATTAATATCAAAGGGAACTAAGGCATAGCTGCCTCTTTTGGCCATGCCCAACTCCTTACTCAGGGTATCAGATGCATATATATCTGGGCTGTACCATTCATTTGGGCCATGTTGCTCCCATCTGGAGGCATTTGAGTGAGATCCTTGATAAAGTTTATAGTTAAGGACAGTGATATAGGTGAGGCTGCTGTATGCAAGCAGAAGAAAAGATGACTGTTCTAGTTTGCTAATGTTGCCATTATGCAAAATATCAGAAATGGATTGACTTTTTTAAAAACTTTTTTAAATTTTTTTTAAATTTTATTATTCATTTTATTGAGATATATTCACATACCATGCAGTCATACAAAACAAGTTGTACATTTGATTGTTCACAGTACCATTACATAGTTGTACATTCATCACCAAAATCAATCCCTGACACCCTCATTACCACACACACACAAATATCCAGAATAATAATTAAAGTGAAAAAGAGCAACTAAAGTAAAAAAAGAATACTGGGCGCCCTTGTCTGTTTGTTTCCTTCCCCCACCTTTCCACTCATCCATCCACAAACTAGACAAATGGGAGTGTGATCCCTATGCCCCCCCCCCCCCCCCAGTCCCACTGTCCCCCCTCATAAGCCACATTTTTATACAATTGTCTTCAAGATTCATGGGTTCTGGGTTGTAGTTTGATAGTTTCAGGTATCCACCACCAGCTACCCCAATTCATTAGAACCTAAAAAGGGTTGTCTATATTGTGCATAAGAGTGTCCACCAGAGTGACCTCTCAGCTCCTTTTGGAATCTCTCTGCCACTGAAGCTTGTTTCATTTCCTTTTACATCCCCCTTTTGGTCAAGAAGATGTTCTCCATCCCATGATGCCGGGTCTACATTCCTCCCTGGGAGTGGATTGACTTTTATAAAGGGGGTTTATTTGGTTACATAGTTACTGTCTGAAGGCCATAAAGTGTCCAAGGTAAGGCATCAACAATAGGTACCTTCACTGGAGAAAGGTCATTGGCATCCCAAAAAGCCTCTGTTAGCTGGGAAGGCACGTGACTGGCATCTGCTTGCTTTCAGGTTGTGTTTCAAAATGGCATTCTCCAAGATGTCAGTATCAGCCTTCACCGGCCATCTTCAAAATGTGTCTCTCAGCTACAGCTTCTCCAAAATGTCACTCACAGCTGCTCTGAGTTCCTTCTGTCTGTCAGCTCTTTTATATGGCTCCATTGATTTAATTCAGACCCACCCTGAATGGGTGGGGTAACATCTCCTGGCAATTATCCAATCAAAGGTCTTGCCCACAGTTGATTGAGTCACAACTTCATGGAAATTTTCAACCAATAGGTTCCAACCTAATCACTAATACATCTTCTCCCACAAGATTGCATCAAAGAACCTGGTGTTTTGGGGGACATAATACATCCAAACTGGCACAGGGGCCAATTATGGAAGTAGGGATAAGACAAGGAGTCGCTCAAGAAGGAAGAAGGATCATTTAGTTGAGTGAGTAGGACCATGGGAAGAGAGCAGTATCATCATAGTCAAAGGAGGTGAGAGTATTCCTTAAACGGGAATGGTCAAACTGTGCCATGTGCCCAAAGAAATCTAAGAGGGTAAGTGAAAATAATATAATCATTTTGCCAATTAGAAGATCAGTTATGACATTATTGAAAGTAGTTTCATTCCTGTGTTGAGACAGAAATCTACAATGTACAGAGTAGGTGAGGGTGTCTTTTTCTGTAATGGGGTGTTCTGCTTTTTAATTACAGGAAAAAATATTTATTGACTAAATGGGAAGAAGTCAGAATAAAAGTAGTTGCTTCAAGTAAAGAGACAAACAATGGAGCTTAATTCTGATGGAGACTGAGTGAAAAAAATTTAAATAAACTTTATTTTGGGGCAGTTTTGGGTTTACAGAAAAATTGCACAGAAAGTACAGAATTCCCATTCTAAGCAAAGTTTTGGTCACACCTATCCATGTGAACTTTAAGACATGCTAGGCTTGAGGTGAATGTCCCATGAGTTCCTAGAGCTCAAAAAGTTTAAAATAAAATTCATTAATTGATCCTACGCAGCCTCGAACAGGTTTCTGTACTCTCTAATTTAGCTATCCATTCTCTAAAATTAGGAGCATGGGACTCATTTTTACACCTCTTTTTCATCAACAGATTATTCCTTTTATCCCACTGCAATTCCCATCAAATCGGACACTACATCTTACTGACTCTTCTATTAAATGTGTCTACAATCTTTATCACCATTCCTCTAAACCAAGTTTCTCCCTTTTCTGATGAATTATAAGCTCTTTCAGGATAAGGCTCATCATCTTTTTTCCCAACTCAACACCTAACAGTTTAAACATCATAATATTCAGTAAGTTCTGTTGTGATGAATTAAATGATCTGGTCCCTGGCTTCCCACTTTCAGGTCCTGCTGCCCTTGCATCCCACATTCCAGTCACAGTGAACAACCAACTCTTCCATGAAACACCAGGCTGTCTCATGTTCCCTTGCCTTTGCATGAACTATCACCAGTGCCCCAAATCCTCTTCAGTATGCATTGTCTACCTGGAGAGTAAGACAGTCTCTTTGAATGGTTAGCAGAAGAATTAATGCCCTTGTGAAACTGCCCCTACTTATGAGCAGAAACAGGTAGTAGAATATGAAATTCATTTTCTCTTCTTTTTGGCACACAACAAAACATATCTGAGATTCACTTGCTGTTTGATATAGCCTTACAATTTAAGTGGAAACCACGTGTACATTCTCAGGTGTGGCCGAATACCACTCCCAAATGTGATCCTCTGTACTGTTTTCCCCTTTCAGATGGCTGAACTAAAAACTGCTGTTATGGGTTGAATTTTGTCCCCAAAAAAGATACGTTGCAATCCAAACCCCTGTCCTGTGAATGTGATCTTATTTGGAAACAGGTCTTCGAAGATGTGGTTAGTTAAGATGAGGCCAAACTGGATGGATCTGGGTAGGACCTAATCCAGTATGACTGGTATCCTTATAAGAAGGGGAAATTTAGATCCAGAGACACACAGACACAAAAGATTATGCCATGTGATGATGGAGGCAGAGGTCAAAGTGCTGAAGCTGTAAGCCAAAGAACACTAAGGATTGCCTGCAAATGATCAGAAGTTAGGAGGAGGAAAGGAAAGAGTCTTCCCTACAGGTTTCAGAAGGAACATGGCCCTGCCAACACCTTGATTTGGGACTTTTAACCCCTGGTACCTCAGAAATAGAGTTTTTGAAGATGCAATGATTACCATGAGGCCAAATTGGATCAGGAACACCCTATTCAAATATGACTGGTGTCCCTATAAGAAGAGGAAATTTGTACACACAGCCAGCCACAGGTCAGAATGCTATGTGATAAGTAAGAGATTGAAATGCTGCAAGACAAGGAATGCCAAAGATGGTCAGCAAACCAAAAGCAGCTGGAAGAGGCAAGGAAGGATTCTCCCCTAATAGGTTTCAGAGGGAGCATGGCCCTGCTGACACCTAGATTACAGATTTCTAGCCTCTAGACAATAAAATTCTGTTGTTTCAAGCCACCTAGGTTGTGGTACTTATTATAAAAGCCCAAGAAATGAGGACCCCCTGTGTCAGTTTGAAACTGTTATGTATCACAGAAAAGCCTTTTTTTTTTTTAATCCAGTCTTGTGAGTGCACACTTACTGTGGGTGGGATCTTTTGATTAGGTTGTTTCCATGGAGATCTGATTCTGCCCATTCAAGGTGGATCTTAATTAGTCCTTAAGAGAGTCCTTAAGAGAGTTCAGGGAAAGAGAGAATGCTCAGAGCCAACACAGACCCAGAGGCTTGGGTTTGGAGATGCTAAGAGTTGACGCCCAGAGTTTACCCCGGAGAAGCTAAGTGAGAACCCACAGACATTTGAAGAGAAAGCCACTGGAATCAGACACTGAAAGCGGTGAAACCCAGGAGTAAAGGACCACATGCCTTCCCAACTGACAGAGGTGTTCTGGACGCCAACGGCCTTTCTTCAGTGAAGGTATCCTTTTGTTTATGCCTTAGTTTGGTCACTTTTATGGTCTTAGTACTGTAAATTTGTGAACTAATAACTCCCCGTTATAAAAGCCAATCCATTTCTGGTATATAGCATTCTAGCAGCTTTAGCAAACCAAAATACCCCCTGCCCCTTTCCCCGCTTTCAAGAACTCAGGAGCAGGGTGTTGAAGTTGGTAGAGCCGTGTGATATAGGAGCCCAGGTGCCTGAGTCATTGCTTGGAGGAGAATTGCCCAACCAGTAACTTCTATATGGATTTGTTGGGAGAGAGAGAAATAAACTTTCGTTGTGTTAAGCCACTGAGATATTGGAATTTATCTGTTATAGCCACTAATGTAAACTTAACTCATACAGCTCTCGTGGCATCTGTTGTTCCCTTAGATTTTGCTGTCCTGTACTTAGCAGTGTTTCCAGTGTTTGTCACAACATGAGTGCTGTTTTACAAATGGATTTTCTAGGAGAGCCACAAATTTAAAATACTGTCCAGTCCTCAAATTATTTTCTGCAGATCATGGTTCATAAAAAATGATTCTCATAATTATAAATAATAAATTTTTGTGCAAGTGAAATTCTCTTTTTAGAAAACATATCAGGTATAAGCAGTCATGTTTTTACTGAATTACCACAGGCAATTTCTTTTATTCAGAGTAAAGAGCAATATTGGGCATACTTTCAAATTCAAATGCAGTTTTAAAATGTATAATTTGTTATTTGTATTTGTATCAGTGGCAAGTGCCATGGTAGTTTGTGCAAATTAACACTCACTGTAGGAGTGTTTTAGTAGTATTGAATAATAACAGTATGTAATTCGCAAGGTAATTCCATTATGGCAAGCTTCCTGGGAAAAACAGATGGCCTAAGGGTTATAAAATTTGGAGTCATTGTTAAAGATTACAAGTTTATTGAATAATAAATACAGTAGTCACTTGGCCTTTAAAAATGGAGTTTTGAATTCATAGTAAAAAGAGGTAGTTTTTCACAATTACTCTCATCACCTGTTAATTCTTTTTTTCAAGTTATCAAACTCTAGTTTGGAGGTAAGAATGAGTTGTGAAGGGAGAGATTTGGTAATTGTTCAAATCAAAATAATAGCTTTTTTTGATTTTTATAAGACTTTCCTTCTCTCCAGGGGTAATTAGATACTTTCAAGCATTTTAATTGTAATGAGTGATTGTTAAAATAATAAGAGACCAGAAAATGTCTTTGTTATTCAGGATTATTCTGGAAAGTAATTGGTGAAGTAGATATAAAATATACTGGTTACAAGTATCCAATACGAGGACACATAAATATTGTTATAGAGAACCTTATTTTATACTTTACTTTCAGAGTAAAGTCTCCTTAATGAAAATTGACAGTTACTTAGAATTTATGACATAAATTTTAGTCTGAAGTTTAGTTGTTTTAAAAATTTGATGGGAAAAAATAAATTTTAGAAGATATGTTTAATCTACTTATAGCATTTAAAGAAAGAGAAAAGGTGTTCTGTTAGTGGAGTTAAAGCCAAATACAGCTGAATCATGCCTAATTATTGAAGTAAATGTAATAGGGTCTCTATTCATCAATAATTGAGTTTATGTTACTGTATGTATTTGTAACTACCTTTCTTTTAAAAGATAAAAACTTAATTTTCTATGTTTTGTTCATATATTTCCTTATTAAAAGATAGATTTAAAAAGATTAACAACAAGTCTTTAAAGTTGGGAAATAATAAATGCCTTCTCAAGTAAATGTGCAGAAATACAAAACAGGAGATTTGAGGAAGACATTGTCCTGAATTGCACACCCTTCCCTTTCATTACCTTCTCTAATCTGTCTCCCTTTCCTGAGTCGAATGGCTGTAGAGGCCCATGTGGGGGCTGGTTGGAAAGGAAACTTTTGTTTGTCCCCTCTGGTGGGGCAAATGTCTATAAACACCAAAGGAGCTTTGGGCTTGAATGTTAATCACTGGATCTTGTAAAGAGCTTGGCTGTTAGAGATCCTGGAAACCCAGTGGAAGGTTGATATGTGATTGGGCCTGATTTTCAATGGTTCCCAAGGAGCAAAAAAATCATTTTTTTTTAATAAAGGAAAGAAAATCTGACTGTCATCGAATTTCTCCAGTTTTCTGTTTACCTGAGCCTGGGGAAGAATGAAAAGTGCTTTGGCAAAGACTTCTACACTGCTGGTGGGCAATGAGAGAGACTTCTTTGCATGCCAACATTTGAGCTACTTTTATCATGTTGGGGTTCTACAACTAGCACAGAGTTCCACTGAGTAGAAATAAAACCAAAAACATCTAAACGGGTCCAGCAGGCAGAAAGAAGATCAGTCAGAGCAAACAAAACACAGGTACAACAAAATTGAGCTCCTGGTGGAAACAGATGACAATTTAAACTGAAAAATAAATAGACCACTCAAGAAAATTCAAGTATACCTTAAGACGTCTTTCTGGAGCTAAAAAAACAAACCTACAAAATCCATCCCCCACACATACACGCAAAATAAAAGAAAACCAACCAACCAACCAACCATGATTTCCTAACCAAGCAACTTGCCAAATGACTAAAGGAATCTTCGGTGAATGTGACAGAGACGACTTTGTGTTCCTCAATACAGGCCCCTATTTTTCCTGAGCATGTAGGTAGATTAATATCCCCATCCTTCTTGTAATTCTGGATGCTTGCATTGTTGAGTTCTAGCTAATGGATTGTAAATAGAAGTAATGTGCACCCGTACCAACTCCAGAACTGACCCATACACACTTCCCATGGTGGTCTTTTATTCTCTTCCCATCTACTAACTGGACTAGATGTTCAAGATGATCTTGGAATACTTTGTTGAAGATGAAGTTTCCATCAGCCTGGGCTGGTTAAGTAGAACAAATTCACTCTAACCTTTACCACTTACACTTCATATGCTCAAGAAATACCCTGCAGTTATGTTAAGCAAATGAGTCTCTTTTGCATTAATTAAGCATACCTAAATTAATATAGTGAGCTGACAGTAAGTGGCCCAAAGATCAATGAAAGAAATATCTTAGTGTACACATTTAAAAAAACAGCATTGTGGAAAGCACAAGACGTTTGGAAAGTGAATAAATGGAGTTCCAGAAGCAGGAAAAGGAACAGATAGAGAAAAAACATAATGAAATCTTCCCTGAGATGATGAGAAAACGTGCACCTAAGGATTTCAGGGTAAAAAGGTTTAAAGAGAGATTCCTGTAAGTATCCAGCCTGAAATAAAAAATCATTCTTACAAAAGAAAGAGAATCTGACTGTCACCGTACTTCTTCTCTGTAAAAGATAACTATAAAAGAGAGTGGTTAACATCTTGAAAGGAAAAGGACTGCAAGTCAGAAATAAAAGGTTAAAAAAGATATTCGTGATCATGCAAAATCATGGAGTTTATGCTGCACAGGAAGAAAATAATCAAGGAAACAGTATAATAAAACCTTAAGTAAAAGAGAAAAGAAACCCCACAATAGGGGAAGAGGAGAAGAGGAAATACACACACACACACACACACACACACACATACATATAAATGTATGTATATAAACATATGCCTTTAAACATACACACGTATAAATCTGTATAGCAAAATTGGGACTAAATATTAGCCTAGTCCACTATTGAGTGTTATTGAGCAAAAACTAACAGTTAAGGGTGGTTGGGAGAGAACAAAAGTAAAAGCATTTCAGTAGTTTTATCTGGGGCACTGGAAGAGTTGGAAACTAACACAACTTTTTGGAGTGCTCTTGTGTGTCTATAAGTGTATGTGTGGTCATGAGTAGAGTAGGAAAAGCAGAAAGTAAGAATTAGAGAATCTTGGTTGGTGAAAGAGTTATCTCATTTAAAAATAATGGAAGGGAAAAGAGAGATGTGTGTCTGATTGAGACTGTCATTAATATAACCTTTTATGGTTATATTATTATATTTAAATGGAAAAATATAGAAGAACATAAGAATTAACTTGAATAAAAAAAATGAAACAAATAACAATCCAACCAGCAAAAATAAGGGAAACAGAGGAAAGAGAATGTAAAATGCAGCCTTTTCTGCTGTATGGAAACATATGCCTTCCTAAAAATGACCACCCTGTGCAAAATCACACAGTTAAAACTGCAGGGCTTATGGGAAAGTAGGCTTAGGAGTACAACACTCAAAACTTGTCATTAACGTATTTTTAAAAAAGGAGATAGGCACCTAATAAAAACAGTAGGGCAGTTTTGTACCTTAAGTGGTTTAAAATATGCAAATACTATAATAAATATGGTAATTTATTTTGAAAAAGAACTGCAGTTTCCTTGTGAAATTGGGAACTGAAGGGTTGCAGCTTACAAATTATTGTGAAGTGGTGGAGGGAAGATTATCAAAATTTGTGATGTTTTGCAGCAGTCTTGAATTCTGGAGTATGTGTTTTCTGCCTTTGAGATGTAGGTTCTTTGAGGCAGGTGTTTATGATAGTTACCTGTTTCATGCAAATTGAAAACTTAACCAAATACATGGCACTCATCAATTAACTTTGGTAATCACTGCTAGAAATTGTTATGCAGTGCTCTCATGTGCAGTCACAGCTTTAACGGCAACTACAGACTTAGAGAATTTTAAGTGTTTGAAACCACCAAACTAGCCACCATGAGCACTAAAAGGAGCTATTCTACATGGTTTGGCTATTAAAGTCTTTGTATTTAGCTTGTACTTTCTTTTGAATTGTGAGAAAGGTTGTTTCCTAGTGCTTTCTTTTTAATTGTGAGAAAGGTTGTTCTCAGTTGTTTGGCCTTCAATTCACATACTCAACAATTTTTCTTTTCGCCTTGTTCTTATTGACTTTGTAGCACTTGAAGTCGTTCCTGACATAAATGTTTCTTTTATTTTTGCAGAATTTTCTCTGATGATCCACAATCAGGATTCCTTTATGCTGTTGCTGGGGAGGTATCACATTTTCTTTTTTCTTTCAAAACACTTTATTTGAAGCATTCCCTCAATACTGAAAACTTTCCTTTTGCATGCACTACTTTGGGTTTTGAACCAGGATACTTAGGTATGTTTGGGATGTTAAAAGAGTGGTTTTTTTTTTTTCATATAGAAAAGGTCCTAAATGCAAAAGTGGAGCAATACAGAGCCTCATAGGGTAACACACTGTGGAGGGAGGTAGCTAGTAGTTGTCTCATACTTGGGTGGGTTTTGTGTGTTAATTACTATGAATCTCAGTTCAGCCCAGTCAGTTTTGTACCTTCATCTAGTGTTTTTCAGGATGAAATCATGCATAAGCAAACATAAAATTGTGCTATACTCAAATTGTTCCCTAATATGTCAATTGCATTTAAACAAATTTGTATTTTAAAATAAAGTTGTGGCAGTTTGGAGCTATGTACCCCAGAAAAACATGTTCTTGATCCATTCCTGTTGGTGTGAACCCATTGTAAATAAGATCTTTTGATGAGGTTACTTCAGTTAAGCTGTGGCCCAACTGAATCAAGGAGGGTCTTAATCCCATTACTGGAGACCTTAAAAAGAAGTCCACAGAGAGGAAGCCAAGGGGAAAAAGCCAGAAGCAGGAAGGCAATGGTACCTGGAGGAGAAAGAAGAGGCTGCCATGTGCATTGCCATGTGACAGAAAAACCAAGGACAAAGGATCGCCAGCAGTCAGCCCCAGAATGCCACAGTCTTTGGGAAGAAAGTATTGTCTTGCTGATGCTTGATTCTGGATTTCTCCTAGCCTCAAAACTGTGAGCCAATAAATTCCTGTTGAAGCCAATCCATTGAATGATATTTGATTTAGTGACTGGGAAACTAAAACAAAGCTGTATAGCAGAAATGACTGTGTATGATTAAAAAAAGTAAGAAAAGGAGTGTCGAGGTACTTCTATCATTACACTAAGCGTAAATTAACTGAATTCTCTTATTACAAGAAAGAGGACATTGGATTGAAGTAAACAAAACATAGCTTTGCACTATCATAACACAAAACACACTATAACAAAGAAATGAGCAGAGAAATGTCAGGTAAGAGCAAATAAAATAAAGCAGAAGTGGTGTTATAAATATCAGATAAACTGAAATACAAGGATAACAGCACTAAGCAGGATAAAGGATACTATATAATAGTAAAATTACTGTTTACAAAGGAAATATATACTTTCATGTACCAAACATAGCAACTAAATATATACAATAAAATATATTTAAAATGTAATTTATATTTATAATGAAACTTTAGAATACCTTTTCCAATTTTGAATAGTTCTGATAGGGGAAAAATGAAAAAGAGGATTTGAATTAAAAATGCATTATATATTTAACCATAAATATAGCATTTTACATCCTTAAGTAGAGAAAATATTATAGATCAATCTTTAACATATAGGTAAAAAATATAAATTAGAAAGAGATCTTATAATTTATCAAAGAATTAATAGCTTAAGATAAAGTATGTTTTATTTTAGAAATAGTGCTCATTATCAGGAAATCTGCCACCAAAGTTTAACACATAATTTAATATAAAACAAAGGAAAAGAGGATAATCATATGGTCATACCAATTGTCTTAGTTTACAGAGCTTCTATAACCAATACCACATACTGAATGGCTTAAACAACAGGAATTTATTGGCTCACAGTTTTGGAGACAAGAAGTCCAATATCAAGGTGTCAACAGGCCATGCTTTCTCCTGGTGTCTGTAGCATTCTAGTGATGGCTTGCTAGCAATCCTTGGTGTCTTTGGCTTGTATATACATGTCTGCCTCTGTCACATGATGACCTCCGTCTCCTTTTCTGCCTTCCGCTAACCCCATCCAAATTTCCTTTGCTTATAAAGGCTTCAGCCATATTGTATTAAGGACTCCCTTGATTCACTTTGGCCTCATCCAAATAGAATATTCGAAGGTCCTATTTACAAATGACATATATATGCTCAGGACAGGGGGTTAGGACTTGAGCATGTCTTTGTGTAGGACATGATTCTGTCTACCACAGTCCTCCCTCTGGTCCCCTAAAAGACATGTTCTTCCCACATGCAAATACATTCACCCCATCCCAACAACCAAAATGCCTTCAGCCAGTTTAGTAACAACTCTAAGTTCAAAATCTCGTTAAACTAAGTTAAGAGTGTGGTCTGTTCTGGGGCAAAAGTCCTCTGTGTCTGCGGACCTGTGAAACCTAGAAAACAAGTTATCTGCTTCCAAAATGCAATGTTGACACAGGCATAGGATGAACAGTTATACTCCAGAAGGGAGAAACTGGAAGGCAAACAGGGATCACAGTTCCCAAACAAGGTTGAAACCCAGCAGGACAAGCTTCGTTAAATTCCGAGGTTTGAGTGAATCAATCTGTGGATTAATCCTTTGTCTTCTAGGCCTGCTGGAGCAGCTGCTCCATCCCTTCCAAGCACTGGGGTGGTAGCACACTCTCCTCTGACATTGGGGCCTAGGCCCCACCCCACACTCTCTGAGCATCAGCATGGTGGCCACTAAGAGATTTATTTTAAAGAATTGACTTACAGGACCATGGGGGCCGGCAAGTCCAAACTCTGTGGAGTCAGCTGTAAGCTAGAAATTCTGATAAAGGTGAGACCAAAATCCTTAATCTGAATTCCCAAACAAGCTGGCTGTGGAAATTCTGGCAAGAACCAATGCCGAAGTTGAGTCTGAATTCTTCTTCTGAACTCTGAAATCCTAAATTCTGACTTTTAAGTCTTCCAACTGATTAGATGATGAGATTCCCCACATTGCTGAGGACAGTCTCCTTTGTTGATTGTAGGTGCAATCAAATGATTATAGGTGCAAATCCCACTTCAAAATCCCTCACATTAACAAGTAGGCCAGTGGTTGACCAAACAATTGCATGTCATAACTTAGCCAAATTGACACATGCAATTAACTATCACACCAAGGGATGATGAAATGACATTTTAAAAATTCATCAGGAATTTCTAATAAAACTCAAAGTCAGGAAAAATAGAAGATATCATAAAATGATTTTAAAAGACCATTTACCAAAAATACTATCATGGTTTATTTCTTTCCTAAATGGTGAAATACCAAAAAGCCCTTAAAAATCAACGGGAAGGGGATACGTTTCCAAATGAAAACACAGATAGACGTCATGAGTCAATAATTCACAGGATAGCAAATCCAAATGGTCAACAAATACTTGAAATGATTAACAAACTCACTAGTCAGGGAAATGCAAATTAAATTAACAATGAGATGGCATTATACACCTGAGTAGTGACCAAAATGAAATAAAGACCCATATCTTCCTACTGTTTGTGATGGTATAGGGAAAAGAGTGTTTTTTAATATATTGCTAGTGAATATACAAATTATTACTTTTTATAAAATAAGAAATCTAGCAGTATCTATTACAATTAAAAAAGAAAAACTTATCTCAGATACTCTTTGACTCAGCAATTAAAAGCAGAAGCATGTGAGGATAAATATATAAGGATGTTTAACTAAGCACTGTTTATAATATTAAAAAAAAGGAAAAATGAATATCCATTAGAAGGTTGAACTATGGTACCTAGATATGATGAATCATTATGTAGTTATTAAAATATGAATTAGAGCTTGAATAGCAAGGTACTTTGCAGAATTCCCAGGAGGTATTTATTGGGAGAAAAGAAAATGAAGCAGAAAAGGATATGTAATAAAATAATCATTTTACAGCAAGTAATGAAAAAAATCCATATATATTTATGAATATATATACTGAAAAATATAGTAGAATAGCTACTGCATTTTTAACATGATTTTCTGGGGGAGGAAGGTTGAAAGAAGTGATATGCCATGGTATCAAGAATAAAGGAAAGGAAAAACAAACAATAATAGGTTACACTAAAAAAAATAAAAATTTCCAAGATATAATTCCATTTATGCATCTATGTAAATTAGTATTCAGCTTGTCTTTTTTGTTTTTTAGCAGAAGAGAAACATTAATATTTAACAATTATTAAGCTTAATTATAAAAGCAACAAAAGCCCAAAAATGGGCAGCTTCACTCTTTCGGGATATCAGGCTCCTGTAATTTGAAAATGCATGGAAAATTTTGGTTTAAAAAGGGTGTGTTGCATCTAGGCTACACATAGACCATGCAGACTGGAGAATGCATGCCTGAGGGACAGTTGTGGCTGGAGGGCTTTGATTTCTCCTAGAGGGAGAAACTCTACACTTTAAAAAAGAACAAGCAGGACTGTCTTTAAGTGAGTTTCTCCTTACAGTGTTTTGCCTTCTCCACTGACTACTGCGGTCAACTGTGGGAATGTTATGGCATGCAGCCACCTATGCATGGGAATATGAACAAATTCCTGCCTTGTAGAAGGTCTACCCATGCTTAAGCAAAAAGTATCCCACTGGCTTGAACCACTTTCTATCCTGGTAATTCTTAAGTGTGGCTGCAAATGAGACTCCTGGAGGCCTTTCAAAAAATTCTGATACCCCCAGAGATTCTGATTCAATTGGTATGGGGGAGGGGCTGGGTTTCAGTGTGAGAGAGAGATGGGGGTGGGAGGTGCAGGGAGAGAGAGGGAGATTGAGTACCTCCTCAGGTTATTCTATCACTCTGATAGAGTCTCTCTAAAATTTCTGCCTTTACAAAGATAGCACATTGGGCTTAGTTCCCAGAAGGATCGAGATCCAAGAATGGGTGGCATCCTTTAATCCTTACCTGTTAGCAGACTAAGATAAAGTAGAGTAATTAACTAATTATCTCAAAGGCACTGAGTTAAGGGTTAAGAGGGAATGATGATGTTTGCCATCAAATAAATATTTATGAGGCGCAACACAGACTATTATAAAATAGATGAACCAAGGGAGATCCAAGATGGTGGATTAGGAGAGACAGAGGAAAATTCTCCTCCATGGAAAACACTAGATAAAAGACAGAAAGTGGTCCAGAATACCAGTTCCAGGGTTCCACTGGCTGGGCAGGGATTTATACATCCACAGTGATTGAGTGCTTGGAGAAGCCAAGAGTCTGCATTTGGAATCATGTAATTCTTTGATCTGGAGAGCTGCTGGGAAAATGGCAGCCAGGCTCATGCTGTGTTTGGAGTCAGATTGGAGTGGGACCTGGGAAGCGGCCAGGGAGATGGCAGAGGGAGCTGCGTTGATTGCAGTAGGGAGTGTCTTCCACAACCCGGGCACCCACCTCAATGTCTGACATAGGTAATAGCCCTTTGCACACCTGCAGCAGAAGGCCCCCAGGTCAGGGATGAGCTGCTGCAGCAAACAGGTGATTACAGAAGTGGATATTTTCCATGCCCCATACAGCCATCTTTGAAGCAGGCTGGAAGACACCCCTTCACAGGACAGTGGCCAAGAGCTTCCTCAAGGGAACACAGGATTCAGCTGGCTTGTGACAGTGCAAATCCTCCCTCATAGAAGCCCACAGATACACAGCTGAGAGGCAGGGGAGCCACACGGAAGTGACAGGAGCCGCACCCCAAGCCTAGGGTCTTGTGGGCCCATGGCAGAGAGGGACTGAAAGGAGTCTGAGCTGAAGGGGTGGACGCCAGCTGCAGCCCCAGTATATCACAGCTGCAACCCCAGGAATGGCTGGGAGTACTGGTTCTTGAAGCCCTCTTCTCTGCCAAACTGCACAAGGCACGACCCCCAACCAAAGGGTTGATGGTCCTCATTGCACACGGGAAATTGGTGCACTGATTGGATATCCACATGGCTTGGACCCCCACTCACTGTATAAATGAAGTTGGGGAGAACTGGATTGAAGATAAGAGGTGGCTCAGGAGTGCCATCTGCTGGTAGGTCAGGGAAAGTGCACTGCATCAATCTGTAGCTCTGTCAAATTATAGATAATTGTTTATATAAGTCTGCATGTCTGAAAAGAACCCTAACAAGATAAGCAAATGCCAAGAGGCTAAAAACAACAAAAACTTATAAAGCATATGAAGAAACAGAAGATATGGATAGCCAAAATGCCCAAATTAAAAAATCAGAGGAGATATAGAACTTGGAGAAATTAATCAAAGAAGTAACCACAAACACCAATACCATGGTTCAGGATATAAAGAACATCAAGAAGACCCTAGAAGAGAATAAGAGAATTTGCAAGAGTAAATAAAAAAAATAGAGGAAATAAAAGAAACTGTTGATCAAATTCAAAAGATTCTTGATACACATAGTACTAGATTAGAGGAAGCTGAGGAATGAATAAGTGAACTAGAAGTGTGTAGGTTGTAAAGTGAAAGCACAAAAGAATGAATGTTGAAAAAAATCAGAAAATTTGAAACAGAGCTTAGGGATATGATGGACAACATGAAGCACACAAACATAAGAATCATTGGTGTTTCAGAACGAGAACAGAAGGGGAAAGGCCTAGGGAGAGTATTCAAAGACATTGTTGGGGAGAATTTCCCAGCCCTTCTAGATGACATAAATATGCAAATCATAGATGCCCAATGAACTCCAAACAGAATAAATACAAATAAACCACTCCAAGACATATTCTGATCAGATTGTCAAGTGCTGCAAAGAAGGAGCAAGTTCTGAAAGTAGCAAGAAAGAAACAATTCACCACATACATGGGAAACAACACAAGACTAAGTAGTGTCTCCTCAGCAGCCACTATGGAGACAAGAAGGTAGTGATATGACATATTTAAAATTCTGAAGGAGAAAAATTGCCAACTGTGCAGTTTGGATATATTATGTCCCCCAAGAAGAAGCCATGATCTTTTTATCCAGTCTCATGGGATATTGGGATTAGGTGGCTTCCATGGAGATATGAACCACCCAACTGTGACAGCTTTGGTTATGGTGTGACCTCTGATTGAATGTTTCCTTTGAGGTGTAGCCCACCCATTCAGCATGAACCTTGATTAGTTCACTGGAGTCTTATAAAAGAGCTCACAAAAGAAGGACTTCAGAGCTGCAGCTTAGAGAAACATGAAGATGACCATAGAAAGCTGACACTGACTTTTGGAGAACACCATTTTGAAATGCAACCTGGGAGCAAGCAGATGCCAGCCATGTGCCTTCCCAGCTAATAGAGGTGTTCCAGATGCCAATGGCTTTCTCCAGTGAAGGTACCCAATTGTTGATGCCTTACCTTGGACACTTTATGCCCTTAAGACTGTAACTTTGTAACCAAATAAACCCCCTTTATAAAAAAACAATGCATTTCTGGTATTTTGCATAACAGCAGCATTAGCAAACCCAACACCAACCAAGAATTCTTTATCCAGCAAAGCTCTACTTCAAATTTGAGGGAGAGCTTAGAGTCTTCATAGACAAACAAATACTGAAAGCATTTGCTAACAAAAGACCTGTTCTTTAAGAAATACTAAAGGGAGTCTTACCAGCTGAGAAAAAGAAAGGAGAGGTCTAGAGAAGGGCACAAAACTAAAGAATTTAGTAAGGGTACATTAAAGGAAATAAAGATAAAGAGGGGAAAAGATATATCTGACAAATAAAAACCAAACAATATGATGGCTGGTTCAAGAACTGCCTTCACAGTAGTAACATTAATTGTGAATGGGTTAAACTTCCCAATTAAAAGATATAGATGGGCAGAATGGATTAAAAAATATGAATCATCAATATGTTGCTTACAAGAGACTCATCTTAGACCAAGAGACACAAAGAAATTGAAAGTGAAAGGATGGAAAAAATATTCCATGCATGCCATAGCTAAAAGAAAGCAGGAGTACCAAAATTAATCTCAGATAAAATAGATTTTAAATGTAAGGATATTCTAAGAGACAAAGAAGGACACTATGTACTAATGAAAGGGACAATTCTACAAGAAGAAATAACAATCATAAATGTCTGTGCACCCAATGTGCCCCAAACTACATGAGGCAAACAATGGCAAAACTGAAGGAAGCAATAGCTGTTTCCACAGTAGTTGCGGGAGACTTCAATACATCACTCTCTCCTATAGGTAGATCAACCAGAGGACCAATAAGGAAATTGAAAACCTAAACAATGTGATAAATGATTTTGACTTAACAGATATATATAGGGCATTGCATCCCAAATCACCAGGATATACATTCTTCTTAAGTGCTCATGGAACTTTCCCCAGAATAGATCATATGCAGGGCCACAAAACAGCCTCAATAAATTTAAAAAGGTTGAAATTATTCAAAGAACATTTTCTAATCACAATAGAATAAAACTAGAAGTCAATAACCATCAAGGATTTAGAACAGTCACAAATATCTGGAGGTTAAAGAACACACTCCTAAGCAATCAGTGGGTTAAAGAAGAAATAGCAAGAGAAATTGCTAAATATCTAGAGATGAATGAGAGATAATGTAGAGGAAATGGACAATTTCTTTGAAACACATGAAAAACCTAGGCTATCCAGGGAAGAAATAGAAGACCTCAACAAACCAATCAGAAGCAAAGAGATCCAATCAGTCATTTAAAAGCTTCACAAAAATAAATGCCCAGGGCCAGATGGCTTCACAGGGGAATTCTACCAAACTTTCCAAAAAGAGCTGACACCAGTCTTACTTAAATTCTTTCAAAACATTGAAGAAAATGGAACACTACCTAACTCATTTTATGAAGCTAACATCATTCTAATACCAAAACCAGGTAAAGATGCTACAAGACAGGAAAACTACAGTCCAATCTCCCTCATGAATATAGATGCAAAAATTCTCAACAAAATACTTGCAAATCAAATCCAAAGACACATTACAAAAATCATACACCATGACCAAGTGTGGTTCATTCCAGGAATTCAAGGATGGTTCAACATAAGAAAATCAATCAATATAATACAACACATTAACTAATCAAAAGGGAAAAATCAAATGATCATCTCAATAGATACTGGAAAAGCATTCAACAAAATCCAGCATCCTTTTTTGATAAAAACACTTCAAAAAGTAGGATTTGAAGGAAACTTCCTCAATATGATAAAGGGAATGTATAAAAAACCCACAGCCAACATAGTACTCAATGGTGAGAGACTGAAAGCCTTCCCTCTAAGATCAGGAACAAGACAAGGATGCTTGCTGTCACCACTGTTATTCAACATTGTGCTAGAAGTGCTAGCCAGAGCAGTCCCAAAGACAAAAAATAAAAAGCATCCAAATTGGAAAGGAAGAAGTAAAACTGTCATTATTTGCAGAGGATATGACCTTACATTTGGAAAACCCTAAGAAATCAATGACAGCTACTTGAGCTAATAAACAAAGTTAGCAAAGTAGCAGGATACAAGATTAATGCAAATAAGTCAGGAATGTTCCTGTACATTAGAAATGACCTAACTGAAGATACAGTCAAGAAAAGGACTCCTTTCTCAATAGCATCTAGAAAAATCAAGTACTTAGGAATAAACTTAACCAAGGATGTAAGACCTATACATAGAAAATTACATAACTTTACTATAAGAAATAGAAGGGGACCTAAAAAGATGGAAAAATATTCCTTGTTCATGGATAGGAAGGCTAAATGTCATTAAGATGTCATTTCTACCCAAACTTATCTACAGATTCAATGCCATTCCAATCAAAGTTCCAACAACCTACTTTGCAGACTTGGAAAACCTAGTTATCAAATTTATTTGGAGGGGAAAGATGACTCAAATTGTTAAAAATATCCTTAAAAAGAAAAACAAAGTAGGAAGATGTATACTTCCTGACTTTGAAGTTTACTGTAAAGCCACAGTAGTCAAAATAGCATGGTACTGGCACAAAGATAGATGTATTGATCAATGGAATCAAATTGAGAATTTGGAGATAGACCCTCAGATCTAAAGTCAACTGATCTTTGATAAGGCCCCCAAAAGCAATGAACTGTGACATAACCATCTCTTCAACAAATGGGGCTGTTAGAGCTGGATATCCATATCCAAAAGAATGAAAGAGGACCCCTACCTCATACCCTACACAAAAATTAACTCAAAGTGGATTAAAGACCTTAATATAAGAGACAGTACTATAAAACTCCTAGAAGATAATGTAGGGAATCATCTTCCACATCTTGTATTAGGAGGTCACTTCTTGGACCTTAAACCTGAAGTATAAACAATGAAAGAAAAAATAGGTAAACGGGAACTCTTCAAACTTAAAAGCTTTTGTGCCTAAAAGGAATTTGTCAAAAAAGTGAAGAGGCAGCCAAGTCAATGGGAAAAACTATTTGGAAACCATGTATCTGACAAAAGACTATATCTTGCATATATGAGGAAATCCTACAACTTAATGACTAGTACAAACAGCCCAATTATAAAATGGGCAAAAGATATGAAAAGATATTTCACTGAAGAAGAAATACAAATGGCTAAAATGCACATGAAAAAATTTTCATCTTCAGTAAATATTAGGGAGATGCATATTAAGACCACAATGAAGTATCATCTCAAGCCAATTAGAGTGGCTGCCATTAAACAAACAGGAAACTACAGATGCTGGAGAGGATGTGGAGAAATTGGAACTCTTATTCATTGTTGGTGGGACTGTATATTGGTACAGCCACTCTGGATGACAGTCTGTCATTTCCTTAGAAAACTAGATATCAAGTTACCTTTCGATCCAGCAATTTTGCTTCTCAGTATATACCCAGAAGATCTGAAAGCAGTGTTTTTGGGTTTGCTAATGCTGCCATTATGCAAAATACCAGAAATGGATTGGCTTTTATAAAGGGGGTTTCTTTGGTTGCAAAGTTGCAGTCTGAAGGCCATGAAAATATTCAACTGAAAGCATCAGTAGAAGTCTATCTTCACTGAAGGAAGACCAATAGCATCCAGAAAACCTCTGTTAGCTGGGAAGGCATATGGCTGGCATCTGCTGATCCAAGATTATATTCTAGCTCCACTCTTAGCTCCTGTGCATTCTTCAAAATGTGTCTCTTGGCTGCAGCAGCTCTCCAAAATGTCATTCTCAGTTGCTCTGAGTTCTTTCTGTTTGTCAGCACCTTTATATGGCTCCAGTGATTTAATTCAGACCCACCCTGAATGGGTGGGGTAACACCTCCTGGAAATTATCCAATCAAAGGCCTTGCCCACAGTTGATTGAGTCACATCTCCATGGAAACCATCGGTTCCAACCTAGTCAACACTAATATGTCTGCCTCCACAAGACTGTATCAAAGAACATGGTATTTTGGGGGACATAATACATACAAACCAGCACATTTCACCCCCTGGACCCCAAAATGACATGAACTTTCTATATACAAAATATATTCATCCCTACACAATATCACAAAAGCTTAAATCATTTCCATAACAACAGGTAAGTTCAAGATCCCATCAAAATCAGTTACAGGCATGGTCTGTCCTAAAGCAAAATTCCCCTCTAGATGTGGGCCTGTGAGACTTAGAACAAGTTATCTGCTTCCAATAAACAAAGGAGGGACAGTCACAGGATAAACATTCCTGTTGTCATAGGAGAAATCAAAAGGAAAACAGGGTTCACGGACCAAAACAATTCCTAAAACCCACAGGGCAAACTCCATTAGATTTCAAAGTCTGAGAGTCATTTATACAATGATTTTTTATCCTTGGGGCTTGAGAGAGCAGGAGTCCAACCCTTTCTAAGGGCCTTTGTGGCAGCCCTTTTCTCTCCAAATGCTGCTGTGAGTGCCCCAACATATCTGTGCATTGGGGAGACCACCTGCTTCTCGGGCCCATCCTCCTCAAAAACTGGGGTGCCACCCTGACTCTGTCTCTCTGAGGCAAAGGCTCTCCCCTCTCTGAACGTGGTGGCCAGGCTCTCCCCAGTACCCAGGGAATGTGCTCCACCCTCTCTCGGGCCTGGGGTGGCAGCACTCTTTCTGAGCATTGAGATGGAAGGCTCGCCCTCTGCCTCCAGGGCATACTCACCCTTTCCACATGCGTGGGCCACTCTGCTCTCCATGCCCAAGACTTCTTGACTCTGGACCTCAACCTCCATGTCTCTGTTTTTGAAGAAATTTTCCTTCAATTTGTTCCTTCTGTGTCCTCTCCATCCAGACTGGCAGTGGCTCCATTTATACAGATGTCACAAAAATTCTGTAGGCTTGGCATGTAGTTTACAGGGGTCAAAACCATCAGACAATAGGACTTTCTACAAATCATTTCTGGATAACTCTGTCTCCAATCCTGGTTTGTACTGAAATGGTGTTCAGGTTCCATGTTTGGTTAAATCCTCACATGGGACTGTAGCTTCTGGGGTCTCACATTTTGGAAGCCCAGAATTTTCCAAACTATCAGTTTCTGGTTTCTTTGAACCCAAGAGTTCATTTCTCAGCTTATCCTTCTCTGCTCACATTTTACTATAAGCTGCAAGGAGAAGCCAGGCTACATCCTCCACATGTAGTCTGGAGATCTCTTCAGCTAAGTATCCCAGGTTGTTGCTTTCAAATTCTGCCTTCCATCTGACACGAAGACACAATTTTCCCAAATTCTCTGCCACTTTAAAACAGGGATGGCCTTTCTTCCAGTTTGCAACAACACATTCATCATTCCTGCTTAAAGCCTCATCAGAAGTATCTTTAGAGTCCATATTTCTACCAAGTCTTTTTTTTTTTTTTCGTTTTTATTGAGATTGTTCAGATACCATACAATTATCCAAAGATCCAAAGTGTACAATCACTTGCCCCTGGGTACCCTCATACAGCTGTGCATCCATCACACTTAATTTTTGTTCAATTTTTAGAAACTTTTCATTACTCCAGACAAGAAATAAAATGAAAGATGAAAAAAGAAAAAAAGAAAAGGAAACTCTAATCCTTCCCTATCCCTAACCAACCCCCTTCAATTGTTGACTCGTAGTATTGGTATAGTACATTTGTTACTGTTTATGAAAAAATGTTGAAATACTACTAACTGTAGTATATAGTTTGTAATAGGTATATAGTTCTTCCCTATATGCCCCGCTATTATTAACTTCTAATTGTATTGTCATACATTTGTTCTGGTTCATGGAAGTGATTTCTAGTATTTGTACAGTTGATCATGGACATTGCCCACCATAGGATTCAGTTTTATACATTCCCATCTTTTGACCTGCAACTTTCCTTCTGGTGACATATATGACTCTGAGCTTCCCCTTTCCACCTCATTCACACACCATTCGGCGCTGTTAGTTATTCTTACATCTTGCTACCAACACCCCTGTTCATTTCCAAACATTTACGTTCATCCTAATTGAACATTCTGCTCATATGAAGCAACCACTCCCCATTCTTAAGCCTCATCCTATATCTTGGTACCTTATATTTCATGTCTATGAGTTTACATATTATAATTAGTTCCTATCAGTGAGACCCTGCAGTATTTGTCCTTATGTGTCTGGCTTATTTCACTCAGCATATTGCCCTCGAGGTTTTGTCATCAACCCATTTTTTTTTTTAATATGGTTTTGTTCACTCAGCATACATTCCATCCCAAGTAAATAATCGATGGTTTTCTGCATGGTCATACATTTATGTGTTCACCACCTTCACCATTATCTATATAAGAGCATCTACATTTCTTCCACAAGGCAGGAGGGAGAGTCAAAGAAGGTAGAGAGGCAAAAGAAAGACGAAAAAAAAAAGACAGCTAGGAAGCAGCAAAAGGAAAAATAACCTTAAATCAAAGTAGAATAAAGAATCAGACAATACCACCAATGTCAAGTGTCTAACATGCCTCCCCTATTCCCCCCTCTTATCTGCATTCACCTTGCTTTATCACCTTTGTTACATTAAAGAAGCATAATACAATGATTCTATTAGTTACAGTCTCTAGTTTATGCTGATTGCATCCCTCCCCCAATGCCTCCCCATTTTTAACACTTTGCAAGGTTGACATTTGCTTGTTCTCCTTCGTAAAACAACATACTTGTACATTTTATCACAATTGTTGGATACTCAAGATTTCACCAAGTTACACAGTCCCAGTCTTTATCTTTCCTCCTTTCCTGTGGTGTCTCACATGCTCCCCACCTTCCTCTCTCAACCATATTCAGTTACCTTTGTTCAGTGTACTTACATTGTTGTGCTACCATCTCCCAAAATTGTGTTCCAAACCACACACTCCTGTCTTCTATCACCCTGTAGTGCTCCCTTTAGTATTTCCTGTAGGGCGGGTGTCTTGTTCACAAAGTCTGTCATTGACTGTTTGTCAGAAAATATTTTGAGCTCTCCCTCATATTTGAAGGACAGCTTTGCTGGATACAGGATTCTTGGTTGATGGTTTTTCTCTTTCAGTATCTTAAATATATCACACCACTTCCTTCTTGCCTCCATGGTTTCTGCTGAGAGATCCGCACATAGTCTTATGAAGCTTCCTTTGTATGTAATGGATCGCTTTTCTCTTGCTGCTTTCAGGATTCTCTCTTTGTCTTTGACATTTGATAATCTGATTATTAAGTGTCTTGGCGTAGGTCTATTCATATCTCTTCTGTTTGGAGTACGCTGCGCTTCTTGGATCTGTAATTTTATGTCTTTCATAAGAGATGGGAAATTTTCAATAATTATTTCCTCTATTATTGCTTCTGCCCCCTTTCCCTTCTCTTCTCCTTCTGGGACACCAATGATACATACATTATTGTACTTTGTTTCATCCTTGAGTTTTCGGAGACATTGCTCATATTTTTTCATTCTTTTCTCCATCTGCTCCTTTGCATGTAGGCTTTCAGGGGTTTTGTTCTCCAGTTCCTGAGTGTTTTCTTCTGCCTCTTGAGATCTGCTATTGTATGTTTCCATTGTGTCTTTCATCTCTTGTGTTGTGCCTTTCATTTCCGTAGATTCTAGTAGATGTTTTTTTGAACTTTTGATTTCTGCCATATACATGCCCAGTGCTTCCTTTACAGCCTCTATCTCTTTTGCAATATCTTCTCTAAACTTTTTGAATTGATTTAGCATTAGTTGTTTAAATTCCTGTATCTCAGTTGAAGTGTACGTTTGTTCCTTTGACTGGGCCATAACTTTGTTTTTCTTAGTGTAGGTTGTAATTTTCTGTTGTCTAGGCATGGTTTCCTTGGTTATCCAAATCAAGTTTTCCCAGACCAGAACAGGCTCAGGTCCCAGAGGGAAGAAATATTCAGTATCTGGTTTCCCTGCGGGTGTGTCTTAGAAAATTGCTCCACCCTTTGATGCCTCGGGTCACTGTGCTTTTCTGCCTAGCAGGTGACGCCTGTTAGCCTATAATTCTTGACTGGTGTGAGGAGGTATGGCCATGTTCCCCCAGGCTCTGGGGTCTGGTTCTGAATGGAAAGGGTCCCACCCCTTTCCTCCTAGAGAAGACAGAGCCCCCAGGTGGAGGTCATTAGCATTTCAGTGGTCTTGCTCTCTGCTTGTGCTGTCTCCACCCTTCTCTGCTTCACAGCCCAGGAAACTGAAAATGACTGGGGCTTTCTCCACTGAGCCAAAAAAGAAACAGATAGTCCCCTTCAGACCCAGTCCAAGGTGACCCTCCAGCTCTCCCAGGTCAGTCGTCACCCATAACCTCTGTCTGTTTTTTGGGGATGCGTACCTGTAGTGAGCAGTTCACACTCGCTACTTAAAACCCCAGTTGGAGCTCAGCTGAGCTATATTCGCTTGCTGGGAGAGAGCTTCTCTCTGGCACCACGAGGCTTTGCACCTTGGGCTATGGGGGAGCGGGTCTCCCGACTTGGATCCACAGGTTTACTTACAGATTTTATGCTGTGTTCCCGGGCGTTCCTCCCAATTCAGGTTGGTGTATGATGAGTGGATGGTCTCGTTTGTCCCCCCGCAGTTATTCTGGATTATTTACTAGTTGTTTCTGTTTTTTGTTCCAGAGGGACTACTTAGCTTCCACTCCTCTCTATGCTGCCATCTTGACTCTACCAACAGTCTTTTCAAAGCTATTCAGGCCTTCTCTATCAAACTCCTCACAATTCTTCCAGAATTTTCCCCTTATCTATTTAAAAAGCCATTCCAAATGTTTGGTATTTGCAAACTCAGCAGGAGCACCCCACTTCTCTGGTACCAAATGTGTTCTGGGTTTGCTAATGCTACCAGAATGCAAAATATGAGAAATGGATTGGCTTTTATAAAGGGTATTTATTTGGTTACAAAATTATAATCTGAAGGCCATGAAAATGTCCAAATTAAGGCATCAACATAAGTATACTGTCACTGGAGAAAGGCCATTGGTGTTCAGAAACCCTCTGTTAGCTCGGAAGGCATGTGGCTGGTATCTGCTTGCTACCAGGTTGCATTTCAAAATGGCATTCTCCAAAATGTTGGTATGCCAGTTTGGATGTATTATGTGCCCCCAAAAGCCAAGTTTTTGATGCAGTCTTGTGGGGGCAGTCGTATTAGTGTTGATTAGGTTGGACTACTTTGAGTCAGTGTTTCCGTGGAGATGTGACTCATTCAACTGTGGGCAAGACCTTTCATTGGATTATCTCTATGGAGGTGTTGCCCCACCCATTCAGGGTGAGTCTTTATTGGATCACTGGAGTACTTTAAAAAGAGCCACACAGGCCCAGACACAGTGCAACTGAGAGTAACATTTTGAAGAGGAGCTCCAGCCAACAGGGACACACTGAGGAATGCACAGTAGCTGAGAGAGTAGGTGGAACACAACTTGGGATCAGCAGACGCCAGCCATGTGCCTTCCCAACTAACAAACATTTGCTGGATGTCACTGGCCTTCCTTTGGTGAAGGTATACTTGTTGACACCATTGCTTGGACACTTTTATGGCCTTCAGACTGTAACTTTGTAACCAAATAAACCCCCTTTATAAAAGCCAATCCATTTCTGGTATTTTGCATTCTGTCAGTATTACCAAACTGGAACAGTTGGTATCAGTTTTCAACAGCCGTCTTCAAAATGTCTGTCTAAGCGGCAGCTTCTCTGAAATCCTTCTGTTTCTGAGCTCCTATAGGGCTCCAGTAATTAAATCAAGACCCAAGCTGAATGGGCGGGGTCACTCCCAAAGTGTCACTCATAATTGAGTGGGTCACATCTCCATGGAAACACTCAATCAAAAGTTTCCAACCTAATCAACACTAATACATCTCCTCCACAAGAGTGCATTAAAGATAATGGTATTTTGGGGGACATAATACATACAAACTAGTACATAGTGACACAAACAGATATTTGCACACTGATGTTCATAGCAACATTATTTACAATTGCCAAGAAATGGAAACAATCCAAATGCCCTTCAGCAGATGAGTGGATAAACAAAATGCGGTACATACACTCCAATGGAATACTACACAGCAGTAAGAAGGAATGAGGTCATGAAATGTATGGCAACATGGATGAAACTTGAAGACATAATGCTGAGTAAAATATGCCAGACACAAAAAGAGAGATGTTGTATGTCACCATTAATGTGAACTCTGAAATATGTAAAATAAATATTTTATATTGTAGAATGCAGGGGACCTAGAGATAGACAGCAACTAGTGAAGGGGGAACAATAATCTAATAAGAACAGATGAGCTATTGAGGGTAATCTCAATATTATGGGATTGCTCGGGAATGAGTATGGCTTGCAAACTTTTTTAACTATGGTAGGATCATGTTGGAAGCAATGTAGTTATTTTAGGTTATTTGTTTTTCTTATTCCTTTGTTTTGTTTTGTTTGAATTTTTTTTTTTTTAGTTTTTTGATAATGTAAAAAAAGCTATTGCATTAAAAAATTAGCTTCAATGTGGTTCTTTTAGGGAATTTAGTTTTTCATATGCCTTTATTTGATTATTGTTTGCTAATTTTCTTGGAGTATGGTAGGAACATGTTGGAAGCAATGTAGTTATTTTAGATTGTTTTTCTTATTCCTTTGTTTGGTTATGGTTTATTAATTTTCTCGGGGTGTGGTAGGAACATGTTGGAAACAACCTAGTTACTTTAGGTTTTGTTTCTCTTAAGCCTTCACTTTATTTTGTTTGAAATGTTATGGATTTTTTGTTTGTTTTTCATTTTTTGATAAAATAAAGTTAACAAATTAAAAAAAATAAAATAGATGAACCTCTAACTGTTGTCCTCAGCCCTGACTGTACATTGGAATCACCCAAGGAATTTGTAAAAATACGGATATCCCCATCTCCCAAGATTCTGATGTAATTGGTCTAGGTGCAGGGGTGAAAACCACCAACTTAAGAGAAAATAGCCCCAATAAATCTTTGTGTATAAGGTCAAAGACCCACTGAGATGGATGTTATTTATTCGTTCATTTATTCATTCAGTTTAGACATTTAGTTTGGTCATTCTGTTCGTTATATTCATTCCATTAAATAAATATTTACTAAACATCTATTTGTGTTTGCCACTTAAGTAGGAGCTGAGACTCTCCACACAAACCCCGACATCACCACCTGATAGGTATAATGCAAATTTGTTTTCACTGATTTCCCCTTGGCTTGGGAGGCATCTCTTACTCTGATTGGTTCTAGAGGAAAGGGAGAGGAGTTTTCTGTCCTCTACCCTCCCTTTCTTCCGTTACATTCTCCTTTTGTTTGGGTTTAGAAAAGTGGGAAGGACAAGGGTTAGGAAAGAATTAACCTAGGAAACTTTTGTTTGGTGCCTACTCTATGTTAGGCAAGGGTTAGCCTTTCACATTTGGAATCTCACGAGTTCATGAAGGAGTTGTTACTAACTCCATTTTGTAAATGAGGATACGGAGAGTCAAAAAGATTAAGTAATTGTTCAAGGTCAAAAAGCCACTTAGTTGCAAAGCTAGGATATAAACTGCAAAATATTTCTCAAAAAACTTTCTGTTGCAGTTTATCTAATATCAGAGGAGAATAAAAGTATTCCTAACTGGAAATTGTATGTATACATGTATTTGAAGAGGTATTCTGAGGATATACTTCTCTTTCTCTTAAAAGGAAAAGTTCTTTAACCTTCTTAATAAAATAAGTTTGTCCTTTTATTAAATAAATCATTTGAATTTTCATTTCATCCTCTGTACATTAATTAAAGCATAAAGTTGTATTTAATTTACCACTAGGAAAAAGAATCTTACACAGCTTTTAATGCACTGAGTTTTACAATTTCTGAAAACTGCTTAATTAAAGAGAAACTGACTCCATGTATAAGGTTCAGCATCCAAGAAATGTCTGTGCTCTGGCTTGTAAACACTAAACATCAGGAATTCATACTAACATAAATCTGGGGTTATACATGGCAACAGATTTTGTTTTACTGTGCTAATCTCTGCCAATTCTTGCTGAAAAAAGACCCTCAAATATTGCTTGAACACAAAGGTCTCTGCACCACTTACTCACTGATGCTGATCTTTATTTTCTTCTAATGGTATAATTCTCATCTCATGAACCAAGAATCTCAAGTGACTCACAGTCTCTATTATTAACTCTCTTCAACCAATTAAAACTTCATTTTCTTTGTAGTAATCGCCTGCGTATTTCAAACACTTGGTCTGCGGCGTTTTGCACTCTTGTAATTATTTATTCAACTCTTGTAATTATCTGTTTAAGTTGTGTATTTCCTGCTGGTGTAAGTTCCAGGAAGTTAGGAACTTTGTCTATCTTTTTAACTGATGTATTCCTCATACCTGTCATTTTGCCTGGGACATATTAGGTGTTTAGTATTTGTTGAATGATTACAGTGCAGGAGTTTCTAAAATTTACTCCTAAAATATGTTCAATAAATGTCAAATTTCACTGACCTTGAAGAAAGCCTGAAGTAATTTTTATTTTCATAGATTGTGCTTTTTATTGTTTATTTTTTATTTTAGCCAAGATTTCTTTTTAATTATAAAGCATTCTGGATTTTTTTTTTTTTTTTTGAGAGATGTATTTGCAGTGTTGCTGTGAAAATGATTTCTTGTTGGTATTACCTAGGGATTTGATTTTTTTAAAAACAAAAATTCATCCACTATTCAGGATAATTTATAGCTTTATAAGAATAAAATTTAAAATATAAATAAGCAGCAAAGTTCACCAACACTTTTTAATAGCTTTATATTATGACACATTGACCAGTTTGGGTTAGAAAAAGATGTTTTGGTTGTTTCTTCTGTCAAAATAATCCCAGAGACATCAAAGAGTCAACCAACTTCTGATGAGAGCAGGTTGCTTTGCATGTCCTTTGTCTTGTATGTTTTACTGGTGTCAGGCCTATATTCAAATGATTGGTTTTTAAACCGGTTTCAATATTGCTAGTTGAAAACATAATTTAAAAATGATTTCTCTTCTTTAAAGTAAATGAAAAAGATAGTTAATTCTATTACTTACCCCCATTATTAGAGTTCTCATGAAATTGGGAAACTTATTTCAGGAACTGGAATTCTGTCAAACTTGCACTGTGCATATTTAGTACTGAGATATATGTAACCACTGTATTTGTGTTGTGCTATTACTTTATCTGTATTCTTTATGCATCACATCTTATACAATTTTATCATACACATATATATATTTCTTTCAGTGCATACAAAATTTTCTTTCTATCTCATAGTATCCTCACAATAACAGAGGAGATATTTTTCTCCCTTTTAAAACAAACCACAGAGAGCAGCTGAGTATATTGAGGTTCAGTCTTGTCTCAAAGTCACAGAAGATTACTCAAGGCCACATAGAGACTGAGAACCTCAGATCTGATTTTTGTCCAGTGCAGTCCAGATAGATTTCAAAGTAGAGGTTCCTATTTGTTCTATCCTGCTCTAATTCAGAGTTCTGGCAGAACGGAAGGCATATAAAGAAATGATTTGCTTCTCCCTTTGGTATATACTTTATCTTATGAGGATTTATGGTGGGCATACTTGAGAACAGTGCCTGTATGGCAATTCTTACAGCATCTCCCTGCTGTAGATCATTCCATTTTTTTATTTGCCACACTGTAAATCAGCTTTGCAAATAGCCACTCATGCAAGGAAGTGCACTTTAGGCTGGAAGGTAGTAGTTTCTAATCTTATATATGGTTTAGTAAGCTATATCTGCTAAATATACTACATTTTTTATCATTGTCATCTCCAAGGCACATTAATATGGATTGACAAGTGGTGATCAAATAACAGTCCCTAAATTCTTTTGGCAAAGAGATGATGCTATTGCAGCCCAACTTCGTTAGGCAGTATATAAGCAGGTAATTGGTAACTTTACGGAATCTGAGTAGACTGAGGAAGATCACCTTCACAAGGAATTGTCTCACACACAAAAAAGTAAAAATCATGTGGCATAGTAAGTTGCTGTTAAAAAATAACTTTGGCAGAAAAGCATAGCAGGCACAAAGTGCAAACTGGTAACTCTTTTCAAGAAAAGTTTTGAGCTGATCTGAGTATGAAGTGGAGCTGCATGTCCAGAGTCAGGCTCTGCAGAAGCGTTGCATGTGTATGTGTTTTATGGTTTTCAAAGCTAGAACTACTTGGGGTGCGCCTGGGTTTGACAGCTTCTGGTAGGTGGGAACAGCATGAGTCAGGGAGGGAGCATTGCACTGGCCGGAGGCACCCCAGTTCCGACTAAAGAGCTGACCTAGACTCTTGCCTGGGGCTGAGAAGCTGCAGTAGGAGTAGATCAAGGTCCTGGGAAGGGACTAAGCAGGTGGTTTGATCTTGAACTGGCATGGTATCAACTAGGTCACATGGGTGGGGCAGAAAAGCATGAGAATGCCATTAGCTGGTGCCTTTAAGGGGACTCTTGGTCCTGAAGGCTTTTAGCCCAAGAGGCTTTGAGTTCTCTGTTGCTCTTTGCCTTTCCTGCTCCCCAACAGGACAGAATTCTAAGGCCTAAAAGACCCCAAAAGTTGAGAAAAGCCTTGTTGCCCAGAAGTAATATATCCTTAGTTGCCCAAGAAAAGTTTTTATGTCCTGATTTAGAACTCGTTATACTGATCTTCGTCTTCAGTGGCTCAATCATTCCCTGGTGCCGTGGAAAGCCAAGGAGACACCTGTCCTTAAGCAGCCAAATCCTAACTTGAGAGGATCTATAAAATCTGCAGTTCTCCTTACTTTGCCCTTGACTCTGTCAGTTCCCATACTTAAAAAAAAAATGATGTGGGGCAGAGTGATAAGTTGGGTTCCCCAGAGTATGTCTACTGCCTCTTCAACCTGATGGTGGGTTGACAGCTTATGTAACACTAACTCTGAATATGTGGAACTGACAGTTGTCAAATTAACATTTATACAGGATTTGTTCTGCATGTGAAACCAGTGAGGCTCAAGTTTTAAGCACTGGACACTGGTTTTATGGTTTCTGGTGTTTTAAATATTCTGGTGTGACTGAATCTTACCACGGCATTGGAATGTGGTAGCGTGAGGGCTGGGCCACTTTCAGTGGATAGTAATTAAGTGTCTCCTATAAGATACTTTTATTACTGTCCCTCAAGATAACCATGGGACTTTAAAATCTATTCTTCTTTTTCTCTTCTTCCTAGCTCCAGTCCCTAACTTTCACTGAGATAAGCCCTAACTAAATTTTCATTTTCCCATAACTTTCAGACAACTGTCTGAAAGCTTCAGTATTTGAAACAGGCCCCAAAGCTCCGTTTAAGATCATTCACTGACTAAAACTTTCTCTTCTCTAGGATAATAAAATGGACAAAAAGCTTAGGTTATCATGACTCCAAGAAATTGCATAAGTTAAAAATATAAATAGAATCAAAAGGCATATAAATGAAAATATCTTCAAACATATGCTTGAGGAATTTCCCTGTCACTTGAAAACATGGAAGGAAATTTTGTTTCCATAATTATGGAAGACAATTTTTCTCATACCAGGTCTAAATAACAGAGCCAACATATGCGAGACAGGAAGATGTTTAAGAAGCAATGCTTTGGTCTGTGGACTGCCACCGGATAGCTTCCCAGCAGGGAAGTAAATGAGACTGAGAGGAGTTAGGAAAGGGAGTGTAATAAAACTAAGGAGGAAATCCTTTCTGCATTTCCCCATCAGACAGTTTCCTTACCTAGTTACCTCTCCTTTATAGACTTAGTAAGTTTACAATTACATATATTTAAATGAGTCTTTGAATAATATCTGTTTCTCTAAATAAACTGTGAAAATGCTAAGGGCAGGGCCATTGCTCATATTCCTCCTTTTGAATCCCCCATGCACTGGACATGATATAGGGAACTTGCACAAAGTGAATACTCAATATATTTTTGTGAAAGAATAAATGAATGAGTGGAGAATGAATGATTCTAGTAGTTAATTAGAGGTTCAGATAATCAAGGAAGTAAGTCAGCAGAGATGGCCTTGGATAATAAATTAAAGGTTCTGTGCCCTGTTCCAATTTATAGGGTACCACTGACTGAGTACCCAGATGTGGATGATAACCAGGAAGTTTTAAGAGACCTGTGGGTGCCTCTTTCTCTGATTGGTGGCAGCAATGCTGTTATCTTACCCTGATTCTGATTACCCACTGTGCATTGTAATTGTGTAACAGGCCAAGTGAGCGGTAAAGAAAGGATGTTTCTGTTTCTTAAATTTCCAGAGCAATTCTTTAACATAAAAAATAAGAAACAATTTTTGCAGACAGTCAAATGTTTTAAACATACTTTCAGGGTGATTGTGATTATATCATTATTGTAATTCTTCTAGCTTTGTGGTAACCCTTCATTCTATGTTCAATAGGAACAAATCCAAGCTGACCTGTGTAACTACTTGGTTGTATAATAATTAACAGACATAATAAAGACATTAAAGGGGCATCTTGGCTAAAAAAAAAAACCCCACAAATTTTTCTTCAGTAAACTAGGCTACTTTTTTCCCAAACAATTTGTAATACAATTTATTTGGGTTAGTTTGTACTCACCAGGTTTCTTTACATACTATCTACTAGGAGCAGTTTTTCTTCCTGTGTTAATAGGCTTATAAATTTGATTTTTAAAGCCAATTAAAGAGAAAATTACCAAATGAACTAAGTCTAATTTATTTAACTAACTGACTAGCTCTTACTTTTATGGGAAAAAAAGAAATTTTATTGTTATATTTTGTCTTTCATGACTTTCATTGTGGTACTTTAGACTTCAGTGTCACAGAAATGTAATAGGTAAAGTGGGGTTAGTCATTTAATGGTTACCCCATGAATCCTACAGAAGTCTTACATTATAAGCTATAAGCTCCTCTAAAGAATGTTACACATGATGTGTTCAAAATATATCTGCATTAAAGAATTTGTTTGCTATCTCTTACTTACTAATACATTTTTAAAAATAAATGTCTCAATGGTTTTAGAAAACATTTATTCTAGGCTAGGTATTGATGATGTATAGATGAAAAATGTAATCTTTGTTCTCAAGAAGCTCACTGTCTAGTAGGAAATATAGATAAGGAAACCATGTGTTTCATTTCAGTGTGATAAGTGCTATACTAGAGGAATTCCAATGATATTTAAAGACAAGAACAGAGTAGAGACACTTATTTTTTTTACCCTAGAAATCATTTATTTTGTTGCCAAAGATTTTCTAAAGGCAGTCATGCTTGATGGGCTTATTGAAGGAAAAGAAGATATTAACCAGGAGGAAGTGTGTGTGTAGTGTGGGTATTTCAAGTAGAGAAACCTGTACATGCAAAGGCATGGAGACCTCATAGCATTTTCTCACTGGTAAGAATTCAGTGTAGCTCTAGATAGTATATGTGTTTAGTAATCATTGATTAGAAGTTGGGGGAGATAAAGAGGAGCCAGATCTTGAAAACCCTTGTCTACCATACTAAACAAATGACTCCGTATTCTAAGGATAATGGGAATAATTGAAGAATTTTACACACTGTAGTTTCATAGTTTTGTTTTTGTTCTTTCTCTTTGTATCAACATATGTTCTCTTTCAATATACATTAAAAAGACATATGGCTTTCTTTAAAAGATTTTTCAAATTCAAAATAAATCAAACATTGTTACTAAAAACAAAGAAATTTTAATCCCTAATAAAATTTTCCAAATTACTGTACCATGAATATTATTTGTTTCATTAAAGAAATTCCCACTCCTCTTCCAACACTTAGATGTAATTATTATGGGATTTCATCCAGTCACTCAATTGAGAATAACAGCTTTAGGATCAGTGTGGATTGTGGAACAGAGAATTAACAGAGTGAACTTGGGAGATGTGTTGGGAGGTGTTTCAGTCTGCTGAAGCTGCCGGAAAGCAATATACCAGAAATGAGTTGGCTTTTACAATGGGTATTTATTAACTTACAATTCATAGTTTTTAGGCTATAAAAATGTCAAACTCAAGGCATCAACAGGACAATACCTGGACTTTGAAGACAGGCTACTGGCACCTGGGACACCCCTGTCATATAGGAAGGCTGGTTGTCTGCTGGTCCTTCTCTCCTGGATCTCATTGCTTTCAGCTTCTGCTTCCAGTGTCTTCCTCTCTGAGCCTCTGCAGGTCCTCTCTTACCTTCTCTGGGGCTTTTCTCAATGACCTTCTCTTTTTTTTTTTTTTTTTTTTTATCTTCATTTTATTGAGATATATTCACATACCACGCAGTCATACAAAACAAATTGTACTTTCGATTGTTCACAGTACCATTACATAGTTGTACATTCATCACCCAAATCAATCCCTGACACCTTCATTAGCACACACACAAGAATAACAAGAATAATAATTAGAGTGAAAAAGAGCAATTGAAGTAAAAAAGAACACTGGGTACCTTTGTCTGTTTGTTTCCTTCCCCTATTTTTCTACTCATCCATCCATAAACTAGACGAAGTGGAGTGTGGTCCTTATGGCTTTCCCAATCCCCTTGTCACCCCTCATAAGCTATATTTTTATACAACTGTCTTCGAGATTCATGGGTTCTGGGTTGTAGTTTGATAGTTTCAGGTATCCACCACCAGCTACCCCAATTCTTTAGAACCTAAAAAGGGTTGTCTAAAGTGTGCGTAAGAGTGCCCACCAGAGTGACCTCTCGGCTCCTTTTGGATTCTCTCTGCCACTGAAGCTTATTTCATTTCCTTTCACATCCCCCTTTTGGTCAAGAAGATGTTCTCCGTCCCACGATGCCAGGTCTACATTCCTCCCCGGGAGTCATATTCCACGTTGCCAGGGAGATTCACTCCCCTTGGTGTCTGATCCCACGTAGGGGGGAGGGCAGTGATTTCACCTTTCAAGTTGGCTTAGCTAGAGAGACAGGGCCACATCTGAACAACAAAGAGGCATTCGGGAGGAGGCTCTTAGGCACAGCCATAGGGAGGCCTAGCCTCTCCTTTGCAGCAACCGTCTTCCCAAGGGTAAAACCTGTGGTAGAGGGCCCAACCCATCAAACCACCAGTCCCCTATGTCTGTGGTCATGTTAGCAACCATGGAGGTGGGGTAGGCGAATACCCCTGCATTCTCCACAGGCTCCTCAAGGGGGCACTACATCTTTTTTTTCCTTTTTTTTTTTTTTTTTTTTTTAACTTTCCCTTCTTTTTTAAATCAACTGTATGAAAAAAAAGTTAAAAAGAAAACAAACATACAATAAAAGAACATTTCAAAGAGACCATAACAAGGGAGTAAGAAAAAGACAACTAACCTAAGATAACTGCTTAACTTCCAACATGTTCCTACTTTACCCCAAGAAAGTTACCTAATATAGCAACATTTCTGTGAACTTGCTCCTACTATATCCATCAGAAATTAACAGACCATAGTCATTCCTGGGCATCCCAAGAACGTTAAATAGCTTATCTGTTCTTCTTGGATTATTGTTCCCCCTTCCTTAATTGCTCTCTATTGCTAGCTCCCCTACATTCTACATTATAAGCCATTTGTTTTACATTTTTCAAAGTTCACATTAGTGGTAGCATATAATATTTCTCTTTTTGTGCCTGGCTTATTTCGCTTAGCATTATGTCCTCAAGGTTCATCCATGTTGTCATATGTTTCACGAGATTGTTCCTTCTTACTGCCGCGTAGTATTCCATCGTGTGTATATACCACATTTTATTTATCCACTCATCTGTTGAAGGACATTTGGGTTGTTTCCATCTTTTGGCAATTGTGAATAATGCTGCTATGAACATTGGCGTGCAGATATCTGTTCGTGTCACTGCTTTTCCGATCTTCCGGGTATATACCGAGAAGTGCAATCACTGGATCGAATGGTAAATCTATATCTAGTTTTCTAAGGAACTGCCAGACTGACTTCCAGAGTGGCTGAACCATTATACAGTCCCACCAACAGTGAATAAGAGTTCCAATTTCTCCACATCCCCTCCAGCATTTGTAGTTTCCTGTTTGTTTAATGGCAGCCATTCTAACCGGTGTTAGATGGTATCTCATTGTGGTCTTAATTTGCATCTCTCTAATAGCTAGTGAAGCTGAACATTTTTTCATGTGTTTCTTGGCCATTTGTATTTCCTCTTCAGAGAACTGTCTTTTCATATCTTTTGCCCATTTTATAATTGGGCCGACTGTACTGTTGTCATTGAGTTGTAGGATTTCTTTATATATGCAAGATATCAGTCTTTTGTCAGATACATGGTTTCCAAAAATTTTTTCCCATTGAGTTGGCTGCCTCTTTACCTTTTTGAGAAATTCCTTTGAGGTGCAGAAACTTCTAAGCTTGAGGAGTTCCCATTTATCTATTTTCTCTTTTGTTGCTTGTGCTTTGGGTGTAAAGTCTAGGAAGTGGCCGCCTAATACAAGGTCTTGAAGATGTTTTCCTACATTATCTTCTAGGAGTTTTATGGTACTTTCTTTTATATTGAGATCTTTGGTCCATTTTGAGTTAATTTTTGTGTAGGGGGTGAGGTAGGGGTCCTCTTTCATTCTTTTGGATATGGATATCCAACTCTCCCAGCCCCATTTGTTGAAAAGACCATTATGACTCAGTTCAGTGACTTTGGGGGCCTTATCAAAGATCAGTCGGCCATAGATCTGAGGGTCTATCTCTGAATTCTCAATTCGATTCCGCAGATCTATATGTCTGTCTTTGTGCCAGTACCATGCTGTTTTGGCAACTGTGGCTTTATAATAAGCTTCAAAGTCAGGGAGTGTAAGTCCTCCCACTTCGTTTTTCTTTTTTAGAGTGTCTTTAGCAATTCGAGGCATCTTCCCTTTCCAAATAAATTTGATAACTAGCTTTTCCAAGTCTGCAAAGTAGGTTGTTGGCATTTTGATTGGGATTGCATTGAATCTGTAGATGAGTTTGGGTAGAATTGACATCTTAATGACATTTAGCCTTCCTATCCATGAACATGGAATATTTTTCCATCTTTTAAGGTCCCCTTCTATTTCTTTTAGTAGAGTTATGCAGTTTTCTTTGTATAGGTCTTTTACATCTTTGGTTAAGTTTATTCCTAGGTACTTGATTTTTTTAGTTGCTATTGAAAATGGTATCTTTTTCTTGAGTGTCTCTTCGGTTTGTTCATTTCTAGCATATAGAAACATTACTGACTTATGTGCATTAACCTTGTATCCCGCTACTTTGCTCAATTTGTTTATTAGCTCTAGTAGCTGTATCGTCGATTTCTCAGGGTTTTCTAGATATAAGATCATATCATCTGCAAACAATGACAGTTTTACTTCTTCTTTTCCAATTTGGATGCCTTTTATTTCTTTGTCTTGCCGGATTGCCCTGGCTAGCACTTCCAGCACAATGTTGAATAACAGTGGTGATAGCGGGCATCCTTGTCTTGTTCCTGATCTTAGAGGGAAGGCTTTCAGTCTCTCACCATTGAGTACTATGCTGGCTGTGGGTTTTTCATATATGCTCTTTATCATGTTGAGGAAGTTTCCTTCAATTCCTACCTTTTGAAGTGTTTTTATCAAAAAGGGATGTTGGATTTTGTCAAATGCTTTTTCAGCATCTATTGAGATGATCAATTGATTTTTTCCCTTTTGACTTGTTAATGTGTTGTAATACATTGATTGATTTTCTTATGTTGAACCATCCTTGCATGCCTGGAATAAACCCCACTTGGTCATGGTGTATGATTTTTTTAATGTGTCTTTGGATTCGATTTGCAAGTATTTTGTTGAGGATTTTTGCATCTATATTCATTAGGGAGATTGCCCGGTAGTTTTCCTTTTTTGTAGCATCTTTGCCTGGTTTTGGTATTAGATTGATGTTAGCTTCATAAAATGAGTTAGGTAGTGTTCCATTTTCTTCAATGTTTTGAAAGAGTTTGAGTAAGATTGGTGTCCGTTCTTTCTGGAAAGTTTGGTAGAATTCCCCTGTGAAGCCATCTGGCCCTGGGCATTTATTTGTGGGAAGATTTTTGATGACTGATTGGATCTCTTTGCTTGTGATGGGTTGGTTGAGGTCTTCTATTTCTTCTCTGGTCAGTCTAGGTTGTTCATATGTTTCCAGGAAATTGTCCATTTCCTCTACATTATCCAGTTTGCTGCCATACAGTTGTTCATAATATCCTCTTATAATTTTTTTAATTTCTTCAGGATCTGCAGTTATGTCACCTTTTTCATTCATTATTTTGTTTATATGGGTCTTCTCTCTTTTTGATTTTGTCAGTCTAGCTAGGGGCTTGTCAATCTTGTTGATCTTCTCAAAGAACCAACTTGTGGTGATATTTATCCTCTCTATTGTTTTTTTGTTCTCTATGTCATTTATTTCTGCTTTAATCCTTGTTATTTCTTTTCTTGTACTTGGTTTAGGATTGGTTTGCTGTTCATTTTCTAGCTTCTTCAGTTGATCCATTAGTTCTTTGCTTTTGGCTCTTTCTTCCTTTTTAATATATGTGTTTAGTGCTATAAATTTCCCCCTTAGCACTGCTTTAGCTGCATCCCATAGGTTTTGGTATGTTGTGTTCTCATTTTCATTCGTCTCTATATATTTAGCAATTTCTCTTGCTATTTATTCTTTAACCCACTGATTGTTTAGGAGTGTGTTGTTTACCCTCCAGGTATTTGTGAATTTTCTAAGTCTCTGATGGTTATTGACTTCTAATTGTATTCCATTGTGGTCAGAGAATGTGCTTTGAATAATTTCAATCTTTTTAAATTTATTGAGGCTTGTTTTATGTCCCAGCATGTGATCTATTCTGGAGAAAGTTCCATGATCACTAGAAAAGTATGTGTATCCTGGTGATTTGGGATGTAATGTCCTGTATATGTCTGTTAAATCTAATTCATTTATCAGATTGTTTAGGTTTTCAATTTCCTTATTGGTCTTCTGTCTGGTTGATCTATCTATAGGAGAGAGTGATGTGTTGAAGTCTCCCACAATTATTGTGGAAACATCAATTGCTTCCTTTAGTTTTGCCAGTGTTTCTCTCATGTATTTTGTGGCACCTTGGTTGGGTGCATAGACATTTACGATTGTTATTTCTTCTTGTTGAATTGCCCCTTTTATTAGTACGTAGTGGCCTTCTTTGTCTCTCAAAACATCCCTGCATTTGAAGTCTATTTTATCTGAGATTAATATTGCTACACCTGCTTTCTTTTGGCTGTAGCTTGCGTGAAATATTTTTTTCCATCCTTTCACTTTCAGTTTCTTTGTGTCCCTGTGTCTAAGATGAGTCTCTTGTATGCAACATATTGATGGTTCATTTTTTTTGATCCATTCTGCGAATCTGTATCTTTTAATTGGGGAGTTTAATCCATTTACATTCAACGTTATAACCGTGAAGGCATTTCTTGAATCAGCCATCTTATCCTTTGGTTTATGTTTGTCATATTTTTCCCCTCTGTCTATTAATATCCTTTATTGTACCCATACCGAATCTCTTTAGTACTGAACCTTTCTCCAAGTCTCTCTGTCCTTTCTTTGTTTCTCTGTCTGTAGGGCTCCCTTGAGTATCTCCAGTAGGGCAGGTCTCTTGTTAGCAAATTCTCTCAGCATTTGTTTGTCTGTGAAAAATTTAAGCTCTCCCTCAAATTTGAAGGAGAGCTTTGCTGGATAAAGCATTCTTGGCTGGAAATTTTTCTCACTCAGAATTTTAAATATATCATGCCACTGCCTTCTTGCCTCCATGGTGGCTGCTGAGTAGTCACTACTTAGTCTTATGCTGTTTCCTTTGTATGTGGTGAATTGCTTTTCTCTTGCTGCTTTCAGAACTTGCTCCTTCTCTTCTGTGTTTGATAGTGTGATCAGTATATGTCTCGGAGTGGGTTTATTTGGATTTATTCTATTTGGAGTTCGCTGAGCATTTATGATTTGTGTATTTATGTTGTTTAGAAGATTTGGGAAGTTTTCCCCAACAATTTCTTTGAATACTCTTCCTAGACCTTTACCCTTTTCTTCCCCTTCTGGGACACCAATGAGTCTTATATTTGGACGTTTCATATGATCTATCATATCCCTGAGGTCCATTTTAATTTTTTCAATTTTTTTCCCCATTCTTTCTTTTATGCTTTCATTTTCCATTCTGTCATCTTCGAGGTCACTGATTCGTTGTTCAACTTCCTTTAGTCTTGTACTATGAGTGTCCAGGATCTTTTTAATTTGGTCAACAGTTTCTTTAATTTCCATAAGATCATCCATTTTTTTATTTAGTCTTGCAATGTCTTCTTTATGCTCTTCTAGGGTCTTCTTGATTTCCTTTATCTCCCGTACTATGGTCTCATTGTTCATCTTTAGTTCTTTGAGTAGCTGCTCTAGGTGCTGTGTCTCTTCTGGTCTTTTGATTTGGGTGCTTGGGCTTGGGTTATCCATATCGTCTGGTTTTTTCATATGTGTTATAATTTTCTGTTGTTTTTGGCCTCGTGGCATTTGCTGAACTTGATAGGGTTCTTTTAGGATTTGTAGACCAATTGAAGTCCTTATCTCTAATTTATCAGATCTACAGCTTCGTGGAGTACACTTTCTCTAACTAACCAGCAGGTGGCGTCCACGAGCCACCTGTTCTCCACAAGCCAGTTCTCCCCTGCTTAGCCTTTTTGGTGAGTGGGGGAGTGAGTCTTGTGGGGTCCAATTGGTGTACCAAGCTTGCGTGTGTAGTTTGTGTTGCCTGCCCTGTATATGGGGCGTGTTTCTGGGCAGTCAGGGAGGGGGGGTGGCTCTAACAATCAAATCTCCCTGGTGATCCTAGAGTTTTAAAGCTGCTGCAATAGTCTAATCCTTCAGTTCAGTCCTGCCACAGTTTGTCTCTGCCACTGACCCACAAGTCCTTGGTATTGGCGTATGGCTCCTGAGACTTGCAAGTGGGCCCCTCTTCCAGGCCGTGCACCTCGGGTCCTCTGTTGAGGGATGACTGTGCTATGTCACAGGTGAGTGCCATCCCCCCAGGGCAGTTCTGGGCTGCTGGGCTGTGTAGGGAGGCTCCCAGTCTGCTGAAATGATGGCTGAATGGGGCTTTGTTAATTCACACTGCTCTACCTTCCCAACTCTGGGACAATCAGCTGAGGTTGCAGGGAAGGCTAATGTCCACGCCCAGTTTTGTGGTGTGTGCCTGTTATTTGAAGCACTTCCGTCACACTGGGTTGTCTGGGGCAGTTCTGGGCTATGGGGCTGGCGATGGGCAGGAGTGTTTCTTGTCCACCAGGATGATGGCTGTGAGCGGACACCCCCCTTTTCTTGGGAAGTTGTGGTGTTTAGTGAATTTTCTCAGCCACTGGATTATTGCGTTTTGTCTCAGAGCTCTCCTAGTTCTGCTCTTGACTTGACCTGCCGAAATAGCAAGTCTTTGAAGCTTTCTGTATTGGGCTTCTTAGAGTAATTGTTTTAGAAAAAGAAAAAAGGATTAAAAAAAAAAACAAAAACAAAAACGGGCCCTCCTCAGACATCTAATGGGTTATTGAAATGCTAAGAGACAAAGCAACCAGGGCCATTAAGGAAAGGTCCACAGGGCAGAGAGATCAGCTTTTCTTCAGGATTTGCATATGCGCCTCAGGGCCCTTCCCCTTTCTATGTTCACCAGAACTCCAAAAATCCTCCGCTTTTATTTTGGAGTTTTTCGTGTTGTTTTTTTTCTATGCCTGTCTCCTCTCTGCTGGGCTGGCTGCTCTCAGATTCTCTGGTGTCTGGTCTCAGTCTATCTATGGTTGGAGTTTGAATCAGTAGAATGAGTTTCCAATAAGGGCTGCCACTGCAGTTCTCCCTTCTCCTTCCCGGAGCTGACAGCCCCTCCTCCCCCGGGACTGAGCCTGGCAGGGAGGGGCGCGGGTCCCCTGGCCGCAAAAACTTACAGATTTCGCTGATCTCAGCAGTTCGACATTTTCATGAGTGTTGTATGAAGTATGCCCAAAGTCAGATTGCTCTGTGGTGTCCAGTCCACGCAGTTCCTGGCTTTCTACCTACTTTCCTGGAGGAGTAACTAAAACATACAGCTCACCAGTCTGCCATCTTGCCCCGCCTCCGACCTTCTCTTAATTTCATCTTTTATAAGGGACTCCAGTAAAAAGATTAAGATCCACCATGGGGCAACTCCTCAATTGAAATAACCTAATCAAGATGTTCTACTTACAACAGGTCTGTACCCAGTGGAATGGATTAAAAGAATGTGACCTCTTCTGGTGTACATAATAGCTTCAAACCACCACTGGGGGCTATTGAGTATTGCAGGCAAGAAGTGATAAGGGTCTGAAATGATGTAGCAGTGGTAGGAACTGACAGAATGGGATTGGTAAACAATAAAAAGACAACCCAATTAAAAAATGGGCAAAAAACTTGAAATGTCTTTTCTCCAAAGAAGGTATACAAATGGCCAAAAGTACATGAAAAGATTCTCAACATCATTCATTTTTAAGCAAAATGCAAATCAAAACCACAAAGATATATCATTTCACACCCACCAGAATGGCTACTACTGAAAAAACAGAAAATGACAAGTGTTGGAGAGGATGTGGAGAAACAGGAACACTCATTCACTGTTGGTGGGAATGTACAATGGGGCAGCCACTCTGGAAGACAGTTTGGCAATTCCTCAAAAAGTTAAGTATAGAACTATCATAAATCCTGGAAATCCCACTTCTAGGTATACATACCTAAAAGAATTCGAAGCAGGGATTTGAACAGATTTTTGCAAACTGATGTTGATAGTGGCATTCACAAATGCCAAAAGGTGGGAGAATGTCCATCAACAGATGAATGGATAAATAAAATATAGTATATAAATACAAGGATATTATTTAGCCATAAAGTAGAATGAAGTTCTTGTGTCTGCAACAACATGGATGAACTTTGAAGACATCATGTTGAATGAAATAAGAAAGACACAAAAGGACAAATATTGTGTGATTTCACTGATGTGAAACAATTAGAATAAGCAAATCAATATGTTTAGAAACTAGAATAAAGATTACCAGTGGCTAAGGTGGGGGTAGGGAAGGAGGAGTTAATGCTTAAATTGTACAGAGCTTCTGTTTGGGTTGATGGTAAAGTTTTAGTAATGGATAGTGGTAATGGTAGCACAACATTGTGAACAAAATCAACAGCAATGAATTATATATTTGAATGTGGTTAAAAGGGAAATGTTAGGCTGTATATATGTTATAGAATAAAAATTAAAAACAAACCAAAATAGAAACAGAAAGGAATATGCAAAGGGAAAAGAATATGAATTTGCCTCCTCAGTGTTTCCAAACTTGGCTGAGACATCTATTAAAAGTATTAAAAAAGATTAGATAGATTGATGAGGAAAGACAGGTAGATAGACAGAGATGGATGGACAGATAGATGGATGGTGTATTAGTTAGGGTTCTCTAGGGAAACAGAATCAACAAGAGCTATCTATAAATATAACATTTACAAAAGTATCTCACACAACTGTGGGTGTGCATGAGTCCAAATCCTGTAGGGCAGGCAGCAAACTAGCAACTCCAGTGAAGGTGTTCAATGAAGTCCTCAGGCAACGCTTTGCTTGCTAGCCGAAGAAGAAGCTTTCTCACTTAAAAGTCTTCAACTGATTGGATTAAATCCAGCTGATTGATTTCTCTCATGGCAGAAGACACGTCCTTCGTTGATGTAATCAGTCACAGCTGCAGTCAATTGACCGATGATATAATAAACCAGCTTTTGGCTTTATTAACCAGCCACAAATATCCTTGCAGTAAAGGTTAGGCCAGTGCTTGCTTGGCCAGACACCTGGGTATTATCACCTGGCCAAGTTGACACATGAACCTAACCATCACAGTCCATCCCTTGTCAACTTGGCAGTTATACACATCACCTTAAACCATACTTTATCTCTAAGCAGAGAACAATAACAGACATATATCTCACCTAACAATACTCAGGTATCCTGCATACACCAGAAATGCACTAAATCTCTCCAGAACAGGGTACAAGTCCTTGGGTGACATTAACTCTTAAACTTGATTTCCTTTAAGTTAAATACTGCAAAATGAACAATACAGCTTATGTCATATGATAAGGGGATATGACAGAGAAGAAAACAAAGATATTTGCTTCACAGACAAATACAAACATACTCATAACAAAATGAGGAAATATTCATGCCTTCATGGTCCTCATTTCTGTAACTGGTCACATGGTCATAGTTCATATTTATCACTACCTTCTTCCACTACTCATTCCATGTTCCCTTTACCCTCAGCAAGCACTTCAGCTGGCCATGATTCTTTGCCTAGTGGGGTGACCCAAACCTTCATTCCTGAAGTTTCTTGGCCATTGGTAGTCCTGCTTGGATTGGGTTGTTGCAGTTTTCCATTGACTTCAATCACAGGACATGATAGTACTAAGAGACACCCTAGAGAATCTCCTGTTTTCCAGAAAAACTCTTCTTTACCTCCATCTTGTAGTTGCAGTGCTTTTTCCTCTTGATAGTCAGGATCAATCACCCCAGCCAGTACAGTAATCCCCTTCCTTGCCTGTTGATTCAGAGGCATAAGAAGCCGAAAGTGGCCAGGTGGCAGTCTTAACTACCAGGTCAATGGAATTATTGTTGTGTTTCCTGTGGAAGCACTCCTCCTTTTGGAATTAATACTTGTAGACCAGCAGAGCTTAAGCTTGCAGGGACAGGAAGCAAAAATTTACCTAGTGGATCACTAGGAGTGATAATGAGTGATGCCACTCCTGTCTCCACTCCTTGATTTCTGGACCCATGAATCCTGGTTATGGGAGAAACAGCACCATAGAGTGGATGCTGATTGAGAGCATACACAGCCTCCTGGAGAACAATGCCGCAGCCCTGCAAGGTATTGCCACCTAGTTGGTGCTGTAATCGAGTCAATAGGCCATTCCACTGTTCTATCAACCCCACTGCCTCTGGATGAAGGGGAACATGGTAAGACCAGAGAATTCCATGAGCATGTGCCCATTCCCTCACTTCATTTGCTGTGAAGTGGGTTCCCTAGTCAGAAGCAATGCTGTATGAAATACCATGATGGTGGATAAGGCATTCTGTAAGTTCATGGATGGAAATTTTGTCAGAAGCACTGTGTGCAGGGAAGGCAAACCCATATCCAAAATATGTGTCTATTCCAGTGAGAACAAATCACTGCCCCTTCATGATGGAAATGGTTCAATGTAATCAACCTGTCACCAGGTGGCAGGCTGATCACCTTGGGGAATGGAGCCATATTGGGGAATGAGTGTGGGTCTCTGCTGCTGGCAGATTAGGCACTCAGCCATGGCTGTGGCCGGATTGGCCTTGTTGCTGAGCCCAGGCATAACCTCCATTCCTACCACCATGACCACTTTGTTCATGAGCCCATTGGGCAATGACAGGAGTGGCTGGGGAAAGAGGCTGATTGGTATCCACCAAACAGGTCATCTTATCTACTTGATTATTGAAATCTTCTGCTGAAGTCACCCTCTGGTGAGCATTCACATAGGACACAAATATCTTCATGTTTTTTGCCTTCTCAGAAAGGCCTATCCACATACCTCTTCCCCAGATTACTTTGTCACCAATTTCCCAATCATGTTCTTTCCAAGTCCCTGACCATTCAGCCAAACCATTAGCAACAGCCGATGAATCAGTATACAAACACACCTTGAGCCTGTTTTCCTTCCAAGCAAAGTGAGCAACCAGATGTACTGCTTGAAGTTCCACCTACTGGGAGGATTTCCCCTCACCACTGTCCTTCAGGGACATCCCAGAAAGGGGCTGCAGTGGCTGCAGCTGTCCACTTTTGGGTGATGCAGAACCATCTGTAAATCAGACCAGGGTTTTCTCTTCCTCAGTCAACTGATTGCAAGGAACTCCCCAAGATGCCATACCTGTGAGCTGGGAAAGAGAAGGTAAGGTGGAAGGAGTGGGGTCCATGGGCATTTGGACCACTTCCTCATGTTATTTGCTTATGCCTTCAGGACCCGCTCAGACTCTATCCATTACATACCATTTCCATTTTATGATGGAGTGCTGCTGTTCATGCTCAACTTTATGGCTTGGCAGGTCAGACAACATCCAGCTCATGATAGGTAGCTCAGATCTTATGGTAACTTAGTGGACATGGTTAAGCATTCTGCCTCTACTAAGGCCCAATGGCAGGCCAACAGCTGTTTCTCAAATGGAGAGTAGTTATCTGCAGAGGATGGTAAGGCTTTACTCCAAAATCTTAAGGGCCTACATTGTGATTCTCCTATAGGAGCCTGCCAAAGGCTCCAAACTGCATCTCTATTTGCCACTGACATTTCCAGCACCATTGGATCAGCTCGATCATATGGTCCAAGTGGCAGAGCAGATTGCACAGCAGCCTGGACCTGTCATAGAGCCTCATCTTGTTCCAGTCCCCACTTGAAACTAGAAGTTTTTCTGATCACTTAGTAAATGGGCTGGAGTAGCTCACCCAAATGAGGAACATGTTGTCTCCAAAATTCAAAGAGGCCAACTAAGCATTTTACCTCTTTCTTGGTCATAGGAGGGGCCAGATGCAACAGCTTATCCTTCACCTTAGAAGGGATATCTCATCATGCCCCACAGCACTGGACACCTAGAAATATTACGGAAGTCCCCTATATTTTTATTGGATTTGTCTCCCGTCCTCCAACACACAAATACCTTACCAACAAATCTAGAGTAGTTGCTACTTGCTCACTAGGTCCAATCAACATGATATCATCAATATAATGGACAGTGTGATGCCTTATGGGAGGGAGAAATGATCAAGATCTCTGCGGACAATATTATGACATAGGGCTGGAGAGTTGATATACCCCTGAGGTAGCACAGTGAATGTATACTGCTGGCCTTGCCAGCTGAATGCAAACTGTTTCTGGTGGTCCTTACTAACAGCTATTGAGAAAAAAGTATTTACCAGCTCAACAGCTGCAAACCAGGTACCAGGGGATGTGTTGATTTGCTGAAGCAATGATACTACACCTGGAATAGCAGCTGCAATTGGAGTCACTACTGATTAAGCTTACAATAATCCTCTGTCATCCTCCACAACCCATCTGTTTTTTGCACATGCCAAATAGGAGAGTTGAATGAGGATGTGGTGGGAATCACCACCCCTGCATCCTTCAAGTCTTTAAGAGTGGCATTATCTCTGTAATCTCTCCAGAAATCTGGTATTGCTTCTTGTTTACTATTTTGCTAGGCAGGGGCAGTTCTAGCAACTTCCATTTAGCCTTTCCCACCATAATAGCCCTCACTCCATGAGTCAGGAAACCAATCTGAGGATTCTGCCAATTGCTGAGTATGTCTATTCCAATTATGCATTCCAGACTGGGGAAATAACCACAGAAGGGTCCAGGGACCCAGTGGATCCACTGTGAGATGGATCTGAGCTAAAACTCCATCAGTCACCTGACCTCTATAAGCCCCCAACTCTGGTGGACCAGAATGACTTTTTGGGTCTCCTGGAATTAATGTCACTTCTGAATCAGTGTCCAATAATCACCAAAATATCTGATCATTTCCTTTTCCCCAATGCACAGTTACCCTGGTAAAAGGCCATAGCCCCCTTAGGGAAGGTTGGGAAGAAGATTAACAGTATAAATTTTTGGCAGTGTAACGGGGTCCTTCCCCAAGGGTACCCAGCCTTCCCTTCATTCAAGGGGCTCTGGATCTGTAAACTGTCTCAAGTCTGGGAATTGATTAAGGGGTTATAACTCTCTGTTTTTGTAATAAGGTAGACTTTTGTTCACTTGACCTAGAATTCTTTTGCTTATACAGCTCAAACAAGAATTTAGGTACTCTGTGATCTACTAGCCAATGCCATAAGTCTATGTAAAAGGTGTTTCTTCTGGACATTCCAGGGGTGTGTGAGCAGGCCTTCCATGATAAATCCGCTCTAACATTCCAATATCTCTAAGCCTTTGAATCTCTTCCTCTACTTACCAGGGCAGTTCTGGCATTTTGACCTCAGGTAATGTTTGCCTCCTTTTGATCCATGTTTCAGCCAACCACCAAACAAACCTTTTCATATGTCATATGGCACTTAAGTTTCAAACTTGAAGACTTTGGCACATCCCTTTCTCTTATAACTATCCAGTGTATCTAGGATCAACCAGCCAACATTTTTATACCTCTCGACTCTGCAAATCTCTGTTAAGGTGTCAAAAACACTGTCACCCAGAGCCTTATTTTATACAAGAGTATGATTAGGAGAATCAAATGGTGATATTTTGCATATCTCCATTGCCAACTCATGCCATGGACAGTCAGTGCCATCTTGATTATTGGAAATGGAGCCATTAGTGCCTTCGTATCTAATCAGAGTAGAAAACCAATTGTAAAAGCCCATTTTAAGATTCTGTTTCTCAAGAACCAGTCCTGGTACCAAGTTGTAGCTGTTAGGGTTTTCTAAGGAAACAGAATCTACAAGAGATACCTGTAAATATAAGATTTATAAAAGTGTCTCATGCAACTGTGGGTATGCATGAGCCCAAATTCCATAGGGCAGGTAGCAAACTGGCAACTCGGGTGAAGGTGTTCGATGAACTCCTCAGGCAATGCTTTGCTGGCTAGCCAAAGAAGAAGTGAAGGTCCTCTAACTTTCTTGCTTTAAAGTCTTCAACTGATTTCACTAAATCCAGCTGATTGATTTCTCTCATTGCAGAAGACATGCCCTTTGTTGATGTAATCAGTCACAGCTGCAGTCAATTGACTGATGATTTAATAAAACAGCCTCTGGTTTATTAACCAGTCACAAATGTCCTAGCAGTAATGGTTAGGTCAGTGCTTCCTTGGCTAGACACCTGGACACCATCACCTGGCCAAGTTGATACATGAATCTAACCATCAGAGATGGATAATTAGAATGATATAGTAAACATGGCAAGATGTTAAAAACTGGCAGAGATAGGTATTTCGGTGGGGGGTTTGTTGGAATTCTCTGTATAGGTTTTGTATTATTTTTGCAACTGTCCTTTGAGAGAGAGAGAGAGAGAGAGAGAGAGAGAGAGAGAGAGAGAGAGAGAGAGATCAGATCAATAAGACTGGGTAATAAATTTAATCGGACATGAAAAAGTGAGAGTCAACTTCCCAGTTTCTGACTCAGCCTACTGGGTAGATGGTATTCCATGTCAGATTGTTTTCAAGAAGTGGGTATGGAAAAGAGTTAGAAAGATGTGAGTTCAATTGGGGATCCATTGATTTAGGGATGAATGTTTGGCAACAGACATATGGATATATGGGTTGGAGCTCAGGATAGAGATCTGGGATGGAAATATAGATTTGAAACTCATTGGTGAACAGATGGTAGTTGAAGTCACAACTCTGGGTAAAATGTTCCAGGACAGAGGGTTGACTGGAATCATAAGAGTACAAATAAAGAAACTCTGGGAAAATCTCACATTTATAGGGAGGAGGAGGGTGAGGAAACCTAAAAGAACCTGAGAAAGAGCAACCATAGAAGTAGTACTAAAACAAAGAGAAAGCCAAAGTTGATGGAGGAAATAATTTCAGGGTAGAAGAAATGGTCACAATGTCAAATATGACAGAGAGGTCAAGTAAGTGAAGGTGCTCATTCAATCTGGGAGTTAAAAAGTAATGGTGGCTAGATTGCATCACTTGTGAAAATTAAAGAGACATTTTAAGAGTTTTTTGTTAAGAAAAACAGTTTGTCTTAAAGGGAAAAAGGAAAACAAAACAAAATTAAAAACAACCTGATACCAAAAAAATATTTATTTTTTTCTAAATGTTAGAAGACCGTTTGTTTTTTTTCTTAACAAAAGGAGGGGGCATTGTATCTGCTGCATCAACATCCAGTTATTTCAGTCAGTTGTTAATTTTAGCAAATTCTTAGACTCAAAATGACAAAATTGGCCTCTCAGATTCTATTTCTCATTCTTTTCACAATATTGTTTCCTTTTATTTAATTAATTCTAATAATAGTTCCGAATGCCATTTTTAAGAAAGCCATAAGTGATTCAAGATTTGTAAATGTGGGCACCAATTATGGAAGAAATTAAGAAATAATTTAAGATTTTATCTTAACCCTGAAGATTCTCTCATGTCAAGGGGCTACGGGCTTCCATAAGCTAACAAGTAAATTATAAGCATCAAGGAAAATTTATGCCAAGAGAAGGATTTCCCTCCAGCTTTTCTAGTTTAAACCTTAAATATGGAAAACACTGTATATCAAGTTTGAATCCTGTGACAGTGAAGACAGGAAAGAGGAGGGGAACACGAAAACTTACCTGCAATATTTGACAGCATTGTTGTGAACAACAGACCAACTTCTATTTCAAAGTAAAGTGATTACAAAGCTCACAATAGCCTTGGGCAGTTTAGGAGAGCAGAGAAAGCCCAGAATTGGATGCCAAAGATGAAATCTGATGAGAAAGAACAGGTGAAAAAAATGGCAGCAGGAGTGACATTGTGAAAAACCTCTGGACTCAGGAAGGCTGGGATGGGAGCAGTGGTGATTCTGAGAGGCTGCCCCCTCCCTGAAACAGGATTGTGTGAACTGTTTCCTAGATATGTAGCACCTTCAATGCTGGATGTTTAGGAATTTGAAGGAAGTTAAACTGATTACTTTATTTCATTCCATTTCTCAAGGCATAGAACAACTCTAAAATTAACAAAGGAAATTTCCAGAACCTGTAGTACTTCCTAAGTTGGGGTTTCCCTGGTAAATAAGTAGGTATGTTTAGTTTCATACTTCCTTGATCTATTGTTTGCACAAAGGGCAGAGACAATTCTGTTAACACATCTCATAGAGCTGGTTGGGGCTTTTGACTTTCAGAACATCTGCAAAGCCCTGGTGTCCTCTAATCCCTTTTTTATGGGGCATAGAAGCTCCTGTTGCTCTAGAGTCAGAGATGCACCTCTAGTCTTTTGGTGACGGTTAGATGCACAAAAACTTGTCGGAAATCCTTGGTGGAGTTGTACCTAGAAGCAGTAATTTCCCTTTTACAAGATTTAAATTTTTTCTGTTTGGAAACTGTGGTGCTCATGTCCTGGACAAAGACATGCTCAAGTGCCCCCCTCCCCCGCCGTGGGTGTGGACTCATTTGTAAATAAGACCTTTGAAGATGAAGTTATTAGTTAAGGTATGGCCAAACTGAATGAGGGTGGGCATTAAAGCTTTATGGCTAAAGTCCTTATAAGCAAAGGGAATTGGTCAGAGAAGTAGAAGAAGCCATAGAAAATGCCATTTGAGAGAGGTAGAGATACAAGCCAAGAAAACCCAGGGATGTGGCAAGCCAGTAACCAAACACTGCAGACTCTGGGAGAAAGCATGGCCCTGCCAATACCTTGATGTTGGACTTCCCGCCTCCAAAACAGTTGAAATAATTCATTCCTGTTTTTTTAAGCCAGCCAGTGCATGGTATTTGTTATAGCAGCCCTGACAAAGACAGAAACCAGTTAGAATTTTTGCCTAAATATTTCAAAAATCTAGCACTGTGGATCTAATTTAAGTAACCTATGAAAGTCATCATATATGTCCATATGAACACATGGATGACATAAACAAGAACACACACAGATTTGGGGATTTGATTGAGGACAGAATTCAATTAAACATGAGATTAAACTCTGACTTGAAAAATTTTCTAGTCTGGGTGCAACTGTGGGGATTGGCAAGTCCAAGTTCCATAGGGCATGCCATGAGTTGGGAACTCAGTGATGACTTTGGATCTCCCAGGAGAAGCTACATGTTGGGGAACTCGCATGATGGTGATGATGAATTCCCCAGGAGAAGAATTCCGTCTGGCTGAAGTAGAGATAGAAATGCCTCTTTCTGACTGCTGAAATCATCAGTTCTCCCTTCAAGGCCTTCAGCTGATAGGATGAGACTTCTCTTATTGCTAAAGGCAATCTCCTTTGTTGATTGTAGATATAATGATTTAAATCCATGAAATATCCTCACAGTAACAGGCTAGTGGTTGCTTGACCAAACAACTAGACACCATAACCTAGCCAAGTTGACACAGGAAATTAACCAATTATGTTCACATTTCTCTGATAAAATGTGAAATGTCATAGGAAAAGCTAATTATTTCATAAAGTTTCTTCCCACTTTTGAATACGTGAAGGTTGCTGGAAACAAATTTAACAGTGCTACAAAGAATATAAACATCTCCATTTGGAATGAATAAAATTCCCACTAAAGATGCTGAGACAATCCCTTAGCTCCTGTTTGTCAAATCCTGGCTACAGTGACATCTTTCTGACATCCAACTCCTCCCACTCATGTTCAAAAATATTCAGGGACTGCATATTATCTAGCAAACATCCCTTTCTCCAGCTGTACCTAACAAGAATCAAAAAGAATTGTTAGATTCTTTCTGAATGTCACCTCCTTCATGAAGCCTTTCCTGAATCTTTTCAACTGAATATAGTCCCTCCTTCCTCAGACCTCACTAAGTACCCAACTCCTTAGTTTGTATTCATTTGTTTAATCTGCTCATTTGTCATACTCTTTGGGAAGCTGCTTGCAGGCAGAGTTCCTTCTTCAGTTTTGTGTTCTCTATTTCCTCAGCCCAATATCAGGTAGATAGTTAGATGTTAGATAGGTGAATAGGTAGTTGACGTTCAAGTATTTTTATATTTTTAATTGAACTAAGTTGCAGAAAGGAAATGCAGGCAAATATTAAAGGATTTTGATATACAGGGAAGGCACTGTAGCCAAAAAGATCTTCCTTATCAACATCCCAATAAGCCTAAAATTGGAAGCATAATGACAGTCCATGTGTGGACACAAGTTCTTTTTGGCCAATACATGCTTTTCATTCTTGTCACAATAGCTTATTTATTATATTTTTATCTTGACTCTTTTGCTTTCTACTGTTGAGTCCCAGGATAGTCCAGTCTGGCCAGAACCAGCTGTTTAGAAGTTTACTTATGGAGATCAAAGTTGTTACAATTTCAAGTTGTTTGAAATATTTAAATTTTTAAAAATCCCTGCTCTTTTAAACAGCTATTTAATACATCCTGTTTCTTGGCTTTTTTAGACTCCCAACTCCTGACAGTAAGTTTGCCTCTCACTTTGGGTCCCAATGTAGGACCTTCAGCTTTGTGGGTGTTTTGGGTCCCAAATGGCCCTTGACTCTCCCAGTCCTGCTTCCCAGTAATCTGCAATGCTAACATGATCTTTTGTAAAGTTCTGCTTATGTATTTTTTTTACTGGATTAAAGAGAAAGGTTGGTAGGGGAATGGCACAGAGGAAAATGTGTTTGCTGGATGTTCATTTGTTACCAAGTTTGCATGATTATCATCCTGTAGTCCATGCTGTTACTTTGCCCTGAAGTTAATCTGATGGTTGTTGCTCTGCCAAGTGGTTCTGAAGCCTTGTTCTGGACGCACCTGCTTCTGTGATGATCCCTGTAGATCAAATGCAATCCAGAACATTCAGACTTGGGTTTTTATCTTGATTACTAATTGATTCCAGCTTCCAACATCTACAAGTAAAAATTCAAAGTCAAGTTAAAAGTAATTAATTAATTACTTAACTTTGAAAGACGTATGAATTTATCTTCATGCAATTTCAAGTTCAAAGAGCAGTATTTAGACTTAAAACCCCTTAATTTACAGACTCCTAAAGGAATAGGGAAATGTGGTGTATTCTGTGAGGGTTTATATCACAGATTTTAAGGAAATTAAAAATAAGTCCCTGCATGATCTTTCTGAAAACCTACAACTTCTCTACTAAAACTAACTTAAAAGTGAGGAAAAACAAACTTTGAAATACATTAGTAAGAAAGTAAATTAGACATTTAAAAACTATTGAATATACATGATAAAAATGATATCCTTAATGTATTAGTTTATTTTAAAATTTGATTAAGTAAAATAAAATTAATTTTGGAATAATTCTACATTTATAATTTCTAAACTAAATTGTAAAATTAATTGTTCCCTTTAAAGTACATTTCACTTTTCAGAAGTAATCCAAACTTTTTTTTCTCTAGATGAATTATGAAATAATCCCTCAACTTCAGATTCAGATTGATTTAATTTGGTAAGCCATTTGAAATTCCTAGTAATATTATAAAAATGAAATTCTCCTTTTTTGTTTGTTTTCCAAATAATCAGTTCTTAGCAATTTATGCAATATTTAGTCATGGTTAGTTTCTTTTTGGAAGAATGTGAGAGAAAATTAAATTTGCTTTAGGAAAGACGAGAAGTCTATCCTTATTCAGAGCCCATTATGTGCCAACCACTATGTCAGATACTTTGATCTCACAACTCTCCTTTGATGTTGCTAAGTTGTTTTGTTTTGTTTTGTAGTTTTTGTTTTTATTTTGCATTTGGTTGAAGAAATAAAATTTCAAGAAGTTAAGGAACTAAGTTGGAAATAACTTTTCAATTGTTCAAATTTTAATTGAACATATTGTCATTAGTTCATAAGTTGGTATGCAAAGAACAATGAAAAATTAGTAAGTTTATTATTATTTAATGTATATATATAGTGTGTGTGTACATATTAAAACATCTTTTTATAAAACAAGTAAAAGCACACACACGTGAGCATGCACCCACACACAGACTCACACAGTCACCAAGGGAAAGAAAGAAACCTGGTAAGATTTGCTTTAGCACTTATTTCAGGGTGGTTTATTAAAGGTGATTTTCATTGCTTGCTTTATTTATTTACTCTAAATTTCTGACAGTGAATGTATTTCAGTTTTATATTCACAGAATTAAAACCAATAAATCTGTTATCATTAGCCCCAATGTCATGTAATTTTAAATATTTGAACTTGATTTGGAATATAAGGTTATAATCTTTCCACCTTGATCAAAGACACCCTACTTAAGTGTTAGGAAAAACATTCTTGCCAGTGTGTGTGTGTGTGTGTGTGTGTGTGTGAGAGAGAGAGAGAGAGGGAGAGAGAGAGAGAGAGAGAGAGAGAGAGAGAATACCAGCGAGCCTGCATTTGGCTGTCCTTCATGTTAGACTACTTTCATACTGATTATTAGGTATACAGATGTAAATGTCCTTCCCAAATTCCAATAAAATTATTATTTTTTGAATTCTATTTGCTGCTGTTGTAAAGTTAGAAATATTTATATTTATCCTCAAAGCAGTTAAAAATTTTAGAGTTCTAGACAAATGTGGATACAGATTTCCTTGGAATAGCTGGGCCAGCCAGAATTATTGTGAGGTTAATATTTAGCACAAAGGAATTTGGCTCTTCATGTTTAAATGGCAAATTTAACCAAAGTCCAGGTTAGAAAATGCCAAACCAAATCAACACCACAAAGGGAAGAACCTAAAACAGAGGAAGGAATCCACTTTGACGGCAGTCTAGGGAGAGGGATCAGGCCTGGAGACTGCAGGCCCAACAAAGAACTAGTAAGGCTGTATCACAAAGCCAAAAAAGCAATAAAAGAAAACAAAGTTGGGTGACGAAGTCTGGGTCAGGGATGACAATGGCCATGAATCATAATCATAGCCCCAAAGTTCAAGGACAGGGTGGCCAGAAGCAGATGAGGGGGATCTTCAAGAAGGTTGCTGTATTTGGCGTTATTTCAATCTGCTCTTCTTTCCCTCCCTCCCTCCCTCCCTTCCTTCCTTTCCTTCCTTCCTTCTTTCCCTCCTTCCTTTCTTCCTCCCATCCTTTTCTTAATTTCCTTCCCTTATTCCCTTCTTTTTACAAATATATTCTCTACTATATGCATTTTGCTAAGTGCTTATTATCATGATAAATAAGATGTGTTCCCCACCTAGACAGGGTTCTCAGACTATGTGTGATGAGATCGTAGGTTGATGTTTGTCTTTACCTAATATATCTTGAGTACTCACCATTTGCAGCTTTTTAGTTGCACAATCTAAAATATGAATCTAAGGCTGAAGACATTGCTCATTCTGTAGAAAGTTATATGCTTATGGGCAGAAACCCTACCCTTGACCTTCAAACTGAAAGGAATGTTCTAATCGATGTAAAGTGTATAGCTAATGATGTTATACAGTAGAATTCACTTGTTATAGTGGTGCTGAGAGACTTGGATAATGGCCACAAAAATGAGAAAAATTCATGATGAACCTTTAAGAAGGAGAACATGATTTTTCTTGCAGTGTAACTGAATCCTTGCTGTTATAAGAAACATTAGGGTGAAATTTTATAGAATTACACAAAACATATTGAACTCCTACTGTAATAGTAAGTATGATGTCAGACTCAGACTTGGATATAATACAAGCCTAGGCTTAAAATATATTGCATTTCAACCTGAACTTCATGACAGCTGAATAAGTGATATAATATTGCCTTTTAATGAGCTAATTTCTTCCCAATTTTAAGAGTGATGAAAGGTCAGCTTCTTGGGATTGCATGGCACACACTTGTAAGAAACCCTTATAAATCATCCCTATGTTCAAGTGCAAGGCAACCATAACACAACTGCTTGTATTAAATCAAAAGTGCCTTTCAAAATAGGGAAGAGAGAAGTAAATGTTCACAATAACAATATGCTGAGTGCTTTATGAAATAGAAAATTAACCTTGGTAGTTTCTTTGTGGACAAGGCTTGGATAAAATAGAAAGTTATTCCTAAGCAGATACCAAGCCACTTAAACAATTCTCATTTTGATGTGGATATGTGTGTCATCCATTCAGTTCTGGGTGTCAGGTCCTCTGCTTTATTCCCAAATCTCAGAAGATGTAAACCATGTGAAAGTATGCCCCTAATGGATAATTTTTAGAGAAGGGTTGCCCAAGTGTTGGAACATTTCTGAATGTTCGGGTAATTGTTGGACAGATTATAAGAAGGGCCACATCTGAAGCCGGTACAGAAAATGGGGTTAGGTAGTTGGTATTGCTGGGTGGTCATAACTTGGGACCCACCCTCAAATTACAGATGAGATGCAGAGAAGTGTTCTAGCAAGACTGTGGTTAAGGAGTTATGGCAACGGGAATATCAATTGGTATAATCTTTCTGCATGGCAAACTATTCTTAAAAAGTAGTTAGTAGTTAATTTAGTACTTTCTAAATGCCAGGAACTATACTAAGGTATTTATATATAATTTTGATTACTATGCATCAGGAGTCTTAAAAATGTTAATTTTCTTGTATTTCTACATCTAGGAACTCACACCTTAGTAATAATTAACAATTCATATAAAGAATTATGCATAAGATGTTTGCATAGATTCTGAAACAGATGTTCAACAATAAGGCATGCTTAGGTAAATTTACACAAGAATACCTAATAAAATGGAAACATCATCTCCTTACAATGTTAAGTGAAAAAAAAATATATAGGATGCAAAATAGTATGTATAAAATAACTTCAATGTTACAATAAACATACATACTTGAAAGACAGGAAATAAAGCAAATGTTAATTATGGTTATATCTAGATTATGGGAATTATGAGTAATTTTAGTCTTTTAAAAATCCTTTCAGCACTTTCCTGATTTGCTATAATAAGTATGCTTTAAGTTTATAATTAGAAAAAATAAGTTTAAATATTTTTCTGGCTCAATATTATTCCTGGCATCTATACGCAGAGTCCCTTCCCTCGGCTCCCTGTCCAGCTACCTTGTCAGTAGGACCTCCTGCTCAGCTGAAAATTCCTTGGGCTAGTATTTGGATCTTCAGGCTAGAATGATTTTCTCTGGATTTGAAGCAGTTGTTTCCTTCCTCTTAGGAAACCACTCCCCATGGCAGGCTATTCACTGAGGCTATTCACTGAGGCTCCTGCCTTTGGTAATGGATCCTCAGATGGAATTGGTTAATCATTCCATTACAGCTTTGGTTGCTCACTATCACTCTGGCCAGCTTCCAGCTTTATTAAAGCTACTCTGGTAGGACCTCTGAGGATATACTGAGTGTTCCAAAAGGTACTTGGGAATTTGGGATGTTGGTGGGGGATAGCCAGAAGACTTCAGCTCTCAGAGGCTTGGCTACACCTGTCTACATATGTGCCATCAACACTGAGGACTTTTCTGGCAAGGCAGGCTGCAAGAATGGTTTGCATGAAAAATCACTAGGACTCTTGAGTAAATTAAGATGAAGGGACTTTGAGATTAAGAGTCAATGGCTCTCACAGTGCTTGGAGCATAATAGGGTACTCAAGAAATACCTGATGATGGAAGGAAGTTAGGGGAGATAAAGGTAGTCTGCAATAAAATGAATATTTTTATTAATCAAAACAATAAATACTTCAGAGATTAGCTGGCAGATGGGGAAGACATATGAGGGAGAGAGAGGCATCATGCTGAGATAGAGAAAATTGATGGGCAAGTGCCCCATCTTGGGATTAACATTCGGTGTTGATAAGGAAAATTAAGTGGGCAATGTAGGGTGATATCCTATAAATGGGCATGGGATTAGTCACCTTGAGATGCTTGATATCAATTCTTCAACAGAGGAAATTGTAAATTGTTTCTTCTGAGGCTCCAGAGAGGGGTAATTATTTTTGGTCCATACCTTCTAAGCCTGACTGTAGTAGACAGAATAATGGCCACTGAAAGATGTCAAATCCAAATCTGTGGAATTTTGGAAATGTTACTTTACTTGGAAAAAGTAAAGTCTTTGCAGACATGACTAAATGAAGGATCTTCAGAAGAGGAGATTATCCTGGGTGCAGTCTAAACGCCATCATAAATGTCCTCATGAAACTGAGGGAGGAGGAGATTCTCACAGGCACACGGAGAAGACACAGTCGGGGAGGAGGCCATGGGACCACAGAGCCAGAGGCTGGAGGGATGCGGTCACTGAGAAAGGAACAACCAGAGTCATCAGGTGGCAGAAAAAGGCAGGCAGGATCCTCCCCTAGAGCCTTCACAGGGGGCTTGGCCCTGCTGACGACTTGATTTCGGACTTCTGGCTTCCAGAACTGTGAGAATAAATTTGTTGTTTAAGCCATGAAGTTGATGGTAATTTGTTATATAACCCTAGAAAATTAATTCACTGACTACAATAACTCTTTTTTTTATATTCATTTTATTGAGATATATTCACATACCACGCAGTCATACAAAACAAATCATACATTCGATTGTTCACAGTACCATTACATAGTTGTACATTCATCACCAAAATCAATTCCTGACACCTTCATTACCACACACACAAAAATAACAAGAATAATAATTAAAGTGAAAAAGAGCAATTAAAGTAAAAAAGAACACTGGGTGCCTTTGTCTGTCTGTTTGTTTCCTTCCCCCGTTTTTCTACTCATCTATCCATTAACTAGACAAAGGGGAGTGTGGTCCTTATGGCTTTCCCAATCCCATTGTCACCCCTCATAAGCTACATTTTCATACAATCATCTTCAAGATTCATGGGTTCTGGGTTGTAGTTTGATAGTTTCAGGTATCTACCGCCAGCTACCCCAATTCATTAGAACCTAAAAAGGGTTGTCTATACTGTGCGTAAGAGTGCCCACCAGAGTGACCTCTTGGCTCGCTTTGGAATCTCTCTGCCTCTGAAGCTGATTTCATTTCCCTTCATTTCCCCCTTTTGGTCAAGAAGATGTTCTCCACCCCACGATGCCAGGTCTAGATTCCTCCCCGGGAGTCATATTCCACGTTGTCAAGGAAATTCACTCCCCTGGGTGTCTGATCCCACGGACTACAATAACTCTTACATTGGAATACATCTTCATTTTGATTGGTGGGGGAGAAAAGTGATTCTAAATGGTGTGCTTGTAGGATGGTAAAAGGTAGAATCAGTTTGAAAAGCAGGTGGGTGAGGGTGGTAGATATCTAGGAGTATGGTGGCTACAATAACACTTGCTATTTAAGAGAATCGGGGTGTGAAAAGCAAGAGAGGTTTCTCCTTCCTCACTGTCACGCTCTCACTTAAGTTTAATCGGACCTAGCCACCAGGATGGGCTGAAGTTACCCCAGTTACAATACTGGGTGGGGACTGGAGCCAAATACTCTGTGGTGTGGTTCATTCAAAGCTCAGATTATTCTCCAAAAGTGCATGCCCTGGGTAAATAGGATTTGTGCTATTGTTTATCAACATAGAAACCAATAGAAGGAAAGTAGCCTGATTGATTTTTTCTGGACCTGAAGAACAGTTATTTTTAAAGGAATGGTTTAAAATACTGGTTTTAAAACAAACAAACAAAAAACCCCCTGCAGCTTTAAAACTCGAATGAGACCACTTCCAAAAGCATTCTTTCCTCAAAACTACCTTGTTGATGCCAGACCAAGTAAGTTTACATTTGATAGACAAGTAGGAAACTTTTTCATGTTATACAAAGGCAACATTATAATCTGGCTGTCAGGCCCCAGCTCTATTGTTGCCTAGAGATGTGGGCCAGATGAAGATAGTTCAGGGAATCCAGCTGCAGCAGCGGTCTCAGGGAGCCCTCCCGCAGTTAGGTGAAATCCCAAACGCTTATCACAAAAGCAGGAGAAATTTGATAATGGCCTGGCAGTGGTGATCAGACTTACTCTTGCTAGAGCACGAAAGTGATATTCAGAGATTGACATCCTCTTAAAATGATCAAAAGGGAAATGCAAAGGTTTTCTTTTCAGACATTCAAGTCCTTCTGGTACTGCGAGAGGCCCAGCCAAGTCACTTGTTAGAGTATGTAAAATAAAGTTGGGAAAGATAGAAAAAGATCAAAAAGAATGGGGTATTTATATTAAAAAAAAGCCAACAAAAACCAAAAAACAACAATGACGCCAATCCCCTCTGAGTGTAAAAGGAGGAAGGGAGGCTACTGTGCCAGGTATTTAGAAATGTGTGGACAGATTGTTCCTAGAGGACCCCTAGTGGATATTTGCCAGGATATGCATCAAAGGTAAGAGAATTAATTCTGTTATGTCAGTTATCATAAAATAATGGATTGAAAAAAACATCTATGTTGATGTTTCCGTTTGCAGAAGTAATTCTTGTTCTTTTTTTTTTTTTTTTTTAAAGTGAAACAACAGCTGTTAGAAAGGGATGTAACAATGAGGGTGACATTCCTACAGATCTTCTCCTTGGAGTCAGCCACAGTTAACAGCTTGGTGTATAAAATCAAAGTTGGAGCTGATGAATCTGTAGACATCATCTAATCCAATTCCCTTATTTTAGAGTGGAGGAAAATAAGGCAGAAACAAGGCTACTGAGCTGTTGAAGTTGGTACAGCTAATTAGAAAAAGACCTTGTTTACTCTTATATCACCTGAAGATATTGATGCTTCTATTCACCTGGTTTTTTTCTTGAGCTACCAGGAAACACTTCTTAGGCATGCTGAAGCCTCTACTGGAGTGTCTAAAACAAAGCAAAAAAGGAAATTACAGAAAACTAGATGAGGGCGTTTAAAGAGAGCTGCCTAAAGTAAGCAAATGAAAAGATAGTTTATGATTAAACTATCAGTTTCAATAAATGGCTGAGAGCTCCATTTTTTAATTTTCAAACTTGAAAAATAAACAAGATAGCAATAGAGTATTTTTATTATATTTGACCTTAATTATTTTTATTTTTTATTTCTTTTTTAAAATTATTTTTTACTTTACAACAGAGTACTTGCCGATCTCCAGAACTCTCTTTGTTGGAAAATACAAGAGCATGTTTTTTGCTCTCTTTAGGATATTAACCTTCAACTGATTCCTCCAGTTTCTGAATCATTTTGGCCAGATTCCATAGTCACCTAATCAACCTTCTGCAGAAAACCCCCAAAGTGGCTTATTTTATGGCTATAATATGAATTTAAAAATTTTCTCTGAGAAATCCAAAATTTCACTGAATGCTGATTTTTTTTTCCTCTAAAAGAATTTTTATCCACACTCCCTTTCTTTATTTCTATATCTTATAAGAACTGCATTTGATATTTGCTCTCTCTAGGGATATTGTTTTCAGTACTAAGAAAATCCCAGAAAAATGACTAGAATCAATTTATATATTCTTAAGTTGTACTACCAATTGTTTCTCTCTCAAATATGTTTCCATTCTTTTCTTGTTTTTATACTTTCTCAATCTTTCAAAGTGAAATTTTGAGTAGGCTGAGCAAAGAAATGACCACTATCATTTTTTTCCTTTTGTGCCCAATGCATTCATCAAAAAGCCCTAAGATATGTGTATGAATGGTAGCCTAAGAATATGTGCATGAATATTCTGTCTACATGTGTGTTTATGTATGTTCATAAGTACAGATAATGGAGGGTTCACAAATATTTAAACAGGAAGGGAGATTGAACCTCAAGGCACATAGAATTGGGGCCAAACATTGACTCGTCTTACTCGCTAGTTGTGTGGTCTTGGGCAAGTCACATAGCTTCCGAACCCTCATTTATAAAATGAGAATACTTGAATACTTGAAGGACTGTCATGAGGATTAAATAAGATAATGAACTAGAAGGAAATACCTGAAACTGTTGAACTGCAACCCATTAGCCTTGATTCTTGAAGATGATTGTATAACTGTGTAGCTTATGTGATGTGACTGTGTGATTGTGAAAACCTCATGGATGATGCTCAGTCTATCCAGTGTATGGACCGATGAGTAGAAAAATGGGAGCAAAAATTAAATGAAAAAAAGGGAGTGGAGGGCTGGGATGTTTTGGATGTTCTTTAATTGTGTTTTTAATCTTATTCTTATTTTTTGATTTTTTTTGGAGTTAGGAAAGTGCTCAAAAATTGATTTTGGTGATGAATGCACAACATGATGGTACTGTGAACAATTAATCGTACGCTATAGATGATTGTAGGGTATATGACTATATCTCAATAAACTGAATTTTAAAAATAAGGTGATGAAATAAAGAGGCTGATATAATGCCTGGCATATAAGTGGCAACAAATGACAATTATTATCAATATTTTCTCATATGATCACATTACATTACCCAAATACTAAACAGTATTGCCTGAAAATGTTCAGTGTCTATTCTTTCTCTGACAATTTCTGTCTTATAGGCAATGCAACTTCTTTTGAGATCATTTGCAGATTGTAGCTTTATTCAGTCTTTCTTAAACTTACATTTTCTCCTCTGCTCCATCTCTGATAACTAGAGCTGTTATGCTATTATTGCTTTTTGCTCTTCTTGTTTATGCATTATTATACATTGGATTTTAACATGTTCTGGAACCATTTCAGATTCCTTTGTACATTTGCCCTACAATCAACTTCTCCCACGATTGGTTGTCATGGGTTCCTTTTTATGAGTTGACCAAAATGCTTAGTCAAATGTAGATTAGCTTGTCATAACTTTGAAGTGCCTGCAGTTCAGAACTTTTTATAGGACATTTTGTCACTCATTGCTAAGAGGGACCTGTCAATGAAGAAACTTAATCTGGAAGCTGAATATGATGTTACTGATAGATTTAGGGGTCACACTAATATAGTAGACAGTAGTGTTGCTTGGTGGAACATTGTTTGACTCAGTGCCAGAAGACACAATGGGTTCACTGTATCTGTCTAGCTCTTGGCATATCACTAAGTCATTTGCTAGCATGCTAAAAATGGAGCAAGAGGTCAGGATTATTTTTAGTTGGAAAAGCTTCATTTATTTATTATAGGCTAAATAGATCTTGACTGAGTAGCTTATTTAACTTACTTTTGCTTTTAGCACATGGAAAGGGAACACATTCAATGATTTGAATGATGAACTCTCAGTAACAATGAAATATTTAAATGTTCTTATCAGGAGCATTAATTGACTATAAGCTTTATTTTGACACCCACAGGTATTTTTTATTAAGTGGGGACTATGGAATTCCCACACACCACACCACGACCAACACCCTTCATTGGTGTGGCTCATTTGTGGGAGTAATCTTCATATAAATTAAACATAAAATCCCAAACATAGCTTTCATTTTGAACTTTTGATACTTAGAAGTGAGCCTTTATTTAAGTTGTTCATGGAGATGTTTTCCCTAATTCCTTTAAGCATAAGGAATTCTTCTAAATCATCATTAGTTTTATGGTTTGTTTTAAAAAAAAAAACAACTTAAATTTTAGTCACTGGCATGAAATATTTCTTGGAGCAGGAAAGGGGAATTTGCTTTTCTGTTAGCATTAACTCATTCATCATTTAATGCCATCTAATATTAAATGCCCTATTCTCAACAATATAAATGATACAGCATTTACAAAATATTTCAATTCTATTTGTTGTGACATCAAATATGATAGACTACACAGAGTCATACAAGCCCACTGATAGGAATTTTCTGAAATTAACTATGAAATCTGGGTGAGAGTTATGTCCCTGGAGGTTTATCCTGCCTTGAGATTAAGAACCATAAAGATGGTTCATCTATTTGACTCAAACTTTGAGTTCATATTTGTATATTTAGCTACTTTTCCTCCATTTTCTTTCACAAATTATGGAACTAGAGAAAAATAGTATTTTCAAATAATTTCTTAAGAGTAAATTAAGACAATAAAAGTCTTTCTCTTTTTCTCTGTAATTAGTGTAGCCAAAAGTCCTGATCTATGACTTCACTAGAATTCATGTTGAGGATTAGTTTGAGTTTATTTTTTGTGTTGATATTATTGTTTGTTTTTGTTTTTCTTTTATAATTGTCTAAAGTACTATTTCTCAATCACTTTTGGGGCATTTCAAACTTGTGGCATTTTCTTGTATCTGTAGGTTTCAGTCAAGAAGTAAGAAGCCACTTTGGATATTCAAAGTAGGACAGGAATTAGATGGGAAATGGGAAGGAAAACTTTTGGGAATGGGTCATTAAGGACAACAGTGAGAGAAACCACTCTCATTCCAACCCCTTGGTTTCTTGTTCCATGAATTCTGACTATGGGATAAATAGTACTATACTGGTTGTAAGCTCAGTGCATGAAGAACCTTGTAGAAAGCAGCTAGCCAAGCAAGATGTTATTCCTTAGCTAGTACCTTAATTGTGTTTTTAATAGGGCACTTCATTGTTCTATCAGGCAAGCAGATTTGGGGTGATGTGACACATGCTAAGACCAATAAATTCTAAGGCTGTGAACATTTTCCCTCATTCTTTACTGGTAAATGCATTTTTTTGGTCAGAAGCAAAGTTGTATGGGTAGCATGAAAGAGACTCAGCATTCCATTAGCCTATGTAGCGGTATTTGCAAAAGCAGAGCAAACAGGAAGGGCATATCCATATTTACTATGTCTATTCTGGTGAAACCCTGTTGCTTCCTCCTCCATAATGGGAAGGGTCCAATAGTATTAACCTGACTAACTGACTCTCTTGGGATGGTGCCACAAAAGGGGAACAGTGCCAGATCCAGCTATTGGCTTGTTAGGCTATTTAGCAAAAGTGGTAGCCAGACTGGTCTTGTTGAAGGGAAGACCAGGTTTTTGAACCAGTGCATCTCCTCTATCCTTGCTTGTTTATGACCACTTTTTCACAATCTCATTGGGCAAACTGGAGTGGCTGGGGAAAGAGGGCGGCTAATAGCCACAGACGGTGTTACCTTTTCAACTTTATTTTTTATTAACTTCTTTTGTGAGCATGCACTTGGGTCACAAATAAATTCAAACTGTTACCCATTCCCTGAAGTTTAGCTCCTCTCATTAAGACTTGTTTTTGTTTCTTTCAATATCCTGAGCGAGCAATGGGAAAACTGTTAGCCATTGATGTAGATCTGCCGTCTCTTTCCAGAAAAAATAAATAATTGAATGCATGCATGCACTTGTGTCACTAGGAAAATTTCCTTTCCCACCATCCTTATGGACCTGTAATCAGTGGGACTGAAATGCTGCAAGGTGGTACAAGATTAATGTGTGGATGTGTCTGTTGTTAAATAATGCATGTGAACCCATGGTGGAGATGCTCATGCTAAACCACATGTCAGCAAACCAAAAATTTTACTTAGTTTCTGTTTCTTGTAGTGCTGGGCTCCCTCAGAACCTGAAACGTGCGACCAACCAGTAGTCACAGTCCACCAACTCCATTTTAGCTTTTGTGTACTGGTCCTTTTGGTTTTTCATTAGCCAAATAAGGATAAATGTCTTGATGCTGCCAGTAGAGTCATTTATACTGTCAGCTTCCGTGTTGGTTGTGAGAGCTTGTCCCAGAACTGCCTTTTTGTCTTCCCAGCGGAGCTCCGCTCTGTTTCCTGGATGGGAAGGTGCCTGATTCATGAATCGCTCCAAAACCTGCTAGATCCTAAATTTCATGTTAATGTTTTTCTTTTTTCACTGTAAACTAGGATTGACTTGCTTTATCACAGTCACTTGATTACAGGGTACTCTTTCTGAGGCCCAAAGTGTGTTCAGCTATATGTTTATTGTGAATGTTTTCTCTCAGTCTGTGGTTTGGCTTTTAATTTTTTGTGAAGCTGTCTTTCAAAAGCAGTAGTTTATAATTTTAATGAAGTCCTATTACCGATTTTTTCTTTTATGTTCATGCTTTTTTGTGTGCTGTGTAAAAAAGATATGCCTACTCCAAGTTTACAAAGGTATTTTCCTATGTTTTATTCTTTTATACTTTATTCTTTTGTAGTTTTTATTTTTACAGTTTGAACTATGATCCAGATTAAGTTGATTTTTGTGTATGGTTTGAGGTAAGGGTCAAAGCTTATTTACTTTCTTTCCATATAGACTTCCTGTGGGAAAGACCATCTTTTCTCTATTGAATTATTTCAGCACTTTCTTTGAAAATCTGACATTGCTGTTTTCATCTCTAGAAGTTTGAATTTGGGTCTTTTTTTATATTATCTTTGTCTCTATTTAACGTATTGATTTTTTCTTTAGTTTCTGAAACATATGGAATACAGTTATAATAACAGTTTTAATGTCCTTATCTAAAAATTCTATCACTTTCATAATTTCTGGGTGTGTTTTGATCAACTGATTTTTCTTCTCATGATCCCTCATGATCCCTGTCATGTTTGGATGACAGACTTTGTGAATTTTACCTAGTTGGGTGCTGGATATCTTTGTATTCCTATAAATGTTTTTGAGCTTTGATCTGGGATGTAGTCAAGCTATTTGGAAACAGATTAGTTCTTTCAGGTCTTGAATTTAATCTTTGTTGGGTGGGATCAGAGCAGCTAATTTTACCTCACTATTGAGGAAAAAACACTATGTACATTCTACCTGATGCCCTATTTTCCATTCTGGCTACTGAGGAGAGAAACTATTCCTGGCCCTGTGAGAGCTCTGTGAATTTTCCTCTCTAATCCTTTCAGGTTGTTCTTTTTCCTACTTCAGAGAGTTTCGTCACAAATATGCACTGATCAGTAGCCAACTCAAGACTCGACGGAAGGGGGACCCTCTGAAGATTTTTGAATCTCTCTTTGTGCACTCTCTCTTCTCTGGTACTCAGCCAGGCAAATGTAGCCTTCTCCACAAAGAAGAAAAACTTGTCAGGGATGAATGCACACTGGCTCTGAAGTGAGGCTAACAGTAGGGGTAATGAAATGCTGTTGTGGTTATATGGGTCAGTGTTAGGGCACCGTTTCTTCATCCTTAGAAATATCTTCGAAGCAGGCCAGGAAGCTCATGGCAGCTGACTAGAGATTCTGTCTCCTGGACAAAGTGGAGATTCCCTGATGAATCCAATCTTCTTAGGCTCCTTTTACTTTCTTGGATACTGATTGTGCCTTTGCTCGGTACATACTCTTTCTTTAGTGATAATTTGGGTAGCTTGCTTAGTCTCAGTCACGTTGCAAGCTTGCTAATTAGTCATTTGATTTGGGATTTCCAAATCTATTCACATATATTGATAGACACATGAATTGTTCCCATAAATGAGTAATTCATTGTTGTGTATTGATTCTTACCAGTTTTGCATTCAGGGATGTATTCCATTGTAAATTTTGTGACCTATAATTTTTGTGAACTAAGAATCTTTTAACATTTTTTTTCTTCAAACATTTTTATTAGAGAAGTTGTGGATTTACAAAACAATCATGCATAAAATACAAGGTTCCCATACACCTCCCCAAACCAGCACTTGCATTGGTGAGGAAAATGTGTTAAAATTGATGATAGCACTTTTTTTTTTGTAATTTTACTATTTTTTTAAAATAGTAGTTACATTTGTTACAATTGATGAGAGATTATTAAAGTAGTACTATTAACTGTTTTCTATGGTTTGCATAGGGGCATTCCCGCCCATGTTCCCAGCCTATTATTATTATCCTTGTTGTTGTTGTTGTTGTTGTTTTATGTATGTCTTTATTTTATTACTCATCTCCCCTTACCCTGGATAAAGGGGGTGCCAGTCACAAGGTGTTTGCAATCACATGGTCACAAAATGGAGGCTATATAGTTATATAATCATTCTCAAAGATCAAAGCTACTGGATTACAGTTCAACAATTTCAGATATTTCCTTCTGGCTATTCTATTACACTAGAAACTAATAATAAATATCTATATAATGAATCAGTAGTCATAATCATTTGTTAAATTCTAACTTCTCAGTTACAACTCCTCCCTCATTTGATTATTCTCTCAATCTTCAGGAATATCTGGGCAATGACCATTCTAACGTCTTCCTGCTGAAAAGGGGTGTCAACATTATGGGGCAGAGGAGTGAAACTGATGTTCTTGGAGAGACTGGTACCTCTGAGTTTCAAGGTTTATCTAGCATAGGAACCATCTGGAGACTTTAAGTTTCTGAAAAAATAAACTTAATAAGTAAAGCTTTTATAGAGTCTTAGAGTCCAGGCTCTTCCACAAAAAAAAAGAAGAGAAAGAAATAAAAGAGAAACAGAAAAAGAAGAAAAAGAAAAAAATCCCATACCCCTCTCTTATATCCCCCTTTTATAGACATTTAGCTTTGGTATATTGCCTTTGTTACAATTAATGAAAGAATGTTACAATGTTACTGTTAACTATAGACCCTAGTTTGCATTAATTTTATTTCTTCCACATACCTTCCCATTTTTAACATCTTGCAATGGTGACATACCTTCGTTTTCACTCATGTAAAAACTTTTTATATTTGTATATTTAATCACCATCATTGTCCACTCTAGGTTTTGCTAAGTTATACTGTCCCAGTCCTTATATCATCTGTCTTTCCTTCTGGTGTCGTACATGCCCCTAGCCTTCCTCTTTCAACTTACTCACACTCAGCTTTGTTCATTATACTTACAATATCATGCTACCATCACATAGTAATATTTAATGCTTTTTTTAAAAAAAAAATTTCTCACCTCAGAATAAGGCTTGTACAGAAGAGGGTAGAATGGAGTTTGAATAAGCTTTGACTGATCCAGAACCTATGGTTTAACCATTGTGCTATGCTTCTTTATCAATCACTCCTTTATCAATCGTTGAATGAATGATTGAGCTGTGTAGCACCAAGCCAATGTCGACCACATATGGAATGCTCAAGAAATGTTCACAAAGTAAATCATATTATGATTATTGCTATCAAAACAAAATTCTTAGTTGTCCAGAGTGCAGCATTTTGGTCAATAAAAATTTCAGGAGGTCAGAGTTATTCCACCTCCCTGAAGACAGATGCCAGTGGCTGTAATAACTTTGAGGTTGGCTATTTCTACTTTAGCTGTTCATTATAGCCATCATTTTAGAGATAATCAAGCCTTGAGAATTTGTTTCCTGTAATTCTGAGAACAAGAAGATATATGAACTTCCTTGTGCATCCTGGTGAATCATCGTAAACTGTATTTTTCCCTCAAGGTGTTCCAAACAGACTTTTTTATTATATGAGTAAGTGAAAGCATATTGAACCTAAGGCTAAGTTATAGATACCCTAACGGTAAGCGTCATGTAAAAAAAACAACTGATCCATTTTCCTTCAATTTTCCACACTTGTTTTTGTCCTTTTGCTTGAAATGTTTTCTTTTGTCCTCTGTAAGAGTGTTACGTGTAGTGCTTGGTTCTCCTATGGTATCTGCTTCCCATTAACTTCCTACAGATTTTTAGTTATGTGTACACGGTACTGCCCAGACATAAACTGCAAACACAGGCTTAAAGAAGTTCTGAACTAGAATAGTTTTATCTTGGTGACAGAGCACTGCTACATGAATGTTACCTGTGGTGACTTAAAGGCAGCTGTGACAAGTAGGGTTATCCAAGTGATGATGTACATAAATGACAGTGGGAAGAGATTTGGCATCTGGGATGAAGGCTATTCAAGTAGAAAGAACAGTTCAGAAAGGATAAAGATGAGTTTTTGAAATTATAACATTATGGAAGGTGGAGCGAAGTATAAATCATTATAAAAAGAAAAGTACTAAAGAATGAGAAAGTGTAAGGAGTGGTAAAAAAGTACATAGCAAGTTGAGATGGCACTCAGAGGGGATACAGTTTTGCAACCAGTTGATATTTTAAAATTTATTTTAACTTAATATAAGTAATAGCATCTCATATTTGAAAAGCATTCAAGTTTTAGTTAGATTTGCTTTAGAAACTGAAAGTATATAACACTTTGAAATTAGACACCTGGATATGAATTGGACAAGATACTTAACTTCTCTATTAGTCTCAGTTATGTCATCTGTAAAATGGGGATAGCAAATATTAATGCACAGTTATTGAATGGCTTAAGTATATGTAAAGATATTAATAAATTGTCTGTTTAACTGCTGTATGTTTTAGGGGTATTAGAAACAAACAAATATCAATATTTCTATTGAAGCTATTTGAAATGAAAAACAATAACTGTAATAGAAAAGGCTAGCCATAAATAAAATGGATTGAAATAATTATGCAGAAAACATGTGTTTTAATTTCTTTCAATTATTTGAATGTTACAACTGAAGTCCACAATATTGGTTAAATATACATCTCCATACAACCTGGAATGAAAATGTGGCTTTAATAGGACAGAATAAACAAACAGGCTAAGGAGAATAATGGCACAGAGAGAGAAGATTTGTTTTTACTCTGATGCTTTGTGAAAATGATCTTAAAAAGTTAAAAAAAACAATTGCAGCAAGATATCTTTACATTAGAATCTCATGTTTTAAGACATTGCAAAGGTATGATTACATTGAGCTAAAACTGAAATTGAGGATATTTTTCTGTTTTCTACATCAAATCAATAACAAGTAATTTTCTAGAACATCCAGATTGCATTCCACTTTCATACAGTATTTTTGGAAACAGCTACATTATAAATATAAGAAAAAATTATCACACTTCTGAAAAACGTTTACATAGAAGGACCAGTGTTGCATGAAGAACATTAGAACACTGGTCATTTAGTGAACATGATGTCTCCTTGGAAGCTTCTTTCTAATTTAGGGCAGGGGAATAAAGAAATGTGTATTTTCGGAGGAAAGAGACATTGTCATGTCTTAGTTTTATGCCTTCTTTCTTACGTATCATTTGTACAAATGATAATTTTCTATTTATTTTTTACTACTTATTTGAGACACTATTTTGCTATTTTTACCATATTATGTTTGAAGAGTTCAAGATTCTAAAGCAAGAAGTTTAGTTACTGAACATTTTACGTTCATCTTGTTTCTTTTCTTTCCTTAAAAAAATCAACAAACAATAAAAAATGTTATAACCAATGCCTCAAGTGCCGGGAATAACATGTTGATGGTTTTCTCCTTTGGCCTGAGTTGGGCTAAGTGAGTTTACTGGAATATGAATGACTTTTTCTTGAAGAGTGACTTCTTGGACTGCGAACTAATTTGCAAAAGCCTAACTAAATTCTCCCTAACCCAACGGCAAGCTTAAAGCAAATTAAACACTCCTTACACAAATTATCAAAAAAGGAAATAATTCTCTATTTACTGAATGCTTACTTTCCCATTCTCTCCTCTCCTGCCTCCAGGATGGAAACCCTCCTGGTTAGGACAAACGTCACCTCTTAGTGGATTGCTCTATATTGCTATAGTGCTAAAGTCTCCGTCTGGACCATGGTTCAGTCTTGCAGGTCACTATCTTTCCTGACTGGGGAGAAGGAAGGCTAGGATTTCAAGTGAATGGATGTGCCACCAACTGTTGTTGCCGTATTATGTGATCAGAGCTCAGATCTTTTAAATGAGTTTCTGCTAGGAATTATCTGAACAAGGCTTGTCCTCATGGCCGATTTTCCTTCTCTAATTGGAATTGGAGTGAGTTTTGTGTGTTGTGGGGTGGGGAGAATAATTCTTATGGGCCTATTTTCCTGTGATTCAGCCAACAGAATGTATATTGGGGAGTTTTCTGACTTCTCTTTGTTTATCTACTTTATCTTTCTCTGTGAAGCAATATTAATAAATCAGAACACTCAGTTGGGTCCCATTTACCAAAGTTATCTCTGAATCATCCTAATTTAGAGCCCAAATGTAGTTACGCTTTGAACACTGCAATTTAGTATATTTTTGGTTTCTTTTTTCCAAGGTGAGAAAAATTGTAGAGGAAAATTCCCCCTTGTAGTCCAAGTCATTTATCAACTCAATCCTCAAGGCTGGGTAACACCAACCAAACTTTAGGAAATATCCTCCACATTGGCAGAAAATACTCCTGATGTAGTTTTACTTCATATCGGGTAAATAACCCAGGTTATTCTCAGGTCATCAGTTACAGATTAGGAGAGCATATGGGTATAGTAACTGAATTTACACCCTTTCCTACATATCTTTCCCTCTCTAGAAAAGTAAGATTTTACTCTTTCATTGTGTTCATAACATCAGAATTTGGGCTAGAAATTTAAAGTAGGAGTGAGAAAATTTCAATACCTCCAACTCTCTTTTTAAGTGCCTTCTGTGTGGAAACACGGTGGCATGTGCAGCCAGAACTGAGCACAAGTTTTACTGGGAAGAGAAACTAGTGCAGTCATAAGAACAGAGCAAAAAGACATGCAGACGTCAGTCTTTCAAGATGTATTTATATTTGCTCCAGTCAACCCTTTTTCTGTTTAGAGCAGAACACTGATAATTTTAAGGTAGAAAAGGGCAAAAAGAGGCAGAGGTGATGAATACAAATGACCGAGGAAGTGATTTGTCAAGTCCATGTTCAGTGAATCCTTAGGATGTTAACAGCACAACCTTTGCTATCAGTTTCAAAAAATTAGACTCCTATATTTTTATTGTAAAAAGATGACCAGTCCAAGACAGCAGAGAGGTGAGTGTTGGAGAGGGATATTTGGCAGGCTGTTGACCCAGAGGGCAGCATTTTAATGAATGCATTCATCACAGTCCAGGTCTGGCCTGCAGCCTTTCAGGCATAGATGCCTGATCCATCATACGTCCAGAGTGGATCAGCCTAACAGTCTGAAGCATGGAACTCACAGTGACCAAACACGCCAGAAATGTGTATACAATTAGGCTTCTCCAAGCCTCATCTGACAAGAGTATTCATTATTCATTACACTGATGAGTTTGAAAGTCTTTTTTCCCTCCCATCCGGGGCTGTGGACACCAAGTGAGAAATGGCTACACTCTCCAGCTAAGGGTGTTCCTCCAGATACTCTGCTTTTAGCTCTCCACCTGAACCCCTCTCTGAACCCCTTTTCTCTCATCTTATTCCACTCTTCCATTCTGTGTCTCTTGCTTAATTCCTCCTTTTTGCTTAATCCCTTTTTTTGTATTCATTTTATTAAGATATATTCACATACCACGCAGTATGTGAATATATACAAAACAAATCATACATTCAATTGTTCATAGTACCATTACATAGTTGTACATTCATCACCAAAATCAATCCCTGACACCTTCATTACCACACACACAAAAATAACAAGAGTAATAATTAAAGTGAAAAATAGCAATTAAAGTAAAAAGAACACTGGGTGTCTTTGTCTGTTTGTTTGTTTGTTTCCTTCCCCCATTTTTCTACTCATCCAGCCATAAACTAGACAAAGGGGAGTGTGGTCCATATGGCTTTCCCAATCCCATTGTCACCCCTCATAAGCTACATTTTCATACAATCATCTTCAAGATTCATGGGTTCTGGGTTGTAGTTTGATAGTTTCAGGTATCTACTGCCAGCTACCCCAATTCATTAGAACCTAAAAAGGGTTGTCTAAATTGTGCATAAGAGTACCCACCAGAGTGACCTCTCGGCTCCTTTTGGAATCTCTCTGCCACTGAAGCTTATTTCATTTCCTTTCGTTTCCCTCTTTTGGTCAAGAAGATGTTCCTCATCCCACGATGCCGGGTCTACATTCCTCCCTGGGAGTCATATTCCATGTTGCCAGGGAGATTCACTCCCCTGGGTGTCTGATCCCACTTAGGGGGGAGGCAGTGATTTCACCTTTCAAGTTGCTTAGCTAGAGAGAGAGGGCCACATCTGAGCAACAAAGAGGCATTTAGGAGGAGGCTCTTAGGCACAATTATAGGGAGGCCTAGCCTCTCCTTTGCAGCAACAGCCATCCCAAGGGCAAATCCTGTGGTAGAGGGCTCAGCCCATCAAACCACCAGTCCCCTATGTCTTTGTGCACATTAGCAACCATCGAAGTGGGGAAGCCCAACACCCCTGCATTTTCCACCAGCTCCTCAAGGGGGCTCTGCATATTTTTTTCCTTGTTTTTTCTTTTTTTTTAAACTTTTTTTTTAAATCAACTATATATTAAAAAAAACTTATAATAAAAGAGTAAGAAAAAGACAACTAACCTAAGATAATTACTTTACTGCCAACATGTTCCTACTCTACCCCAAGAAAGTAACCTAATATAGCAACATTTCTGTGACCTTGTTCCTACTATACCGATCAGAAATTAACAGACCATAGTCGTTTCTGGGCATTCCCAGAATGTTAAATTTACCCACAATAGCTAATCTGTTCTTATTGGATTATCATTACCTCTTCCTTAATTGCTCTTTATCGCTAGTTCCCCTACATTCTACATTATAAACCATGCTTAATCCCTTTTTATTGATGGTTCAATCAGATGTCTGACTGAGCATTCTTTCAATTTTTCCCTTGGATTTTGCCTCTCAAATCACTTATTTTGTTTTTAAAAACTCTAGCTCCACTTCTGCACCCATCTTGGGCTTTCTGGACACTGTATCTTAGTAGGGGAGCAGAAACTCAGGAACTGACTTGACTGGACAGAAGAAGTTTCTAATTAGTTAGAAATAGTTATTAGTTATTATGATGAATATTGGTATCAGATAAGGAGAGCCTGACATATCCATCTGCACAATAGGGATTAACCTGCATGATCCTTTGAAATTGTATGTACCCCAGAAAGGCATGTTCTCAAGGTTAACTGATTCCTGTGGGTGTGGACCCATTGTAAGTAGGAACTATTGGTGAGGCTACTTTAGTTAAGGTGTGACCCAATTCATTCAGGATGGGTCTTAATCCTCTTACTGGAGTCCTTTATAAGAGAATGAGATTTAGACAAAGAGCAAGAAAGCTGTGGAAGCAAGAAGCTGAAAACAACAAAACGTGGAAGAGAAGGGAGAAATCAGCAGGCACCACTATGTGCCTTGTCTTGTGGCAGAGGAGCCAAGGATCACCAGTAGCTGGTCTTCAGGAAGAAAGTACTGACTTGATTTGGACATTTTTCTGGTCTCAAACTTTAAGTGAATAAGTTTCCATTGTTAAGCCAACATGTTTTATTGTATGTGCTTTAAGCAACCTAGGAAACTAAAACAGATTTTGGTACCGGGGCTGGGGTGCTGCTATTACAAAAACTAAAAGTGTGGAAATGACTTTGGAATTGGGTAGTGGGTAGATAGTAGAAGAATAGTTAAGCACTTGATGGAAAAGGCCTAGATTGCTTTGAAGAGACTATTGAGAAATATGAATGCTAAAGGTGCTTCCAAGGAGGACTTAGACAAAAATGATGAATGTGTCATTGGAAACTGGAAGAAAGGCAATCCTTGTTTTATAGTGGCAGAGAACTTGGCAAAATTGAGTTCTGATGTTGAATGGAAGGCAGAATTTGAAAGCAAAGAGCTTGGATATTTAGCTGAGGAGTTTTCCAAGCTAAGTGTGGAAAGTGCAGCCTGGTTTCTCCTTAAAAAATATAGTAAAATGTGAAAGGAAAGGGATAATCTGGGAACTGAACTTCTGAGCACAAAGAAACCAGAAATTGATGGTTTGGAAAATTCTGAGCTTCCAGAAAGTGAACTCCAGAGACGAGTGGCCTATGTGAGGGTTTAACTGAACATGGATCCAGTCAGCCATTTCAGTTCTAGTCAGGATTGGAGGTACAGTTATCCCAAGAGGATCTATGGAAAGTTCTATTTTCTGAAGGTTTGGACCCCTGTGTGCTACATACAAAACCAACAAGTTTTTTTGCAAGATCTGTAAGAACAGAAACACTGCGAGCTTAGACTAAAAAGGACAGATTGAAGGGAAAATTCTTTCAAAGCAGGACCATGAATTCTGAGGTCTGGACTGAAAATAACTTCTTGGACCAAAGGAGTGGATTCATCCATGTGTGTGGAAAGGGTTAAGTCTGCCCTAGTACTTGGAGAGGGGGTAGCTTCCACCCTGTTGTTCAGAAGAGTGCTACCACCCTAGTTTTCTCAGATGCCTGATGCTTGACAAGGGTGGAAGCTTCATCTCAGTGTTCAGGGAGAGCATGGCCCCTGCACAAGCACTTGGAAAAGTTGGGGCTGTTTCTTCATCAAGCCATGAGGACAAAACATAGTTCCCTAGATGACTGTCAGACCATGAATACAAATGCAGTATTCCTGGCAGGGTTTTGGAGTTGTCTGAGACCCAGGAACCTCTGTTTTCCTTTTAATTTCTCCCTATGGGAATGAGAATGTTTATCTTATGCCTGTCCCTCCTTAAATATTGAAAACTATACCTTGTTCTCAAGATTTCACAGGTCCACAGACAGGTAAATCATGCCCCAGGACAGACCACACTCATAATTGATGTTGATGAGACTTTGAACTTAGTATTGTTACTGAATGACTTAAGGCTTTTGGTATGTTGTGATGGAATTAATGTATTTTATATGTAGAAAGAACAAGTCTTTTAGGGGATCAGAGGGTGGAGTGTTGTGTTTTGCAGCTGTATGCATCCCAGAAAGACATGTTCTTAAGTTAATTTATTCTTGTGGGTGTGGACCATTGTAAATAGGGACTTTTGATGAGGGTACTTCAGTTAAGGTGTGACCCAACTCATTCAGAATGGTCTTAATCCTCTTACTGGAGTCCTTTGTCCTTTATAGATGGAATGAATAAAACAGAGAGAGAGAGAGAGAGAGAGAGAGAGAGAGAGAGAGAGAGAGAGAGATGGAGGGAGGGAAAGGGAGAGAGGGAGAGAGAGTGCATGCATGAGCATGCACCATGGGAGCAAGAGGCTGAAAACAATGAAACCTGGAAGATAAAGGAGAGACTGGCAGAGCAGATGCCACTACGTGCCTTGCTGTATGTCAGAGGAACAAGGATCGGTGGCAGCTGGTCTTTGGGAAGAAAGCATCTCCTCAATGATTCCTTGATTTGGACATTTTCCCAGCCTTAAAACTGTAAGCTAATAAATTCTCACTGTTTAAACCAACCCATTTCATGGTATCTGCATTAAGCAGCCTAGAAAACTAAAACAACCTGCTATTAGAATTGGACAGGTCATGTCTCTGGCCATCACCCCTTCCTCAACAGTACCTGTATGAACACCCCCAATATTTGTTTCTGAGATACTTCTTTTTCTTGGATTACATTCCTGACTATCCTCACCTCTGATGGACCACTTTTTTGATACTCTCAATATGGTGACTGTCAAACTGGACAACTTTAGAGTTATTTTGTCTCTTTGATAACTTTCATAACTTTGCTTGAATCAGTCATGTGTTGACCAATAGTTATTCTCAGGTTCAGATTTTTCTCTTATTTCCAAAATCTTGATGAGCCACCTCACTATTGTTACCATATGTGATGGTTAGGTTCATATGTCAACTTGGCCAGGTGATGGTGTCCAGGTGTCTGGTCAAGAAAGCACTGGCCTGTTACTGCAAGGACTTTTGTGGCTGGTTAATAAACCAGAAGGCTGGTTTATTAGATCATCAGTCAATTGACTGCAGCTGTGACTGATGACATCAACAGAGGGCATCTCTTCCACAATGGGAGAATTCAATCAGCTGGATTTAATCCAATCAGTTGAAGTCTTTTAAGCAAGAAAGTTAGAGGACCTTTACTTCTTCTTCAGCTAGCCAGTGAAGCATTTCCTGAGGAGTTTCCTGAGGAGTTAATTGAACATCTTCATTGGAGTTGCCAGTTTGCTGCCTGCCCTACTGAATTTGGACTTGTGCATACCCTCAGTTGCGTGAGATGCTTTTATAAAATCCTATATTAATAGACATCTCTTGTTAATTCTGTTTTCCTAAAGAACCCTAACTAATACACTATATATCACCCACAATATTTATATTATGTACTGGTAATTGAAGATAAGTTCTATATGGAAAAATATCGTTATCCATTTATTTGTTAAAAAAACGATTAAGAATCTACTCTATGCCAAACACTAAAATAATTTATTAATATATTTGTTTATTTATGCAATTCCTTCAAGACATTCTGTATTTATTGAGCATGTGCTACTATATATTGGGCACTATGCTAGAGGCTTGGTATGCCACAGTGAACAAGTCAGATACAGTGTTTACAGAACACTTAGGAAGTCAAATGAACAACAATGACAATACAATTGGTAAGAAACAACATAGGAAAATAATAGGGTCTTATGGGAAGAATGATGTATAAATACAGTGACTTTTATATTGTCAAATAAAGTGGCAATATGTTTTGGAAAATCTTACAAAGGTACCCAAATAAATGAAGTAGAAAATTAAGATATTAGATAATCATAAAATAATTGAATGGTTTAAATCTTCTTTGGACATTTGCTGTGCTGGAAATTTTGCCAGGTCATTTTGAAGAAGTTGAGTCCACTATATCAGAATGAAAGGAGAGAGAACAAACAAAAAAGTTATCTAGGTTTGAATAGGCTAAACAATATCTATTAACTTTGACACATAAAGTGGAAATTTGAAAATCAACAGAAATCTAGCAGAAGACAGATATAAAAATTGTAATTTTCAAGAGAAACAAAGGAAGTCTATATCTTCATGAAACAAAGCCTTAAAAGGGGAAAGTTAATGTGGAAAGCAACACAAAAGCCTAAAAGCATAGAATGTTTGGGTCCCTAAAGAAATAAGGACACCATCATTCAGATTTTATGAGGCTTTTTATTTTCACAACAGTTGATACTGAAAGTTATTTTTCCCCCAAAGAGAATCTACCATATAACAGTAGTAAAATAGCAAGAACAGGAAAAATGGGATAAAAGACTCCATCTTCTAGCAGTCCAGGACTTCACCCTGTAATTTGTCTTTTACTTTTTTGCTTAGCTGGTTCCTGAGTGTCTCATACAACAATTGGTTTGTAAATTATCCCATCATTGAGTAGTTTGACTGTCCCTGAATCATAGGCCTGGCTGCTTATAGAGAGTCTATTACCTGACTGCAGGTCCAACAACATTCAAACTAACCTAGAAACACCCTTCACTCTTCCTGTTCTTAAAAAATCCTGTGGAGAAGAAGACACAATCTTCTCTTTATAAATTCTGCAGAAAAATCTAATTGGTAGGCTATTTTTAGATATTCAAAGATTATGTTTTTCTCAAGTCTCTTCTTAACATAGTACTCGAACAAGATGCTAACAGCCCATAGTTATTTTTATGTCATTATGGTGCTTTAACTAAGAAACCCCTGGGAATGACTTTATTCCTTTGAAATGATATTCAGTCTTTCTTTCTTAATTTTATCTAGAGTGTAAACTTATACCCAGATTTTCTTTTATTTCTTTTGTATTCTATATAGTACTCTCTTTCGCTTTAGACAAAGATTTGAAGAAACAAATGAAGTTGTTAAAAAGTTATAAAGGTAGCAAAATTAAAGTTGAATGAGAGATTCAGGCTTGACACAAAAGGACTTGGGGAGGTGTTTTCTGAGATAAAAGGGAAAGACGCGACTTGCCTGCAGAGGATGTTTCTTGGATAGGCAGACCAGTGTCTTTGTCAGAGAACATTCTAGACTAGGTTAACTGGGAATATTGATCCTCACTGAATAAAGAATTTTGAACACAGCTGTGACTACCTAATTTGAAATTGAAATACCAGTGTTTTTTCCACTGGTTTTAGGAAGTTAACATTATATTTTAAAATACTCATCTAAATATATGTTGCGGAAAGCTATAATTTTTGCCTACCCAGAATCCATTACTCTTTCATTGGGTAGCTACCCCACCCCCACTTTTAGGGCTTGTGTTTCGGATTGGGTGATTACCCAATTTGGATCCAGGTGGGGCTGTGATCCAGGTCTAGCCAAGGAGTTTATTCAGTCTCCGTGCCTCCAGGGTATGGTTCATGGAAAAACCACACTTTTCAGAGACAATACTAGGGACTAGCTGAAGGCAAAGGACAGAAACCTGGAGCTGCTGGCAACCAGATCATCACTCCCTGAATGAAGCCCACACGGAGAAAAAAGCAGCCCTGAGAGAAGCAGAGACCAAGTTCTTATTGATATAATTTGAGCCACTGGATTTTGCCCCTTTTGAACTTTCAGTTTCTTCAGCCAATATATCACCCCATTCCACAGAGAGACCCCCTTAATTCCCCACAAACCACTAAGGCTTGCGTTTTTCTGTTATTCATGACTGAAAGAGTTATAGGTAATATGTTTTGCTTCCAAACCCGTTGAGGGGCTCGGAAGCATCTATATTTCAAAGGCTGAGTGTTCTAGATAGACTTCACTTCCCTTCTGTCTTGCTTTCCCTTTTGAGGAGATGGCAGTGAAAGCAGTCATGAGTGGCAGCCAGCCAGGCACACTACGGAAATGGCTGCCATTCTCTGTGTGGCCTTCATTCAGGCAAGCTCTTCCTAGGGAGTGGCAAGAGGGCTGCCAGCAGCGTCAGGCTTGTTAGCTCTCCTATGCTGTTCCCTTAATAGTAAACACTCTCTTCCCTTGTTAGGGAACAAAGTAAACTTATTTTAAACTGGAATTTCTTCTGAAGTCAGTAGCAGTGAAAAAGCTAATATTTTTAAAGAGAGACCTTCACCAACACTGTTTGGTAGAGTCTAAGAGCCAACTAAAGAGAACAGAAAAAATGACCCTTCCACTTTCTGTGCTGCCCACTTGGAATCCTGATACAGAATTCGTTGCTTTCTATCCTTCTTCCTATCCACCAAGGCTAGCATTCAGAGAATCATGGAAACTGATCACTTGTAAGGGTAAGGGAAAGAAACAGCCCCTACTGAAAAGGCATGATCTACAATATCTGAAGTTGAGTTCTTTCCCTGGGGGAGAATGTTATTATGAGACAGTTGGATATTATAATACTCTTCTTGTGGTTTAAAGAAAATTAAATGAATTCATAACACCAGACATTTATTATATCAGATGATAAATATTTGTAATACTAGGATAGTAAAAATCTTATTTTCTTTATTGATTTTCAAGTTGTTGCATCATTGTTTCTTCTCAGTATTTAACATGAAGGCCATTTCTGTACTGGCAAATGAAATGTCAAGTTGAGAAGTCTTTAAGTCATTTGACAGTAGGGAAAATGTTGGATTTTTAACTTGACATTTTATTATATTTGGAAAATGTTCTTTTAAAAAATATAACAAAATTGAAAATTGCAGAAATCACATGTGGACAGATTGATGCATCCTCACAAAGTGAACCTGTGTAACAGCACCCAAATTAAGATAAGCAACATGACTAGCACCCTCAAATCCTCTGCTCAGTCACTGGGTGTCCTCTTCCCCATCAAGGATAAACACCATCCTGATATCTATCACTGTATATTTGTTATTGGCAGCAGATTTTGGAAGGCAGAATTGACTGCTGAAATGTGATGGAAGTTCCACTGATGGGTTTAAACCCAAGATTACATGATTGTCATTTATAACAGGATCTCCCTTCATCTAACCCATATAGGAACCCACTGATGCCTACTCCATCCACATTTCCACTAGAGAATTTGTTATATTAAGTTTTAAATCTTGCAGTTTAATGCTATAGGAGGTTCTGTGTCATGCAACTACCTGTAGCAGTCATGGGGAGAAGGGGCTCCTCCGTCTCACCTGGCTTCACAACTGTCACTGTTTCTCTTTAAAGAAAAGAAGGGAAAGAAATAAAAATGCCATTTAAAGGATTTCATTTTAAATGTCTTCTTTCATTCTTAACCTTGCTTAATCTTCTACCTTAAGGAGTGCAAATTTCTCTTGGCAGCCCTACTTTCCTTTCAAGGAACCAAATAGAACACAAACAAATGGATAAAAAGACAGTTCAGGAGTGCTGGCCAGTAATTGCCTATGGTGCTGGGTTAAGCAGGGTGACAAGGTGACATGTTTGGGAACATCAGTGATCATTATTATGTAGTTCTGGTGGTTCAGGTTATTGAGGTGTGGCTAAAGTAATTTTTGGTCACAGGGAATGCTGAATAATTAGCTGAAACTAATAAAAAGACAGGCTTGCCTTCCTCAGACTAGCAGACAGTCTTCTCACTGGAGAGATTTAACTTTTAGAAGCACAGAGGAATGATTTGGTTTAAAACTAGAAACCCTGGATTATACAAATTCACATAGCATTAAACATATTAAGAATTAAAAGACCGTGCCTTTTCAGGAAAGCATAGCTTCAGGGAGCCATTCACAGAGGCTTTTGGCATCCTTTTGATCCCCTAAACAGGGCATTTTTGAGCCAGTCTGCACCCTCTTCATGAGTTCCTAGCTCTGTTTTGGCTGGATGACCCTCCTCCCAGAATTTGTCCCCCAGGCAAAAGCAGCTAGAGAAAACAAAAGGAGTATAAAAATCTATAGAGGCAAAACAAGAACAAACAGAACAGATCAAGATTCCTGGAGAAGGAACAGAGGAAAGGAAGCTGTTTCCTGCCAGTGAAACAACTATGCACAAAGTGCAGTCTTAAAAATTTTACCACATATTTAGGGCAAGAATCAGATGAAAATGAGCTGAAAAAAAATTGGATCAGGTAAACATGGGATATTCTAAAGGTCTAGAATAAGACGAACCAAGCATCAAAGAAGAGCCCTAACACAAAGCCAGTCAACAATAAAACCCTTGGCAAGAGAGGGAAACTGACCTTCAGAGTAAATTCATCAATATAATCAAATGCCAAGATATCAGCAAAAGATTACAAGCCATACAAAAAAGCAGGAAGATATGACCCAGTCAAGGAAACAAATTAAAATTTCAGAGGTGACACAGAATTTGGAGCAACTAATCAAAGATGTTACCATAGCATTCTTTGAAATTTGCTATATAGCTACTTGTTAAATTGTAATTTGAAAGCATTTTGTAACTCATATCATTCTTTGATTTTTGTTATATAGCTAGTTGTTAAATGTAACTTGAAAGTTATCAACTTTTTGTATATATGTTATACTTCACAATATGGAAATAACTGAAACTGTGGAACTGTAACCCATAACATTCTTTGAAATTTGCTCTCTAACCACTTGTTAAATTGCACTTGGAAAGTTATCACTTGTATGTAAATATGTTATATTCCACAATTAATAAAAAAGAAGACTTCTATGTAAATATGTTATATTCCACACACACACACACATACACACACAAAGAAAGTGCCAAAATCAAACACCTGGAGGAACTAGAAAAAGAACAGCAAACTAATAGCAAAGCAAACAGAAGGAAAGAAATAAAAATTAGAACAGAAATAAAGGAAATAGAGAATAAAAAAATAGAATTAACAAAACCAAAAGCTGGTTCATTGAGAAGATCAATAAAATTGTCAAACCCTTAGCTAGACTGACAAAGAAAAAGAGAGAGAAGATGCAAATAAATAAAATCAGAAATGAGAGGAGGGACATTATTACTGACCCCAGAAATAAAAAGAATCATAAGAGGATACTTTGAACAACTGCATGCCAACAAATTAGACAACTTAGAGGAGGAAATGGACAAATTCTTAGAAACACATGAACAACCTGCACTGACTCTAGAAGAAACAGAAGACCTCAACCAACTGATTGGAAGTAAAGAGATTGAATCAGTCATCAAAACCTCCCAACAGAGGAAACACAGGACCACATGGCTGCACAGGTGAATTCTCTGATCATTCCAAGAAGAATTAATACCAATCCTGCTCAAACTCTCCCCCAGAAATTGAAAAGTAGGAAACACTACCTAACTCATTCTATGAGGTAAACATCACCCTATACCAAAGCCAAAAAATGATACTGCAAGAAAAGAAAATTACAGACCAATCTCTCTAATGAATATACATGCAAAAATTCTCAAAAAAAAATACTTGCAAATTGAATCCAACAGCACATTAAAAGAATTAATACACCATGATCAAGTGGGATTTATCACAGGTATGCAAGCATGGTTCAACACAAGAAAATCAATTAATGTACTATACCATATTAACAAGACAGAGGGGAAAAACTACATGATCATCTCAATTAATGCAGAAAAGGCATTTGACAAAATTCAGCATCTTTTCTTGATAAAAACACTTTGAAAAATAGGAATAGAAGGAAACTTCCTCAACATGATAAAGGGTACATATGAAAAACCCACAGCTAATATCGTACTCAATGATGAAAGATTGAAAGCTACTAGAACTAATAAATGAGTTCAGCAAAGTGGAAGAATACGAGATCAACATGCAAAGATCAGTAAGCTATAAACTAGTAATGAACAATCTGAGGAGGAAATCAAGAAAAAAATTGCATTTACAATAGCAACTAAAAGAATCAAGTATCTTGGAATAAGTTACCAAGGATGTAACGGACATGTACACAGAAAGCTACAGAATATTGCTAAAAGAATCAAGGAAGACCTAAATAAATGGAAGGACATCCTGTGTTCATGGACAGGAAGACTAAATATCATTAAGATGTCAATTCTACAAAAATTGATTTATAGATTCAACATAATCCCAATCAAAATTCCAATGGCCTAATTTGCAGGAATGGAAAAGCCAATTATCAAATTTATTTGGAAGGGTAAGGGGCCCCGAATAGCCAACAGTGTCTTGCAAAAGAAGAATGCAGTTACAGGTCCCACACTTTTTGACTTCAAAGAATATTACAAAGCAACAGTTGTCAAAATAGCATGATACTGGCATAAGGATAGATACATTGACCAATGAAATCGATTTGAAAGTACAGAAATAGACCCTCATATGTATGATCAATTGATTCTTGACAAGGGTGCTAAATCCACTCAATTGGAAAACAATATTCTCTTCAACTAATGGTGCTGGGAGAATTGGATATCAATATGCAAAAGAATAAAAGAGAACCCCTATCTCACACTATGCAAAAATAAACTCAAAATGGATCAAAGATCTAAATTTAAGAACCAGTCCCATAAAACTCCTAAAAGAAAATGTAGGGAAGCATCTTCAAGATCTTGAGGTAGGCAGTGGTTTCTTAAACTCTCCACTCAAAGCATAAGAATCAAAATAAAAAACAGATAAATGGGACCTCCTCAAAATTAAAAAATTTTGTGCATCAAAGGACTTTGTCAAGAAAGTGAAAACACAACCTATTCAATTGGAGAAAATATTTGGAAACAACATATCCAATAAGGGTTTAATAACTAGAATATATAAAGAAATCAATAATAAAAAGACAAACAACCCAATTAAGAATTGGGCAAAAGACTTGAATAGACATTTCTCCAAAGAGGAAATATAAATGGCTATAAGCACATGAAAAGATGTTCAACATCACTCTTGATTAGGGTAGTGTAAATCAAAACCATTAGATATCATTTCACATCTAGTAGAATGGCCACTATTAAAAATTATGAAACTACAAGTGTTGGAAAGGATGTGGAGAAATAGGAACACTTGTTTTGCTGGTGGGAATGCAAAATGGTGCAGCAGCTGTGGAAGACATTTTGGCAGTTCCTCAGGATGCTAAGCACAGTATTACCATATGATCTGGTAATCCCACTACTAGGTATATACCCAGAAGAATTGGAAGCTGGGACTCGAGCAGATATTTGCACACGATGTTCATAGTGGCACTATTCACAATTGCCAAAAGATGGAAGCAACACAAGTGTCCCTCCACTGATGAATGGATAAACAAAATGTGGTATATACATATGATGGAATATTATTCAGCTGTAAAAAGGAATGAAGTCCCAATGCATGTGACAACATGGATGAACCTTGAGGATATTATGTTGAGTGAAGTAAGCCAGACACAAAAGGACAAATATTGTATGATTTCACTGTTAATGAACTAATTATGATAAGCAAGATCATAGAGTTAGAACCTAGAATATAGGTTACTAGGTGATAGATTGGTATTAGACAATATGGAGTTGATATTTAACTTGTATAGAATTTCTATTTAGTTTGTTAGTAAAGGTTTGGAAGTGGATGGTGGTGAAGGTAACACATTACTGTGAGTGTAATCCACAGCATTGAACTGTATAGGTGAATTTAGTTGAAAGAGGAAACTTTAGGATGTATGTATAACCAGAATAAAAATTAAAAGATACATAAAGACTGTGCCTTAGATGTTATTTTATTATTTTCATTGATCAATAGTCTCGGTAACACTGACAGTGAGAATCTTTGGATTTAGCAATTTTCTGAGCAGTGATTTGGATTTAAAAGGGATATTATACTATATAAAACCCTCAAAATATTTTTATGGGGAATTGGCTTGGTTTATTACACAGAGTTCATTTAAAGAGAAATATGTCACATATAATATTAGCTTCTTATAATCCTATGTATTAGTCGTCTTCCTTTTTTCCAACAAGTAATTATTGAAAACCTGCTGAGAAAGGAGTTTTGGGTGCTCAACAAATAATGTCCTACTCTTAGGAGCTTTCAGGCGCCTAAGAAGAGAGGAATTATGAGTCTGCTTTGGCTCAACATACCCCTTGCCTGAAATAGCATGTGGAAAACCACAATGGGAATGAGCAGAGTAAGATCAATCCAACTGAAACTGTGTGTGTGTGTGTGTGTGTGTTTAAACACCAAGTGTAAAATATAGTAGGAGTCATAAAATTAGACATATATGCACAATCTTGCTTAGGAACATACACAATGACATTCTGTATTTGTTGAATGAATGAATGACTGGATAAAAACCCTTGAGTACTTAACAGTGGAATCCAATATTCATTCTGTAGATAACTCCTTGTTAAGGAGTCTAAGTTGTTTCTCTCTTTGTGATCAGAAATGCTAAATTTCTTTTGATTGATAGAACAAAGTTGCAAGTTCTAAGATAGGTAGGAACTAAACCAACTTTTAAAACAGAAAATCCTACCCAGCATTGTACTTATATAAATTTATGTGAAGCTGCCCACAGGCAGTGGAACAAGTTAGTCAAATAAATGATAAAGAAATTTCAAAACATCTTGTACTTGGGTATAAATTTCATGGTTCAGTATCTTATGAGCTAAAAACAATTTGTCTTTCCCAAAGCTTAACAGCACTTTTTTTCTGTGACATTAAAAGGCTTTAAATTACACTAGCAAAAGTTGTGACATCAAGTGCTGCTAGAGTGTAAAACCAAAATGATACACACACAGACACATACACACACACTTATTTTCTAGGTTTAAAAAAATTCCATGCAATGAGATTATGAAAACTTTTAAAAGATATTAAGTTCATTAGACTTTTGATAGTAACCCAAGTTTTTAAGTATTTCCTTGAAGTCAGATCTATGACTTTTTAATATAAACCAATTTATTTAATTTTATTTTTATTTTTAGTGATTAGAATTAGCAATATTGTTTTCTCAGTTATGCTTATGTGCATAGTTGGAGCTCAGCACTCACATCAAGATATGTAGGTGACATATCTTGATCTCTGGCCCTATTGCTACACTGTCACCATCAACACTGTTACCAAGCAGGAAATGGACAATGCTAGTCAATTATTTTCTAAACCTTATAGCCTACATAACTTAGTTATCGCCTAGATACAGTCTCCATAAACAATGTTGGATTCTGGAAACCAGAGTGGACAGATGGCATGTGGGGAAATATTCACCCCTCTTACTCAAGCATAGAACAGATTCAAGTGTAGTATACAGAGGACTTGATTCTCTCCTGTGGTCAGCATGACAGTTTGCTCACAAATTTTCACATAATATAAAATTGAAAATAATATAAAAATTAAAAGAGGTGAGGAAAACAAAGCTTCAAGAGTGTTTGCAGCCTGCTATTTTGGGGGAACGAGCAAAAGAGTCTTGCCATCATTCCATTTGGCATCTCTAGATTATTTTAATGGATTATGTTCTAGATGGGTTTAAACATACTGGTAGGGCATGGACAGCTACATGGTCAAATTTTTAAAACAACAACTACTGGATTGGCTTGAATAATTTTCTTAAAACAGCAGATTAGTTTTACGAGTGATGTTTTTAATACAGCTTCACAGAAAAGCAGATTTGTGTAATTTGGCCACCTGCTATAAATACCAATTTTAGTCCATCACATATATCTTTGCCAATATAACTTATCAATGTTAAAATGTTTGAAGATTTTGAAATAAATTCAGAAAAAAATTAAGCAGCTATCTGCTAGTATAGTATAGCTTTTCTGTAAATGGTTTGCAAAGCATGTATTTCTATACATTATATAGAGAGAATATACACATATAAGTGTACATTCATTTTGTGTCCATTTGCGATGTTGTTTACAAATTATTGTGAATAATGCAGAAAATTTATCTACTTCACAGGGCCTGTAAACAGACAGAGTCAGAGAGACGATTTTGCTCTGTTGGTCCAGACCCCTGTGTATAGATAATCCAGTTGCTGTCACCAGGACTTTTAGTGATTATGATCCAATTTCTTAGCTTTAAATCAGGGTAAAATTACCATACAAAGCTAAATCTGCTCTCTAATGTTTACTTTGAGTGATGTTGTTTTAATAATGTGCCCCTAATCCAAATATAATTTATGGGAACAATATTTTTGTCTGCATATGGAAGTTTGATAGCTCCACCCCTCTAGCTCCATTCTCTAGAGTAGTAGCTTCACAAATTGTTCAGGAAATGCTCATTCAAAAATCTGTATAAAGGTTGTATTACATCTGGATCTGTGAAGCCAAAGATTTTGAATTATTTAAATGAGTAAAAATTTCTGCATGTTATTCCTTAATCCACTTATTTCAGGGACATGGCTTGGTTTGGGCTTTCTCAGTCTTATTTTAGGTTTGGTGATTTATTCATCACTAGTGGTAGGGAACATGGTTTTTTTTTTTTTTTTTAATCTCCTCTGTTTTATCTCCATTTTTATATTCCTTTTACTATACATTTTAGCATGCCATCTGTGGGGGTTTCTCCTTGCAATAACTAGTATTCCTCCTGCTAAAAAAACTATTCTATGGTTTTATAGCTGATACTGCCTTTTATTGAAAATCACAGGACTTGAAAGAAGACTCCAGTTTAGAAATTTACGCTCTAAACAAAAATATGTTGAAAATAAGACTTGGGGATGCTGATGAAAGATTAAGTATCAGTATGCTGGCTTCACTTTTAAAAATAAACGATTTCAGAGCTATTAGGGATGAAATGTTATACTTTCAATTTCTTGTGGTGACATTGTCAACACATGGGGTACAGAATCTCTGCTTTATAGAGAAAAAGGGAACATGTAAGTAAACCAAGACTCATATAACCATTTTTGTGCATTCTTGTTTTCATTTACAAGTAAAATATTTTATATATTTGAAGTGTGTCCTTATATTATCCCCTCATATAGGTTTAGCAGGAAGTGAAAGTCCTTTTCTCTTATTCACTTAACAAAACTCATGTTGGCACAGGTCAGATTATCTGATGTGGAAACCCCGGGAGGAAACTGAGGCTGACTCTGGAGAGTATGTGATTATCACTACAGCTCAGTCCTAATTATGTAAACAAAAATTTTGACCCCACTTGATGCATAGTATAATAGTTATAAATTTATGTCTCTTGGAAAACAGGAGGAAGCCACTCACTCTTCCCTGAATAGAAAGTGATGATTTCACAGAGGAATTAGCATTTATACTGGCCTTTGAGAGATGCACAGGTGTTTACCAGGCAGAGTTTGGAAATGAAGGGCGTCCCAAAAGAAATATTAGCGTGAAAGATCACAGTCAATGAAGGGAGGGCTGAGAACTTTCTCGTGGTCGTAGGTCATTGGTAAGTGAATGAGATGGTGGAGAATAGGGTAAGAGGCTTAGAAGTCATCTATGGTTAGAATATTAAGGGCGTCAATGCCAATGTAAGGAGTTATTCTTTAGGCATGAAGCATTCACCAGTATTTTAAAACAGGACTGACATGAATGGGTGGATTTTTAGGAAAAGATAATAAACTAATAGTGTGAAAGTTGTACCAAACAGGGGCAGACTGATAGCAAAGCATGTTATTCAGAAAAAGTATTGATCTGAGATTTCCTTTCTTTCAGCAGAAAATGAAAAGGTAGACTTTTCTAGGAAGACTTGGGAGAAAGTTGTGATTTCTCTCACAGATGTTACAGATTAGCATTAGTTTTACTGCTAGATTATAATAAAATATAGAGAGAATAAAGAACATTGTGTGTATTTTAATTTTTTAAAAAATTTAACGAAATATTTATTTTCTTATGATGGTTTTAGTGCATATTCACATTTTTTTCAGGCTTTAATTTTTTTATACCATCATCCATGTTACTGAGGGAGTGCAATGAGTTCATGAGGTTGATGAATTTGCTCCACTGGCAATTTAAAAAACTTTTTAAATAAAAATATATGTTTCCTCTACGATCCTTCTGCAGATAACCAAGAGCAAAAACAGCTGATTACTGTTTTGCCTCCTTTAACTGAATCTTTCTTATATGCAGACATAAGATAAATTGCTAGAAAAAAATATATACAAAAGGCAGGAGGCTGAAGAGAAAAGGAGGTGAAAGTACAGGAATGAGAAACTCAGCAAAAGATAAATTAACCCCTTGAGGGACTGAGGAAAAATGTGGAAATATTAAACTTCCCCACCTGGGGAATTCCTGATACTCTCACAAGCATTGAGGACTACCTATTTAGAAGGCCAAGCCCTTGATTTTGGGGCTTGCCCTTATGAAGTTTGTTACTGCAAAGAAGAGGCTAAACCTACTTAAAATTGTACCTAAGAGTCACCCCCAGAGAACCTCTCGTTGCTCAGATGTGGCCTCTCTCCCCAAGCCTACTCAGCAGGTAAACTCACTGCCCTCCCTCCTATGTGGGATGTGACTCCCAGGGTGTAAGTCTCCCTGGCAACGTTGGACATGACTCCCGGGGTTGAGCCTGGTCTTGGCATCCAGAGATTGAGAAAGCCTTCTTGACCAAAAGGGGAAAGAGAAATGAAACAAAATAATGTTTCAGGGGCTGAGAGATTTCAAATGGAGTCGAGAGGACATTCTGGAGGTTATTCTTACGCATTATATAGACATCCCTTTTTAGTTTTGAGTGTGCTGGAATAGCTAGAAGGAAATACCTGAAACTGTTGAACTGCAACTCAGTAGCCTTGATTCTTGAAGATGAGTGTTTAACTATATAGCTTATACTGTGTGACTGTGTGATTGTGAAAACCTTGTGGCTCACACTCCCTTTATCCAGTGTTTAAGGATGGATGAGTAGAAAAATGCAGCCAAAAATAACTGAATAATGGAGAGGGGGAAGTGGGATGGGATGTTTTGGGTGTTCTTTTTTACTTTTACTTTTATCATTTTTTTTAGGTAATGAAAATGTTCAAAAATTGATAGTGGTGATGAATGCACAAGTATATGATAATACTGTGAACAACTGATTGTACACTTTGGATGACTGTATAGTTTGTGACTCTATCCCAATAAAATTACAAAGAAGAAAAAGATAATTTAATTCTTGCATAACGGAAAGTTGAAAAGACAAAATATCATGGCCTTTGAAAGTAGGAGCTCTTGTTATGAAAAAAAATGTTATTACTGCTATATATAATGTCTTCCTTTTTACTCTACTCTTGTTTACACTGCTCAAAATCTCTATGATAATGGGTTATGGAGCAAGATATTCACGTGCCCAGGATTGTTTGCACATGTCAAAAATTATTTGATGGTTTTGACTTGATTTGACAGGTCAGGTCAATCAAAACAATCAAACAAGCCTCTACAGTATGCCCCAGCCTAATTATATTGTCAACACTTAGATGTTTTGTAATAGTAAAGCATATTGTTTTCTACAAGGAGTTTAGGGTCCTTTGCTGCCCTTCTAGCATGTAAAATGTTTTCCACTATAGTGAATATGTAAAGAAATAGTTGGATTAAATTCTGAATAAAGCAATTTATTTCCTTACTAGTACTAATGATTCTTGTAACAATTGTCATGAAGATGATTCATATTTTTCTATGTGGCTTTATAAATGCACCATCTAGCACCAGATAGAAGATTCTAGTTTAATTGCTAACATTTATCTTTTTGGGTCTCATTTTCCCCTGAAGTAACATTTTTAGAGATGATAAAAAGTAAATCATTACTTAAAAGATTGGGCTTGAAAAAGAAATTCATGTTTATTAGATCAAAGTTTTTATTGAGGGCATGCATTATCCTAATTTATATCTTTTTTTTTTTTTCCTATTAGAGCACAGATATTTTTAAAGTGTCAATTAATAAAATTCTTTTTTGGGGGTCAAAGTTTAGATTAAATAAGCAGATTGAAATTTGCTATATGATAGATATAAGAGCTGTAGAAATTTGCTTTAAAATTATCCTTTTAAACAATATCTTATATGAGTAATTCTTTCTATGTTTCTCTTTGTGCCTTGCTGTCTGCCTCTCCTGACCTCCAGTTCTTTCTTCTTGCTTCTTTTCCTTCCACAAATATTTATTGAGAACTCCCTGAGTGAGTTTACAATGTATTGATGTAATGGCAAATATATTTCCAGGCAAACAAATGTAAAGTACTGTTAAGATTAGTTGTGAGCAACATTTGAAGAAAGAAAGAGGTGAGAAATCTGAGCGGGTACTAACTACAGAGTAGAATTACCTGTTTAGAACCAAATTTAAACATCTGATTAGGTAAAAGGAGTCTTGTAGGCACCGTGGGTCTAGCAAGCAAGAGGTCGTGTTCCATCTAGCAAAGAGGAGGTTCCATTAGATGGTGACTCAGGTAAGGAAATAATAAATTACAGTTCGCCGTGGACTGTGGCAGGCCTTCGAGTGGGGAAAAGCATATGTGGCACATGAAAAGGGTGTGGACAGTAAGGAAGCAGGAGGTACAAGTAGTGGCTTGGGTAACAAAGAAGATGAATTCATAAGGAACAAAATCACTTGTTTGACTTGAATAGGGAGCATAAGCTGGATCATGGTAGGTTGGCCAAATTGGGTGGGCTGTTGTAAGAAAAATTAATTTGAATTGAATGGTTAGCTGGTTTCTTTTTTCTTTTTGTGAGGTCTGTGTGTGAAAATGATAATCATAGACTCATGATGGCACCGTAAGGAAGATAATTTCAGAGAGCACAGTGGTGAAGAGCAGGCACTCTGGAATCAGATTGCCTGGGTTCAAATACTAGTTTCACTACTTATAAGCTTTGTCACTTTGGGCAAGTTATTCAGCCACTTTGTGCTTCAGTGTTTTTTTTGTTTTTTTTTTTAAATTCATTTTATTGAGATATATTCACATACCACGCAGTCATACAAAACAAATCGTACTTTTGATTGTTTACAGTACCATTACATAGTGGTACATTCATCACCCAAATCAATTGCTGACACCTTCATTACCACACACACAAAAATAACAAGAATAATAATTAAAGTGAAAAAGGGCAATTAAAGTAAAAAAGAACACTGGGTGCCTGTGTTTGTTTCTTTCTTTCCTTCCCTCATTTTTCTACTCATCCATCCATAAACAAGACAAAGGGGAGTGTGGTCCATATGGCTTTCCCAACCACATTGTCACCCCTCATAAGCTACATTTTCATACAATCGTCTTCAAGATTCATGGGTTCTGGGTTGTAGTTTGATAGTTTCAGGTATCCACCGCCAGCTACGTCAATTCATTAGAACCTAAAAAGGGTTGTCTAAAGTGTGCGTAAGAGTGCACACCAGAGTGACCTCTCGGCTCCTTTTGGAATCTCTCTGCCACTGAAGCTTATTTCATTTCCTTTCACTTCCCCCTTTTGGTCAAGTAGATGTTCTCCGTCCCACGATGCCGGGTCTACATTCCTCCCCGGGAGTCATATTCCACGTTGCCAGGGAGATTCACTCCCCTGGGTGTCTGATCCTACGTAGGGGGGAGGGCAGTGATTTCACCTGCCAAGTTGGCTTAGCTAGAGAGAGAGGGCCACATCTGAGCAACAAAGATATGCCTCAGTGTTTTTATTTTCAAATCAGGGAAAGTAATAGTATATAACTTATCAGATTGTAATGAAGATTAATTGAGTTAATATCTCTAAAGTGCTTGAAATAATATCTGGCCAATAGTAGATGGTTGTTAAATTTTAAAAAGTTAGGTAATAACTATATACGTAAATGACTCATGAGCGAAAAGGTAAATAATACTGTTTTAGGGGAAAAAAGAGAAAAGTAGAATATTTAGGGTTTAGACTAAGTGTGGCTTGAGGTCTGTAAAGGAAGAAACAATCTAGAATTTACTTCCTCTAGTGTTTCCAGGTCAATCCTTTGCTTACCCAAACATGCCAGTTTGGTCGGGATGCATTGCAGGATTAGTCATACAAGTGTTAAAAGAATCTAAGATTTCAGATTCCTAATTGAAGGGCCAAGGGCAGTTGGGCTTCTGTAGCCACTATGGAATTAGCAAAATTTAGGCCAGACCTATCTTTCCAAGGATCTTGAGAATCTTGAGGCCTAGATAGCTTGGGCAGTCTGAGAAAAATATCACATCACACAGTCCACATGGGTCCACAGATACTGAACTAATAGGCCAAAGTTAGAATCACTTGCACAACAGCTAAAAGAATTTTAGAGCTGGCTTGGAAGGTGTTTCATGTGTTTGCCTCATTAATGAAGAGCTGGCTTTTGTGATTTGTGCAGTTTGTGAGTAGTACCTAAGACTTTTTGAGATTTGAAAGTGGCATTCAATTTTGAGTCCGTGATGTATCCTCTTGGAAGTTCTAAAAATGTGAAGGCATTTTGTAGAAGATGGAGAATGATGCAGATTTAGAAATGGCTACTTCTGTTGAGAGGTTGATTTGTATTTTCTGTTATTCTAGGGAGAGAGTTCTACTGATGGCAGAAATATGAATTTTTTTCTGTCACTTTGTTGAGTCTGTTGGGAGTAGCAAAGGATTATTCTTTACAGTCTGTTTTCTAATGACTTGTCCAAACTAATTTTGTATTCTAGAGTCACATATTGCTCTTGGGCTTTTCTCCCTACATTTCCCCTTAGTGGATTATTTATACTTTTAATAAAATGATGAATGGTTCTTTGTATATTCTAAATGTGTTTATTTCCTCCAGAGAATCTGAATGAAACAAATACATTCTTGCAGAAGAATCCTAATATAGTTTCTTTGAAATTGGCTTTATCATTGATTCTAAAAATTCCCTACAAATTGAATGCTGTATATTAAAAAGCTATGATATTTTATATTTTTAATAGCAGTGATAAAAATTGTAGAAACAAGTTACAATTGGGAAGGGATTTTATTTCTTCTGGAAAGGAGTATATTATAACATAAAAAATTCTCTTAAGTATTTGAAAAAGTATTTTCTCTATGTGTCACTGTGAAACTTTAAAGACCTGAAATTTTTCTTTTCTCCTTCCTCCAGATATTTCTCTCTTGCTCCCTCCTGCAGCACATTGGCTGTTCTTTGGCACTTAAACATTTAAATACAATTTTCTTCTGAGATATATTAATTTATTTCCATACAGCTTATATAGATCAATAAAATGGTCGATTTTGAGAGGAAAGAACAAAGCAAAGTGAAAGCATATGGCAACTAAAATTCTCCAGAGAATTGCTTCATTTTTCTCTTTTTTCCCTTGTATATAAGCAAATTATTATCAAAACCTATATGTGAGTTTTGGGAATTCTCTGAAATTGGACATTAGATACCATTTGCAGATTTTTTAAATGTAATTATGAGCACAAGCATAAATATTTTTAGAGGTAGCATGAGTAGAAAATATATACAAGCTTAGCTGTCATTAACTCCATTGGGAATTATATGTAAGATGGATGTCTCAGTTTTCCATGGCTGCTATAACAGATATCAAAGACTGGTTAGCTTAAACAACAGGAATCTATCATCTCCCAGTTATGGAGGCTAGACATCCAAAATCAAGAGGTTGATAGGATCATGCTTTCCCTGAAGTCTGTAACATGTTGGTAGTGGCTTGCCAGCAGGCAATCTCTAACTCAGTCTCCACCTCTGTCACCTGTCTATCTGTCTCCTTCTGTCTCCTAGTGCTGTGTCCAAATTTCCTCTGTTTATAAGACTCTAGTCATATCAGATTAGGGCTCACCCAGATTCAGCTTGGCTTTGTCTTAACAGGAACTTCAAAAATGCTATATAATAATGAGTTCTGTGTGGTACATGAGTCACTCCCCCACAATAGGCTTCAATAAACTACAGATTTTTATGTTTAAAATTTTAAAGCTCTGATCAAGATATCGTGGACCTTAAATGGGGACATTCACATGTATGTGCCATGGTCCATACTCTGCAGGGATTTATAATTTAGTTGAAGTGAAAAGAAGTGGACACCGAGATGATACAAGGTAGTTTGTGAGTCATGTGAATGGCATAAATCTGACTGTAGTTCTGGAGACTAAGGATATTTTTGGCTCCTTAGGAGGGTATTGGGCAGATGTGCATATGTCTAATTTTCTTGAGAAAGGATTCATGAATTCTATTAGATTCTTCCCAAATTGTAAAACCACAATTGTGTTATCATTGTTCAGGAAGCTGTTGGGATTATCAGGGATGGTCTCTTGGAAGAAGTAAGATAAATCAGGAAATTAAATGATGTGAAAGATGTATGTGAGTAGAAATACATATAGGGAAAAGAGAGAGCATTCTGAGAGAAGGGAACAGTATGAATGGATGATTGAAGGTGAGAAAGTGTAAATTTGTTCAGGGAATAACGAGTAGGAAGGCAAGTTTAACTGGAGCTGAAATAAGTTGGGCCAAATTTCAGAGGCTTTGGTTCAGTCAAGACATTATTAGTGGAGGGAAGTCTTCAAATGTTTTTCAAAGTAGAAATTGACTATGTTATGGGAAGTGGATGAAATTGTTGTCAGGATTTTTTTTTTTTTTTTTTTTTTTTTTTTTTTAAAAAAGCACTTGTATAAGACAACTGGGAAGAAAAAAAGAAATAAGAAAGAGAACATGATAAAAATTGAAAGGTCTTTTCAACTACATGTGCATATTCAGGAGCTATAAATATATTCATTCACTACAACAAAAATTTATTGAGTACTGTTCTAGTTTGCGAAAGCTGCCAATATATAATGTACCAGAAATGGTATACCAGCATTCTGGTTTGCTAATGCTGCCCATTATGCAAAATACAGAATACAGAAATAGATTGGCTTTTATAAATGGGGTTTATTTGATTACAAAGTTACAGTCTTAAGGCCACAAAGTGTCGAAGGTAAGGCATTGACAATAGGGTACCTTCACTGCAGAAAGGCCATTGGCATCTGGAAAACCTGTATTAGCTGGGAAGGCACGTGGCTGGTGTCTGCTGCTCCCAGGTTGCATTTCAAAATGAAGCTTCCAATGGCCATCTTCTAAATGTCTCTGTAAGCTGCAGCTCCTCTTCAAAGTGTCACTCTGATTTACTCTCCAAAACGTCACTCACAGCTGCTCCAGCATCTGGGCTGTGTGGCTCTTTTAAAAGTACTCTAGTGATCCAAGTAAGACCCACCTTGAATGGGTGGGGCAACACCTCCATGGAAAGGTCTCGCCCATAGTTGATTGAGTCACATCTCCATGGAAACACTCAATCAAAGAATTCCAATCTAATCAACACTAATACATCTGCCTTCACAAGATTGCAACAAAGATAATGGCGTTTTGGGGGCCATAATGCATCCAAACCAGCACAACCAGGAATGGACTGGCTTTTACAATTGGGGATTATTAGTTCACAAATTTATAGTTCTAAAGCCATGAAAATGTCCCAATTAAGGCATCAATAGGATGCTACCTTCTCTGAAGAAAGGCCGATGGCATCTGGGATTCCTTTGTCATATGGGAAGGCACCTGGCCAGAGTCTGTTGGGCCTTTCCCAAGGTTAGCTTCTGGTTTCCGTTGCTTTCTCCAAAATGTTTCTGGGCTTCTGTCTTAGCTTCTCTCTCTCTCAGCTCCTGTATGTCCCTGGTTGTTTCTCCCAGGGCATTTCTCTCTAAGTGTCTTGGGGGTCCTCTCTTAGCTTCTCCAGGGCAAACTCTGGATTTCATCTCAGCTTTTTTCTTGGTTCTGGTTTCAATGGCTGTCTCCAAAATATCTCTGAGAGTTTTCTGTCAAAGTGTCTCAGTCTCTGTTGGCTCTGAGCTCCTTCTCTCAGCTCTGAGCTCTCTTAAGGACTCCAGTAAACTAATTAAGACCTATCCTGAGTGGGCAGGGTTACATCTCCATGGAAATAATCTAATAAAAGTTTCCACCCACAATTGGATGGGTCACATCTCCATGGAAACAACCTAAGAAGATCCCACCCACAATAAGTCTGCACCCATAAGATTGGATTAAAAGAACATGGTTTTTCTGGGGTACATAATAGAGTCAAACAAGCACAAGAGCCTATACTGTAAGCCAGGCACTGTTCTAGGAACTTGGGATACATTGGTTAACAAAGCAATGTCAGCGCTCTTGTGGTGTTGGTGTTTATGTTCTAGGAGATAATACAGCAATCCTTAGTGAGAGGGACAATTACGGTGTACAAAATACTAGTTGTGTAAGGGAAACTGTTGGAAGGTAGTGGAGCTATTTCTAAATTTTTGTGTCAAAACATTAAGCAAGACATTTGCTCATTAAAGTTCAAAGAGACAATATTATTTGTCATGAATATTCCATTTGAACTAAAGAGTAAAATAAGATAATACTAAACATTTGTTTCAGAATAATTTACTGTTTAGCTATTTGGATGTTCTACAATGGCCTTACAGAAAATGAAAGAGAAAAATTAATTGAAACAATCTTTCTGTTATAGAAAGCTAGACTGACTGCAGCATTGAATTGATTGGGTATTAATCATCATATCAAACAAATGTTATTCAATATAGTGGTGGTTTCCAACCATGTTTATCACAGAGAGCTGTAACTCTGAGAAATCCCCTTTTCTCTAGAGTATTCTCCAAGAGGTAGACTTGTTATAGTTTAACTATGCACTGAGACAAGATTGAATGTGAGGTGCTACAATTCACATGGGACACTAGCCCTATAATTATATTAGAAACTTTCTCTGGTGTAAATTTATGTGCAATTCAAAAATTTAATTTGGAAATATTTAATAGACACTATCCATATTCAAGGTACTATAAAAGGCAATGGAAATTACACTGTTCTAACTCAGCTCAGCCCCAAGACTGAAGAACATGCCAGGCATGGAATTAGACATGGATTTAATAGGACTTACGGACAGGGGATGGTTCCATGGCAGCAACCAGCTGGGAAAGATGGAAGTTAGGACTCCACAAAAGAGCAGGGGATTTCAGGGGGTGGTTTATAAGGATTAGGACAAAGACATTCCAAAGGGTGTGAGAACAGTGTTTCAGCGGGTCTTATGACACAGAGGGTGTGGAAATTTGTTATCAACAGTGATCAGGGGAGAGGAGTTTTAATGTTTTGTTTACTATACCATTTGTACATTCTTTTCCCACCTGGGGAGGTCTAATGACCTTTAACATCCGTTCTGGTCAAGTAGGCGGCTACGTGAAATAATTCACTTTCACCATGGAGGGGAAGGGGCTCGGGCCCTGGGTCCCCACATAAACAAATAAAAGAATAAACAGCATCCGTCTCCAAGAAATTCACCATCCAGATGGAGAAACAAGCATGTTAAAAATAAAACAAAACAAACTGTAATACAACATATTAATGGAGCTTAGAAAAAGAATGCCCCATTCTGCTTGGAGTTTTCTGCCCAGAGAAGTAAATCTCAATATAACGCCCAAAGGTAGACCAGGTAGAAAAGGGCATATCAGACAAATACATGAAAGTAGCATAAAGTGGAGAATGTCAGAAGGAATGATGCTTGAGACTGTGGGAAGGGTCAACTCATAAAAAGCCTTGCACAACAGCTCATTGTTATTGGACCTTCTGAAGTAAAGTCCTTCTAGCCCTGTAATTCTAGAAGAAATAAGGTCATTTTATAACCCCTAAACCCAATATGTCAAGCAATAAAGCACTTCCATGAAGTGCTATAAAATCAGATGGTGCAGTCTAATGTGCAACAAATAATCATATTTGTGGGATGACTCTAGATTCTGTGCGGTGTCAGAGGTTAGAGACAGAGGTTAAAAGAGCCTCCAAAAGGCAGTCTTCATCTAGTCAGAGAGCAGAAGAAAGTCACAAAATGAATAACATAAATTTATAAACTTACCCAACAAATATTCATTATTAGCCCATATCATATTACTGTGGGAAGGAGAGTCTTGTTCTTGAGGAGTCTATCAAGTTCCACAAACTTTGCAGTCTTTGTGTCTGAAGAACTACAACAATGGAATCTGCTGAATAATGTTGTGGCTACTTCCCACCCCACCCCAGTCCAGGTATCTTCAATGAATTATGTTGCTGATCTCCCAAAGATTAGCAAGGTTATTGGACAATTGCATTTCTTAATGTGCTTGTAAGTACTTCTTTTGTGAATTGAATGTTAGCCTATTTCTAAGCTGTGCCTCAGGGTTGTCTACCGGGAACTCTTTAAACTGGTGCTACAAATTTAGGATTGTGAAAAATAAAACAAATCCTTCATTATTTTCAATATATAATCAAAGTAGGAGAGAAGAGAAATTGACAAGCAAAGAAAAGGAATGAGTTATCATTGGCAACCATGATAGACAGCATAGGTTTATCTTAATGGCTTTCTACTTCTTGTAGCTGAAAGCATACTGCTTGATACAGCAACCATCCAGCTCTTGGTGTGTTCCCAGAAGTTGGCTTTAGGCCTTTTGTTCAGGCTGGTGGGTACATTTTATGCTCTCAGGAACATTCTCTGATTTTGTTCACATTCTGCCCAGGGGCCTTGTGCTTCAGGAGAATTTATTTGGCTTCTTCCCCAATTCCAGGGGTGAATCTTGATTAATCCATACCAATGACAGTAATTCTGTACCCCTGCCAAGTGATTCATTCCGGCATGGGCTTGTGGCAGAATTTTGGTAAGTGAGGGAAAATCAGTTGGATAGCTTCTGGGGTAGTTGTTTGTTTGTTTTTAAATTCAGTTTTACTGAGATATATTCACATACCATGCAATCATCCATGGTGTACAATCAACTGTTCATAGTACCATCTTATAGTAGTGCATTCATCACCCCAATCTATTTTTTAAACATTTTCCTTGTACCAGAAAAAGTAAAAATAAGAATAAAAAATAAAGGTAAAAAAAAAGAACACCCAAATCATACCCCCCTCCCACCCTAATTTTCATTTGTTTTTTGTCCCCATTTTTCTACTCACCCATCCATGCACTGGATAAAGGGAGTGTAATCCACAAGGCTTTCACAATCACTCTGTCACCTCTGGGGTAGTTTTAGTCATTCTTACTGAGGGATATCAAGAAGGGAAGATGCCCTCTCCATTCTAGCCTTTGGAAAATATGTCTGAGAATGTAATGTTTGAAGCTGCCACCACCATCTTGCTACTCTGAAGGAACAAGCCTGAGGACATAAGCCTACGTTCTGCTAAGGGTGGCAGATGGAGAGAACCTGCATTCTTCGTGGTAGGCACTGATGAACTAACCAACTAACTATTCCTGCTCTGCCATAGCTCCGAACTCCTTATGACATAATAACTGTCTTTACTGGAGCCATTTTTGTCTTAATGGCTTTTCTACTTCTTGTAGCCGAAAGCATCCTGCCTGATACAGCAACCATCCTGCTCTTGGTGTGTTCCCAGAAGTTGGCTTTAGGCCTTTTGTTCAGGCTGGTGGGTACATTTTATGCTCTCAAGAAGCTAAAGCAGATGGGTTGGAGTTCAGTTTTCATGTTAGACATATTTCTAAATTATAATTTTCATGTCTGTAGTAAAAGCAAATCTTTTCTTTTTAAATGCAATTTTATTGAGATATAGTCACACATCATATAATCCATCCAAAGTATACAATCAGTGGCTCAGAGCATCATCATATAGTTGTGCGTTCATCACCACAATCAATTTTAGAACATTTTCATTACTCTAAAAAATATAAAAAAGAACATCCAAAACATCCCATACCCCTTATCCCCCATTATTTATTTGTTTATTTGTTTGTTGGCTTGCTTATTTATTTATTTTTGTATTTATTTTATTACTCATCTGCCCATACACTGGATAAAGGGAGTGCAGCCACAGGATTTTCACAATCACATCATCATATGATAAAAGCTATATAGTTATATAATCATCATAAAAAATCAAGTCTATATAGCAATTTGTTATATTATTGTGTGTATTTTTTGGGTATGGTTGAAATCATTTGTTCATTTGTAATTTAAATTAAATTTTAAATGTTTCAAATAAATAATTAAAAAATCAAGTCTACTGGTTTACAGTTCAGCAGTTTCAGGTATTTCTTTCTAGCTATTCTAATACACTGGGAACTAAAAAGGAATATTTTTATAATGCATAAGAATAACCTCCAGAATGACCTCTCTACTCTTTTTGAAATCTCTTAGCCACTGAAACCTAATTTTGTTTCATTTCTCTTCCCCCTTTTGGTCAAGAAGGCATCATCAATCCCATGTTTCTGGGGCCAGGCTCATGCCTGGGAGTCATGTAGGGACTTTATTTGCTGAGTTGGCTAAGAGAAAGAGGCCACATCTGAGCAACAAAAGAGGCCCTCTGGTGGTGATGCCTAGGTATAATTATAAGTAGGTTTAGTTTCTCCTTTGCAGGTATAAGTTTCACAAGGGCAAACCCCAAGATTGAGGGCTTGACCCATCAAATTGGGAGTTCCCAATACTTGTGAGAACATCAGGAGTTCCCCAGGTGGGGAAGTCCAATATTTCCACATTCTGCCCCAGTCCCTCAAGGGGACCCCACAAATACCTTTTCATTCTCTGCCCAAAATACTCTGGGATACATCGGGGCACCACATTAACTTGCACAGAACAACAAGACTTCATTCCCTACTCTAGATCCCATGTAATCTTGTTGTTTAAATAAACTGACCATATAGAAACCCAAATCTTAAGTATCATTGTGGTAAATCTGGAGTTGGTAAATTAATTAAGAAGTAAAGAAAACATTGCAAGGGTTTTTAAGAATTCACAGGCAGGTTTTAATCTAAGGCTCTATTAGTTGAAAATCAAGACAATTTTCTTATTTTTTGTGACTACTGAAAGTAAAACCAGAAAGACTCCAAAGCAATAGATCAAGAACTAGTGATGCATCGAGCTGACAGCATTTTTCATATATAAAAATAAATGCAGAGGTGGGGCAAGATGGCAGACTGGTGAGCTGTATGTTTTAGTTACTCCTCCAGGAAAGTAGGTAGAAAGCCAGGAACTGCATGGACTGGACACCACAGAGCAATCTGACTTTGGGCATACTTCATACAACACTCATGAAGACGTGGAACTGCTGAGATCAGCAAAATCTGTAAGTTTTTGTGGCCTGGGGACCCGCACCCCTCCCTGCCAGGCTCAGTCCCGTGGGAGGAGGGGCTGTCAGCTCCGGGAAGGAGAAGGGAGAACTGCAGTGGCAGCCCTTATCGGAAACTCATTCTACTGATCCAAACTCCAACCATAGATAGACTATGACCAGACACCAGAGAATCTGTGAGCAGCCAGCCCAGCAGAGAGGAGACAGGCATAGAAAAAAACAACACGAAAAACTCCAAAATAAAAGCGGAGGATTTTTGGAGTTCTGGTGAACATAGAAAGGGGAAGGGCAGAGCTCAGGCCCTGAGGCTCATATGCAAATCCCGAAGAAAAGCTGATCTCTCTGCCCTGTGGACCTTTCCTTAATGGCCCTAATTGCTTTGTCTCATAGCATTTCAATAACCCATTAGATCTCTGAGGAGGGCCCTTTTTTTTTTAAATCCTTTTTTCTTTTTCTAAAACAATTACTCTAAGAAGCCCAATACAGAAAGCTTCAAAGACTTGCAATTTGGGCAGGTCAAGACAAGAGCAGAACTAAGATAGCTCTGAGACAAAAAGCAATAATCCAGTGGTTGAGAAAATTGACTAAACACCAGAACTTCCCAAGAAAAGGGGGGTGTCTGCTCACAGCCATCATCCTGGTGGACAGGAAACACTCCTGCCCGTCGCCAGCCCCATAGCCCAGACACGCCCCAGACAACCCAGTGGGACGGAAGCGCTTCAAATAACAGGCACATACCACAAAACTGGGTGGGGACATTAGCCTTCCCTGCAACCTCAGCTGATTGTCCCAGAGTTGGGAAGGTGGAGCAGTGTGAATTAACAAAGCCCCATTCAGCCATCATTTCAGCAGACTGGGAGCCTCCCTACACAGCCCAGCAGCCCAGAACTGCCCTGGGGGGACGGCACTCACCTGTGACATAGCACAGTCATCCCTCAACAGAGGACCCGGGGTGCACAGCCTGGAAGAGGGGCTCACTTGTAAGTCTCAGGAGCCATACGCCAATACCAAGGACTTGTGGGTCAGTGGCAGACACAAACTGTGGCAGGACTGAACTGAAGGATTAGACTATTGCAGCAGCTTTAAAACTCTAGGATCACCAAGGAGATTTGACTGTTAGAGCCACCCCCCCTCCCTGACTGCCCAGAAACACACCCCATATACAGGGCAGGCAACACCAACTACACACGCAAGCTTGGGACACCAATTGGACCCCACAAGACTCACTCCCCCACTCACCAAAAAGGCTAAGCAGGGGAGAACTGGCTTGTGGAGAACAGGTGGCTCGTGGATGCCACCTGCTGGTTAGTTAGAGAAAGTGTACTCCACGAAGCTGTAGATCTGATAAATTAGAGATACGGACTTCAATTGGTCTACAAATCCTAAAAGAACCCTATCAAGCTCAGCAAATGCCAAGAGGCCAAAAACAACAGAAAATTATAAAGCATATGAAAAAACCAGACGATATGGATAACCCAAGCCCAAGCACCCAAATCAAAAGATCAGAAGAGACACAGCACCTAGAGCAGCTACTCAAAGAACTAAAGATGAACAATGAGACCATAGTACGGGAGACAAAGGAGATCAAGAAGACCCTAGAAGAGCATAAAGAAGACATTGCAAGACTAAATAAAAAAATGGATGATCTTATGGAAATTAAAGAAACTGTTGACCAAATTAAAAAGATTCTGGACACTCATAGTACAAGACTAGAGGAAGTTGAACAATGAATCAGTGACCTGGAAGATGACAGAATGGAAAATGAAAGCATAAAAGAAAGAATGGGGAAAAAAATTGAAAAAATCGAAATGGACCTCAGGGATATGATAGATAATATGAAACGTCCGAATATAAGACTCATTGGTGTTCCAGAAGGGGAAGAAAAGGGTAAAGGTCTAGGAAGAGTATTCAAAAAATTGTTGGGGAAAACTTCCCAAATCTTCTAAACAACATAAATACACAAATCATAAATGCTCAGCGAACTCCAAATAGAATAAATCCAAATAAACCCACTCCGAGACATATTCTGATCACACTGTCAAACACAGAAGAGAAGGAGCAAATTCTGAAAGCAGCAAGAGAAAAGCAATTCACCACATACAAAGGAAACAGCATAAGACTAAGTAGTGACTACTCAGCAGCCACCATGGAGGCAAGAAGGCAGTGGCACGATATATTTAAAATTCTGAGTGAGAAAAATTTCCAGCCAAGAATACTTTATCCAGCAAAGCTCTCCTTCAAATTTGAGGGAGAGCTTAAATTTTTTCACAGACAAACAAATGCTGAGAGAATTTGCTAACAAGAGACCTGCCCTACTGGAGATACTAAAGGGAGCCCTACAGACAGAGAAACAAAGAAAGGACAGAGAGACTTGGAGAAAGGTTCAGTACTAAAGAGATTTGGTATGGGTACAATAAAGGATATTAATAGAGAGAGGGGAAAAATATGACAAACATAAACCAAAGGATAAAATGGGTGATTCAAGAAATGCCTTCACAGTTATAACGTTGAATGTAAATGGATTAAACTCCCCAATTAAAAGATATAGATTTGCAGAATGGATCAAAAAAAATGAACCATCAATATGTTGCATACAAGAGACTCATCCTAGACACAGGGACACAAAGAAACTGAAAGTGAAAGGATGGAAAAAAATATTCATGCAAGCTACAGCCAAAAGAAAGCAGGTGTAGCAATATTAATCTCAGATAAAATAGACTTCAAATGCAGGGATGTTTTGAGAGACAAAGAAGGCCACTACATACTAATAAAAGGGGCAATTCAACAAGAAGAAATAACAATCATAAATTTCTATGCACCCAATCAAGGTGCCACAAAATACATGAGAGAAACACTGGCAAACAAAAGGAAGCAACTGATGTTTCCACAATAATTGTGGGAGACTTCAACACATCACTCTCTCCTATAGATAGATCAACCAGACAGAAGACCAATTAGGAAATTGAAAACCTAAACAATCTGATAAATGAATTAGATTTAACAGACATATACAGGACATTACATCCCAAATCATCAGGATACACATACTTTTCTAGTGCTCATGGAACTTTCTCCAGAATAGATCATATGCTGGGACATAAAGCAAGCCTCAATAAATTTAAAAAGATTGAAATTATTCAAAGCACATTCTCTGACCACAATGGAATACAATTAGAAGTCAATAACCATCAGAGACTTAGAAAATTCACAAATACCTGGAGGTTAAACAACACACTCCTAAACAATCAGTGGGTTAAAGAAGAAATAGCAAGAGAAATAGCTAAATATATAGAGACGAATGAAAATGAGAACACAACATACCAAAACCTATGGGATGCAGCAAAAGCAGTGCTGAGGGGGAAATTTATAGCAGTAAATGCATATATTAAAAAGGAAGAAAGAGCCAAAATCAAAGAACTAATGGATCAACTGAAGAAGCTAGAAAATGAACAGCAAACCAATACTAAACCAAGTAGTAGAAAAGAAATAACAAGGATTAAAGCAGAAATAAATGACATAGAGAACAAAAAAATAATAGAGAGGATAAATATCACCAAAAGTTGGTTCTTTGAGAAGATCAACAAGATTGACAAGCCCCTAGCTAGACTGACAAAATCAAAAAGAGAGAAGACCCATAAACAAAATAATGAATGAAAAAGGTAACATAACTGCAGATCCTGAAGATATTAAAAAAATGATAAGAGGATACTATGAACAACTGTATGGCAACCAACTGGATAATGTACAGGAAATGGACAATTTCCTGGAAGCATATGAATAACCTAGACTGACCAGAGAAGAAATAGAAGACCTCAACCAACCCATCACAAGCAAAGAGATCCAATCAGTCATCAAAAATCTTCCCACAAATAAATGCCCAGGGCCAGATGGCTTCACAGGGGAATTCTACCAAACTTTCCAGAAAGAACTGACACCAATCCTACTCAACCTCTTTCAAAATATTGAAGAAAATGGAACACTACCTAACTCATTTTACGAAGCTAACATCAATCTAATACCAAAACCAGGCAAAGATGCTACAAAAAAAGGAAAACTACCGGCCAATCTCCCTAATGAATATAGATGCAAAAATCCTCAACAGAACACTTGCAAATCGAATCCAAAGACACATTAAAAAAATCATACACCATGACCAAGTGGGGTTCATTCCAGGCATGCAAGGATGGTTCAACATAAGAAAAACAATCATGTATTACAACACATTAAAAACTCGAAAGGGAAAAATCAATTGATCATCTCAATAGATGCTGAAAAGCATTTGACAAATCCAACATCCCTTTTTGATAAAAACACTTCAAAAGGTAGGAATTGAAGGAAACTTCCTCAACATGGTAAAGAGCATATATGAAAAACCCACAGGCAGCATAGTACTCAATGGTGAGAGACTGAAAGCCTTCCCTCTAAGATCAGGAACAAGACAAGGATGCCCGCTGTCACCACTGTTATTCAACATTGTGCTGGAAGTGCTAGGCCAGGGCAATCCGGCAAGACAAAGAAATAAAAGGCATCCAAATTGGAAAAGAAGAAGTAAAACTGTCATTGTTTGCAGATGATATGATCTTATATCTAGAAAACCCTGAGAAATCAACGATACAGCTACTAGAGCTAATAAACAAATTTAGCAAAGTAGCGGGGATACAAGATTAATGCACATAAGTCAGTAATGTTTCTATAATGCTAGAAATGAACAAACTGAAGAGGACACTCAAGAAAAAGATACCATTTTTTCAATAGCAACTAAAAAAATCAAGTACCTAGGAATTAACTTAACCAAAGATGTAAAAGACCTATACAAAGAAAACTACATAACTCTACTAAAAGAAATAGAAGGGGACCTTAAAAGATGGAAAAATATCCCATGTTCATGGATAGGAAGACTAAATGTCATTTAAGATGTCAATTCTACCCAAACTCATCTACAGATTCAATGCAATCCCAATCAAAATTTCCAACAACCTACTTGCAGACTTGGAAAAGCTAGTTATCAAATTTATTTGGAAAGGGAAGATGCCTCGAATAGTTAAAGACACTCTGAAAAAGAAAAACGAAGTGGGAGGACTTACACTCCCTGACTTTGAAGCTTATTAGAAAGCCACAGTTGCCAAAACAGTATAGTACTGGCACAAAGATAGACATATAGATCAATGGAATCGAATTGAGAATTCAGAGATAGACCCTCAGATCTATGGCCGACTGATCTTTGATAAGGCCCCCAAAGTCACTGAACTGAGTCATAACGGTCTTTTCAACAAATGGGGCTGGGAGAGTTGGATATCCATATCCAAAAGAATGAAAGAGGACCCCTACCTCACCCCCTACACAAAAATTGACTCAAAATGGACGAAAGATCTCAATATAAAAGAAAGTACCATAAAACTCCTAGAAGATAATGTAGGAAACATCTTCAAGACCTTGTATTAGGTGGCCACTTCCTAGACTTTACACCCAAAGCACAAGCAACAAAAGAGAAAATAGATAAATGGGAACTCCTCAAGCTTAGAAGTTTCTTGCACCTCAAAGGAATTTCTCAAAAAGGTAAAGAGGCAGCCAACTCAATAGGAAAAAATTTTTGGAAACCATGTATCTGACAAAAGACTGATATCTTGCAAATATAAAGAAATCCTACAACTCAATGACAATAGTACAGACAGCCCAATTATAAAATGGGCAAAAGATATGAAAAGACAGTTCTCTGAAGAGGAACTACAAATGGCCAAGAAACACATGAAAAAAATGTTCAGCTTCACTAGGTATTAGAGAGATGCAAATTAAGACCACAATGAGATACCATCTAACACCTATTAGAATGGCTGCCATTAAACAACAGGAAACTACAAATGCTGGAGGAGATGTGGAGAAATTGGAACTCTTATTCATTGTTGGTGGGACTGTATAATGGTTCAGCCACTCTGGAAGTCAGTCTCGTAGTTCCTTAGAAAACTAGAAATAAAGTTACCATTCGATCCAGCGATTGCACTTCTCGGTATATACCCGGAAGATCGGAAAGCAGTGACACGAACAGATATCTGCATGCCAATGTTCATAGCAGCATTATTCACAATTGCCAAGAGATGGAAACAACCCAAATGTCCTTCAACAGATGAGTGGATAAATAAAATGTGGTATATACACACAATGGAATACTATGCGGCAGTAAGAAGGAACGATCTCGTGAAACATATGACAACATGGATGAACCTTGAAGACATAATGCTGAGCGAAATAAGCCAGGCACAAAAAGAGAAATATTATATGCTACCACTAATGTGAACTTTAAAAAATGTAAAACAAATGGTTTATAATGTAGAATGTAGGGGAACTAGCAATAGAGAGCAATTAAAGAAGGGGGAACAATAATCCAAGAAGAACAGATAAGCTATTTAACGTTCTGGGGATGCCCAGGAATGACTATGGTCTGTTAATTTCTGATGGATATAGTAGGAACAAGTTCACAGAAATGTTGCTATATTATGTAACTTTCTTGGGGTAAAGTAGGAACATGTTGGAAGTTAAGCAGTTATCTAGGTTAGCTGTCTTTTTCTTACTCCGTTGTTATGGTCTCTTTGAAATGTTCTTTTATTGTATGTTTTTTTTCTTTTTAACTTTTTTTCATACAGTTGATTTGAAAAAGAAGGGAAAGTTAAAAAAAAAAAAAAAGAAAAACAAGGAAAAAAAGATGTAGTGCCCCCTTGAGGAGCCTGTGGAGAATGCAGGGGTATTGGCCTACCCCACCTCGATGGTTGCTAACAATGACCACAGACATAGGGGACTGGTGGTTTGATGGGTTGAGCCCTCTACCATAGGTTTTACCCTTGGGAAGAAGGTTGCTGCAAAGGAGAGGCTAGGCCTCCCTATGGTTGTGCCTAAGAGCCTCCTCCCAAATGCCTCTTTGTTGCCTCAGATGTGGCCCTCTCTCTCTGGCTAAGCCAACTTGAAAGGTGAAATCCACTGCCCTCCCCCCTACGTTGGGATCAGACACCCAGGGGAGGTGAATCTCCCTGGCAACATGGAATATGACTCCCGGGGAGGAATGTAGACCTGGCATCGTGGGATGGAGAACATCTTCTTGACCAAAAGGGGGATGTGAAAGGAAATGAAATAAGCTTCAGTGGCAGAGAGATTCCAAAAGGAGCCGAGAGTTCACTCTGGTGGGCACTCTTACGCACAATTTAGACAACCCTTTTTAGGTTCTAATGAATTGGGGGTAGCTGGTGGTGGATACCTGAAACTATCAAACTACAACCCAGAACCCATGAATCTCGAAGACAATTGTATAAAAATGTAGCTTATGAGGGGTGACAATGGGATTGGGAAAGCCATAAGGACCACACCCCACTTTGTCTAGTTTATGGATGGATAAGTAGAAAAATAGGGGAAGGAAACAAACAGACAAAGGTACCCAGTGTTCTTTTTTACTTCAATTGGTCTTTTTCACTCTAATTATTGTTCTTGTTATTTTTGTGTGTGTGCTAAGGAAGGTGTCAGGGATTGATTTAGGTGATGAATGTACAACTATGTAATGGTACTGTGAACAATCGAAAGTGCGATTTGTTTTGTATGACTGCGTGGTATGTGAATATATCTCAATAAAATGATAAAAAAAAAAAAGAATGCTGACACAATTTAAAAAATAAATAAATAAATAAATAAATGCGGTTTGTCTGGAAATTAATGGAGTGGATAGCCCCCAAATGTCCCTTAAAATAGATAAATAAGAGCAACAAATTAAAACCTTGATAAATAAAGTCTGGTAGTAAGGAAATTCAGAGATTTGAATCGTGGGACCTGTAAATTGTCTCTTTTATATCACTATTGATACTATTTGTGTAAGGGTCTGAATGACATTTAAGAACCTCTTGATTGTATGAAATTGAATTTCAGTGAAACTAGGCTGTTATTTTGTATCGTATCTGACTTGGCATTTTTTTCTTTAGGAAGGTATCATTTTATTAGTGTATATGAAAGTAGAGTGGATAATTTTATCCTTTTTAGGTAGTGATTTTTTTCACAGACTTCACTGTATGGCATATATTACTGACATTTAAAATGTCTCTGAATTACTACTGTTTTCCCTTCTTAAATTGGGAGAACTTTATTCCTGATTGAAAAGCAAGAACTGAAAATGTCACTTCTCTCTTTGTGGTGTGGAGGAAATCTCTTGGAAATATTCAGTCTTCTAGTTTCACAAAGTGCAACTTGTATGGAATATTAGGTCAAAAATTTTTCCACTGGCATTTCTCACTTTCAGGTATAAGGACTTGATGCCGATGTAAAAACAAGTGAAGCAGCACGTGGAAAAAAATTCCCACCTCTTTCAGGGAACTCAATACCCAACTGAGAGGAATTACTGGCAATAGCCATGTTGGCAAGCAATGTCAGAGTTCAAATGGCCAGTCTGCTCACTTTTTACATTACTTGCCCTGCAATCCTGGTTTGAGAAGGTTCTCCATTTCAGTAAGTGGTCTTACAGGATCTACAGGTGATGATAATGGCTCCTAACATAAGTGTCATGGCTTTGACCAAGAGAAAATTATTCAGTCATTCAGGAAAATGTCTAGATATAGGATTTGATGTCCTAAAAATCATCAAGGGCTTAATGTGTGGGTGGATTGTCTCTAATAAGTGGTCATCGCACTTTAAAAATTGTTTTGGTGGCTCACAGGGCTGCATGGAAGAAACCTGATTTTTCAGACATTTATTGGGTACCACTATGAGACCTGGGGCAGTAGTAAGTTATTGAAGCTACAGACAACAAGAGTATACAGTTTCATAGAAGGAAATGGATGTATACATGCAAAGATATCTAAGTGCAACACAGAACTGCCAGGTAATATGGCTGAGGTACAAGCAGATGAAAGAACAAAGATTAGGCATCATCTGATGAAAAGAAAATCATCCATCCATTCATGCAGCAAGTACCTATTGAACACCTCTTATGTGGTGCCAATGCTTAGTGCAAGAGATATGACTGTAAAACAAAACAGATTTTTGGAGCTTATTTGTGGACGTTAAGACATTAATTAAAAAGTCTGTCTAATATTTAATTACAAACTAGGTTAAATATTGTGATTGAAATGTATAGCTGGGATGGGAGGGAATATCTAGGGCACAGAGTTTAACTTTTTGTTTTTTAATGAGCTGAGAACCAGGAGATGTATTTTACACTTAGAATTGGCTGTGTGTTCCTTTTGTGCTTTGTTTTCTTCATCTTCATAATCAGGAAAACTTATATGTGTCTTATTTCACAGAGCAAATTCACATACATGAAGGAGCCTTGAAAAATGAAAAGCATCATACAGATGTAAATCTTACCATGTTATAAGAATATAGTTAACAGTTACTCAGGCAAGGAGTAAATCTGGGGCGGTGCTGTCCTCCTCAAGCCTACAGAGATCACCAAGACCATTCCCCTGGTGCTAGGCTCTGACATTTTGAGCAACAGTTTGGATGAAATTGACCAGTCCCTGGACCATGGCAGCCTTCGGCAGCTGGTGCTCAAGAACTACACAGCCAGGGGGTATCAGACTTAGGATTCTCATGCAGAAAGTTTACCCAAAAAGGGTGACAATCTGGGTCCAAGAATTTAGCAGCCTGAAGGGGACAGGCCACATTTGTACCACAACCAGAGAGAATAAATGTCTTGTTCAGTAAAAAAAAAAAAAGGTTGGCAGAACCTTTGCAGAACAAGATTATCTGTTATGCAAAATTGATTATGATAACACCAATAAATGGATTTTTGGTTGCAAGTATGCCACATTAAGCATCATACAGGCAGTAGTTGTTGACTTTGGAGTACAGAATCAGCAGAATGCTGGATGGAAAAATCAGGTTCCAATGGTTTCAGGAGAAAATTGGAATGGAGGAAGAGACACAAGGTGGGACCAGAAGTGGAAATGCCTCCTTTTTATTTGCTCATCTGTTTTCCCAGGGAGAAACCTTCCCCTTCAGTCACTTTCTCAGCTCTCCTTAGGCCCTTTTGGTCACAAAGTCATAACTCTCCAGGTGGTAATTATGACTTGTCTGTAAGCTAAATAGGGGCTTTGTAGGTTAAGGTAAACCTTCACAAGGTTGCTCCTTTTTCCACTTTTAAACAGAGTACTCTATATTGTTTTCATTTCCTTTGATGTTTTTCTGAATATTTCCCTAATATATGTTTAAAATATTATTCTTCTATAAGTAAACCTTTAAAGTTCAAATTCTGTAGCACTTGTGATTCCTTCAACTTAACCCCCTGACACACTGAAACCCAATTTGATACTTCATATTTTTAGTTTTTTCTAGAGAGGCATCAGAGTTTCATAATAGCAAAAGCACAGCAAACCACAACAAATCAATAGAAGAGGTGCCCATGACTTTCTGTCATTCTCAAAGCACTCAAAATTGTCAACTATTTCAGGAAGAACAACAACAACAAAAACCTGAAAATCTACAGCTCCCTGTTATCCTCCTTTATGCCAGATAGGCAACCTCTCTGACTTCCAGGTTTTTAAGGAAGAGATCACAAAGAATTGATAACCCCTTCATGCCAACTATGATGTTTATTTCATGCCTACACATCACTCTCATCAGGTCAAATTGTGAACATCTTAATTGATTCTCTAACATATTTATGTTAGCAGCAGTTCATCTCTTGCAAAGTAACACAAACAGATTCTTTGGATAGAAGGGTGATTTGGCATTTACATCTGTCAGTTCATTAATCACAAAGGAAGATTTGGCTGAATTAATTTGTTTCCTAGTGATCCCCTTTCTCCTTCCCTGCTCTATTTATATCCCTTACAAATGGGACACAATCTTGCAATTGTGCTCAAATCTTGGGCAAATTAAGATACCTTCCAAGATGGAGAAGGACTTTCATCAAAGGGAGAAGGACTTTCATCCAAAGTTTAAAAGTACATAATTGCAACATCAGTTCAGTAGTTTCCAAAATGTAAACCATTATTGGGCCTAAGAAGTCTTTTTGTACTGCTATTTAGAAAGACAATTCAAACTTTTAACACTTCCGCAGACATTTAATGAAAGTTTACTCTTTGCCAGCCTTTCTAAGGCGTAGGCTCCAGCTGGGGTCAGGGGGTGAGGACATGAAAATGAGCACAAGCACAGAAAGACACAAAAAGAAAACACTCTTAGGCCTTTAATTCCTTATCACCTGCCTGTATTTTTATTCAAAGAATAATAATTTTTTTTTAATTCTTTTTTTTGGTGGGGAAGGGTATGTCACCAAATAAGGCAGGTAATTTTCCCTTTTGTACTTGAAAATTTACTTTGTTGTTTATATTGTCGTTGTACTCCATGTTTGTTTCCCACAGGTTTCCCACCTGGGATAACCCTGTCTCTTTTCTGTTTTCATGGCGATTTTTCTTTGTAGGGAAAATCGGAAGAAAGTAGAGTGGACAAGCCAGTATTGCTTTGTGCTCTTTGTGATATCTCATAATTTTTTTCTGTCTCTTTTTTCCATTACTTTAAAAAAATCCTTTGTCCAAGCTACCCCACCCCTTCTGAAAACCCTTTTTTTCCTTTTTCTTTTTTTTCTTTTTTCCTTTTAGAGTTAGTTAACATTGTACATTTCTCAGTTTTTCTAAAGCTATTTTTAAGAGGAATCCCATTATGTTTGTATAAAGTATCTCTTCATTCCTCCTCTCATCCCATCTTCTATATGACTTTAATGTGATATAGTTGTCTGAACAACTAGAATAAATATGACCATTATTTCTGCACAGATTACACAGCATGAACAAGACTATCCTTGCACTTTCGATTGAAAACCACTTATATGTATTGCAGTTCATGTTTATGTGCTCAAAAACTGTTCTCAGAGCCTTATCTCAGCAGTATTGCTTATTCTCTCTAACTGGTCTTTATTTTGCAGGAATCCTCCATGTGACTTTTTTCAGGATATGGAGACATCGGAGCATTAATTATGCACCTGTCAGCTAGAATAAAGTGAGGCAGTAAGTGTTGACATTTGGATTTCTAGAGGAGGCATTTTGTGCTATCAAAAGATAATGGTACCAATTGAGATAATATACTTTTTGATCCATTTTCACAAATAAAGAGTTAGAAGAAGGCTCAAAAGTGAAGGTATTTGTGAAAGTGATGAGATGATAAAACTCAGTACCTATGTAAAAGGTGAGACTGCCAATTTTTTTTTTTTTTTTTTTAAATGAAAGCTGAATTTAGCTCTATTAGAAATTTTACACTGGGAATGGGAGAAATGAAAAGAAGGGGGAAAATAACTTTAATCAAATTTTACTCTTCTTATTTGAAAATACTGTATAATATATATTTACTAATCTTGATAAAATGACACTGATATACATTTTTACTTCATTTTTCTATCTATACCACCATTATCATTGTTGTCCTTATCAACATTATCATCATTATCCCTGAACTCCATACAAAGTAGTGCGTTATATATTTATATTGTAAACAGAGATTAGACAAGAACTCTGATCATAGATATGCTATAATCTAGTAGTAGAGACAGAATTTGTACATAACAAAGAGAGAATGTTTAGTGGTTTCTAATCTGGGCAATTATTAGATTTGAACAGCTCCTGGAATTAGCCCTTATTATTTGTGCTTTTCTTCTTCATGTTATATACAAGGCCTCTGATCATCAAAATTTGATTAACACTGGATTTTAATCTATTTGGTTCATATAAACAAAACCTGTCACTCCAAATGTGATTTGTCCTCTTTATAAGACTCATCTGGTTTGAAATATATTTGGTTCACTAGAGAATACAGTGATTCCTTAGATAACTGATACCTGTTTGCATTAATCAGTGTAATTAACACTACTGAAACAAGTAACCGCACAAATCTCATTGGTTTAACATGAGGTGTGACATGGATTTGGGTAGGGGGCTTTTCTGGGCATCTCACCTCTAAGCGATGACTCAGACATGTAGCCTGCTTCACTTGCTATCTTGGAGTCCTGCACTTCCTACCTCGGATATAGGGAAGAGAAAGAGTAAACAATCAAGGGCGACCTTTCAGGAATATATCACTTCTGCAGATGCTCCTTTAGCTCGAATTTAGTCACATGGCTTCAATTTTATAGCAAGGAAGCCTGGGAAATGTAGTTATACTGTGTGCCCAGGGAATGCAGATGGATTTGGTAAGTCCATTGTATTGTCTCTGTCACATTGTGGCATTTGGAAATTAGGAGAGAGGACTGAATGGTAAGTATAAACTCGGAAGACAGCAACAGTAATATAGGGTTGATTAGTTGGTGTTGGAGAGTGAAAGAGATCACTCAAAGAAAGGATGTAGTAAATGGTTATAAAAGGGATTTAGAGAGTGTTTTTAAAAAATGTGGGTCAATGATGGAACCCTGGTATGGCATAGACTTTTAATTGCCTCAATGTCCATTTTTCCTTCATTTATTTGGTAACAAAACTCTGATAACTGCCCAGCCGAAAGAATCTTAACAGCAGTTGGGTATTACCATGTGATTAATTTCTTTCCAATAATATGTATATGGAAATGTTATGTGAAATATCTGAAAAGTCTCCTTATAAAAGAGGAAGTGTGCTCTTGATCTTCCCTTTCCTCCTTTTTAAACCATCATTTGACCTTTAGAATGGGAAGCATGCACGAGAATGGTGGAATAGAAGATAGAAATCTGGGTCCCTGGAAGCTCTGAAGGCCTTTCTCCAGAATCCTCTTATGAGAGGGAAAATTACACTACTATTTTGTTCAAGTCACTATTATTGTTTGTGTTGGTCTCATGCAGCTGATCCAAATCCTCAATGCCACACCAGGAAATGCATTATTTAACACAAAATAATTCCATGGCACACTGAGACCAGATTTGATACTTCTGATTTTCACTTCTTTCTAGGTAGACATCACAGTTTCATAATAGCAAAAACACAACAAATCAATAGAAGAAGTAATCCAGACTTTTTGTCATTCTCAGCCTATTTTAGGAAGAAAAAGAAGAAAAAAATTGTGAACTCCCTGTTATCTTCCTTTCCTTGGAGAAATAACCTCCTGACTTTCTACTTTTTTAAGGAACTGATACCTTTGGAAAATCCGCATGCAAGAAAACATAGAATAAAAGGATCTAATTATTAGTCTTTATTGCTAAATGACATGTATAGTGAATAAGGAAGGTCAAATCAAAACGGTATGTGGTTATGTCCTTACCCAAATTACTCCCCAAATACCTAGGTCCCTACCTGAGATTCTATAAAAGATTCACTCACTAAGTTTTCTCTTTCAGAAACTTAAATCCACCAGAGTATTCCTATGCCAGACAAGTCCTAAAACCCAGAGGCAACAGCCTCTTTAAGAACAACAACCAGATGCAGCCCCCTCCCCATACTGTCGACACCCCCTTTCAGTATGAACAAGTTAGGGTGCTCACTGCCTAGACACCCCTGAAGATGGAGAAAGAGATTAAATGAGAGGAAGGGATAGCAACAAGCAATATAAGATTTACCAAAGCGATCTGCAGCGATGGCCAACATCAAGGCTCAGGACCTTCGCGGAAAGAAGGAGGAGCTGCTGAAACAGTTGGACGACTTGAAGGTGGAGCTGTCCCACCGCGCGTCGCCAAAGTGACAGGGGCGCAGTGTCCAAGCTCTCCAAGATCCGAGTTGTCCGCAAATGCATTGCCCGTGTTCTTACCGTCAGTAACCAGACTCAGAAAGAGAACCTCAGGAAGTTCTACAAGGGCAAGAAGTACAAGCCCCTAGATCTGCGGCCCAAGAAAACATGTGCTTAACAAGCACGAGGAGAACCTGAAGACCAAAAAACAGCAGCAGAAGGAGCTGCTGTACACACTCAGAAAGTATGCAGTCAAGGCCTGAGAATGATGGTGTCAATAAAACACAAAATGGCTGAAACAAAACAAAACAAAACAAAACATGATTTCCAAAGCTTTATGAATACTGAAACTTTATATGATTATATGTGGTTTTTTTTTTTGTTTGTTTGTTTTATTGTGTTTTTTTGGATGCTGGGGTGCTGGAAGGGCTAGAAGGAGGTAAATGACATAGTGGATCTGTAGCCTATAGCATCCTTTGGGATTTGCTCTATAGCTGCTCGTTGAATTGTGCCTTGGTCTTCACCTTTCTGTATATACCTTGTATTGCATAATAGGGAAGGGAGTGAGACTGTGGAACTGTAATCCATAACAATTTTTGAAATTACCTATATAACTGCTTGTTGAGCTGTACATAGAAAGTTAACACCTTTCTGTATTATGTTATATTTTACAACGGAAATAGCTGAAGTTGTAAATCTGTGACCCATGATAGTCTCTGAAATTTATTCTCTAACTACTTGCTAAATAGTACTTTGAAAGTTATCACTGTTATGTATATACGTTAAAGTTCACAATAAAAAATACATGAAAAAAAGAATATGTGGTAATGAAAAATTAATTGATTTTAGAAATCCAGTTCTTTCTATAGGCTATAATATATAGTATCTTGGAAAATTTAGAGGGCAATAGAGTCAATGGATCTTAAGTAATGTGGACTTAAAAAGGATAAATCATGTTGAAAATTTTTCTCATAAAATGAAAAACTTTGAGAATAAAGACAGTAGATGCAATATGTAGTTCTTAGAATTTAACAAACCATTAAAAATATCTGAAGAAATATGTGAAAAAATTTGAATGGACAGTGACATTCTGGCTGAGAAATGAGAGACATCGAATGAATTGAAAACTTATAAGTGATAAATACATGTTAAGATTACTGGCATTCCACTGAATTTTGGCAGCACTATCTAGAAACAAATCAGTATTATGATTTTTTTTTCTTTTCCTTCCTTCCTTCCTTCCTCCCTCCCTCCTTCCTTCCTTTGTTCCTCCATCTTCCTTCCTTCCTTCCTCCTTTCCTTCCTCCCTTTATTTCTATTTTTGTCAGTCTTCTGAAGGATAATATCATGTGGTATCCTAATCAATTAATAAAGACATGTATATTGGGTGATAAACTGATGTTGTGAATGTTGGTTAACTGATGAATTGAACCTAAGCTAGTTATTTTGTTTAATTTCAATGTCTTTCTCTGCTTTTCATGAAGTTGCATTTCATGGCATGGGGTTATAAGTTTCTTTACAGACTCTTGTTTTATACTGTTTTCTTTATTCTTTAAATATTTAGAGGGGGGGTACAGCCACCACATTCTTCTGGAATTTCTTTTTCGCCTGATTTTCTAAAATGACCTCTTTCTTTCCCCCTTTCATTCCACTCTTGTTTCTCTTGTGCCTTGGTTTTCTCTGGCTCCATTGCTCCCACTAAGATGTTGGAATTTTAAATGTTCAATTGTATAAAAGGATGAAGAAGTACTGGGATCGTGAGTGGTCTTCAGAGTTAGATCTGGCTTAAAATGATCACTTATATTTACTGAGTAATCTTAGACAATTTACCTAATACCTTTGAGTATGATTGTTTTATTGATAAAAATTGGTGTTCACACCCATGTATGTATCTTGTAGGCATGCTGTAAGATTAAATGAGATGGTGCGTATAAAAAATGCTTTAGTGGGTGCAGCTTGTAGAGTACTAGGCTAGATAAAGTTTTTCTTTCTTTCTGTCCTGGTTTCTTTCTATCTCTCTCCATCTTTTCCTGCCTTACTCCAAAATAATGTTTGTCCTTTAATAGAGGCTATTATAGTCTCCTAACCCAATGCTTAATTTTACATTATCTTTTAAGTTACACTTTCCCAGACTTTCACTGTCACCAGAGACTCAGATGACCTCTGCAAGAAAATGAAGAAGCAAACAAAATATTCCTTACTGTGTGTTTTTACACTAGCATATTCAGTGTGAACTTAAGGGAAACGTCAGCATTAGCTGCTGTCTGTATTATCTCAGGAGTATTTTCTCATTCCACTCTTGATTTCACTCACCCACACATTCTGATTAATGTCATAGTGGCAGCAAGCATGGAGATGCATAAAAATGTAGAAGTATTAGTAAGATTCAGGGCAGCCTTTCAAGTGCTGGAATTCAGATCTTGGTGATGGCTTCTAGTCAAGAGCTATCCCACTAGTGAAAAAATAGCAGCATTGGACATGTCTGCTCCTACAAATTTCCTCTCTGCTAATATAGAAACTCATAGCTCCTCGCCATCAAGTCCCTTCCTCTCCCCCAACCTCCTTCACACTCAGTGGGCCACTTTTCTTCAAAATGTGAAGCACTGACCCAATCCCTCTCTCACCAACCACTCCCTTGGTTTTCTTCCTTTCCTACATGCTTTATCCTTTGTAAAATTCTGAACAGCAGCTACATGGATGCTGCTTTAAAACTGAGGAGTTAGTTTGTGTGCAAATATTGCAATTTGCCATGTTCTATAGAAATAAATGCTGCTGAGCAGAAGGCAAGTTATGATGGTAGAAATTGGGAGTTTAGTGAGAAGTTTATACTTAAGTGACCACTTTGGAAAAGATACACAGAAATGGTTGATGCTCCCAAGGAAACAGAGGCCCAGTTGAGTTGACTGTGCTGCTGCAGACTTTATTTTGAGTATCAGTATTGGGTAAATGTGGTGCAAAGACAAAGGCATATCCATACACTATATGGTAGTAAAAGGACATGCAATTTGTTTTCCTGAATCTGAGAACATACTCTGTAATTCATCTGAAACAGCAAATTCACAAACTCAAAATTGACAGGAATCTGCAAAACTTTTCCAGTGACTTACTTCTGAATACATTACAAAATATGATGGAACATAGTAAATTTTTTGTCATTTTATTTACCAAGGGAAGTGCTAGGTTTGTAAATCCTAGAATATCATCAAACTTCATTTTGAACTTTATTTACTTTTTTTGAGCTACTTTTCTAAAAGATTACGTATTTTCTTGCTAAGAATGTTCATCTTGTTACTAATAATGATGCTGAAGGAATGGAAATGTAATTTCTAGAAAAATCACTTACTACTTTTTAAAGTTTTATAGTTCATGAGCTGCTGGAATATTGGAGATTGAAGTTTGATTTAATATTAGGTGGAAGCAAAAGAGTTTATTATTTATAACTCCGATACTAGAAATTATTTGAGCTTTCTGTTATCAAACTTCATAAAATATATTTAGTAAAAATGATTCTTAAATCAGGTTGTAGAGTAAAATAAGTTGCGTTTCAAGGGTTTGGATGTTTAACACTGACCTAAATAAATGAGTGAAAGTTTGTAAACAATTTTGTTTCATTTTCCCATCAATAAAGGGAGTGATAATTCATTTCACAGGAGTCTTGCAAAAATTAATTAGTGCTTTAAAGCACTTTGAAGATGAAAACCATTTTATAGGTCTCATTATTAAAGGTAAATTTTTATGGTTAATATTAACCAGCCAGTCATGCATTTGGCCTCTTCAACTTGTTTTTAAATGCTTCATTTGGATCCCTATGTTAATTAGCAATTTAAAAAACAATACTTACCAAAAGGATGTGAAATCCTACATTCAATCGGAATGCTTAGACTGCAAAATCATGGGTAACTTGTTTTCCTGAATTTTGTTTTTCTTATAGTCATAACCCTCTCTCATCCCAGCAAGTGAGCAAGAATTGCTCTCAGCTCAGTACTACAAAGAGAGGCATGCCATGTTAGAGTCGGTTAGATTTGTCTTTCTCTGAAGGCAAAGAAGAAGAATCACAATATGATGGCAATTCTGTTCATGGACAAAACAAGGTACATTCATTCATCTGAAAGAAAAATGTGTTGAGCATATGCTGTGACTTACAAAAGATATACCACCAAATACGTTGGGAAAATATATTAATGTTCATATGGAACTTTATCTAATGGAAGAATTCAAATAATGAAATTCAAGGTAGAAAGTCATAGATGCTATATAGATGGTACAAAGTCAGCATTGCAATGGCTGAGAAAAAGAAGACCTCATGTACAGTTTCAGGAAGCTCAACGTTTTCGTGAGGGTTATATCTTAGAGGTGCCTTTATATTTAATAGGAAAAAAAAGAGAACAGTGGTTTTCAACAGAAGGCAATACACTGCCAACTCCAGAAGACATTTGGCAATGTCTGGAGCATTTTTGGTTGTCACAACTGCAGAAGTGCTTCTGGTGTCTAAAGGGATGATGCCAAATACCCTATAATGCACAGGACGGCCCCCTCATAACAAAGGATCATATGGTCCCAAAGGTCAGTATTGCCAGGCTTGAGAAATTCTGGATGGGGAAAGTATAGGATGTATCTCATGAAAAGTTTGGCTGGAGTAGAGAAATAGAGCTAGGTAATATTTAAAATGTAATTTGGAGAGCCTTGAATATTAGGTTAGACTACAGAGTTGATTCATACTTCTCCATCACAAAGCCTGAGTTGTCTAGTTAAAAAGGTTTGCCATTGAGAAAAGCAAAATGTGACTTGACATTTGCATTTCTCTGATGACTAGTAAGTTTGGACATTTTTCATATGTTGCTATTAGATTGGATATGCTCATCTGTTCAGTTCCACTTAAAACTTTTATACATTTTTCCATTGGGTTACTTGTCTTTTCTCTGTTAGACTATAAGTGTATTTGGATAGTACAGATATTGCTTTTTTAAATTTAATTTTATTGAGATTGTTCACATACCATACAATTATCCAAAGATCCAAATTGCACAATCAATTGCCCATGGTACCATCATACAGCTTTGCATCCATAATCACAATTAATTTTTTTTTAATTTTTAGAACATTTTCATTACTCCAGAAAAGAATAAAGACAAAAAATGAAAACTCAAAACCCTCCTTACCCCTAACCCCCGCCCCCCGTTACTGACTCATAGTATTGGTATAGTTCATTTGTTACTGTTGATGAAAGAATGTTAAAATACTACTAACTGTAGTACATAGTTTGCAATAGGTATATTTTTTCCCTATATATCCCTCTACTATTAACTTCTAGTTATAGTGTCATATATTTGTTCTAGTTCATGAAAGAGTTTTCTAATTCATGAGTTTTCTAATATTTGTGCAGTTAATCATGGACATTGTCCACCACAAGGTTCACTGTTTTATATGTTCCCTTCTTTTAATTTGTACTTTCCTTCTGGTTACATACATGACTCAAAGCTTCCCCTTTCCACCACTTTCCCACACCATTCAGCACTGTTAGTTATTCTCACAACATGCTACCGTCACCTCTGTCCATTTCCAAACACCTAAGTTCACCCTAGTTGAACATTCTGCTCATAATAAGCAACCCGCTCCCCATTATTTAGCCTCATTCTATATCCTGGTAACTTATATTTCATGTCTATGAGCTTACATATTATAATTAGTTCATATCAGTGAGACCATGCAATATTTGTCCTTATGTGTCTGACTTATTTCACTCACTACAGTGCTCTCAAGGTTTCTTCATCAACTCATTTTTTTTAAAGATGGTTTTGTTCACCCACCATACTTTTCATCCTAAGTAGACAATCAATGGTTCCCTGTATAGTCACATATGTATATATTCCCCACCATCACCACTATCCATATATGGACAGCTCCATTTCTTCCATAAAGAAGGAGGAAGAGTCAAAGAAGTTAGAGAGACAAAACAAAAAGAAAAACAAAACAAAACATGGCAGCTAAAAAGCAAGAAAAGGAAAGATAGAATTAAACTAAAGTAGAATAAAAGAGTCAGACAACATCACCAGTGTCAACAGTCCCATACCCTTCCCTTATGTCCCCCTCTTATGGGCATTTAGCTTTGATATACTGCCTTTATTACATTAAAGGAAGCATAATACAATGTTTCTGTTAACTATAGTCTCTAGTCGCATTAATTGTATTTTTTCCCCAATGCGACCCCATTTTTAACACCTTGCAAGGTTGACATTCATTTGTTCTCCCTCATGTAAAAACATATTTGTACATTTTATCACAATTGTTGAGCACTCTCGGTTTCACTCAGTTATACAGTCCCAGTCTTTATCTTTCCTCTTTCCTTCTGGTGTCCCACATGCCCCTAACTTTCCTCTTTCAATTATACCCACAGTCATCTTTGTTTAGTGTACTTGCATAGCTGTGCTATCATCACCCAAAATTGTGTTCCAGTCTTCTCACTCTTGTCTTTTCCTATCTGTCTGTAGTCCTCCCTTTAGTTATTTCCTGTAGAGCAGGTATCTTGTTCACAAAGTCTCTCATTGTCTGTTTGTCAGAGAATACTTTAAGCTCTCCCTCATATTTGAAGGACAGTTTTGCTGGATATAGGATTCTTGGTTGGTGGTTTTTCTCTTTCAGTATCTTAAATATATCACACCACTTCCTTCTTGCCTCCATGGTTTCTGCTGAGAAATCCACACATAGTCTTATCAAGCTTCCTTTGTATGTGATGGATTGCTTTTCTCTTGCTGCTTTCAAGATTCTCTCTTTGTCTTTGATGTTTGATAATCTGATTATGTGTCTTGGCATAGATCTATTCAGCTCTGTTCTGTTTGGGGTATGCTGCGCTTCTTGGATCTGTAATTTTATGTCTTTCATAAGAGATGGGAAATTTTCATTGATTATTTCCTCTACTATTGCTTCTGCTCCTTTTTCCTTCTCCTCTCCTTCTGGAACACCCACGTCATGTACATTCAGGCACTTCATGTTGTCATTCATTTCCCTAAGACATTGCTCATATTTTTCCATTCTTTTCCCTGTCTGTTCTTTTATGCATAGGATTTCAGGTGTCTTGTGTCCAGTTCCTGAGTATTTTCTTCTGCTTCTTGAAATCTGCTCTTGTGTGTTTTCCAACTCTTGTGTTGTGCCTTTCATTTTTGTAGATTCTGCCAGTTGTTTTTTTCAAACTTTTGATTTCTACCTTATGTTCGTCCAGTGTTTTCTTTTTAGTCTCCATTGTCTTTTGCCATATCTTCCCTGAACTCATTGATTTGGTTTTTGATTTGATTTAGCATATTTCTTTGAAAATCTGTAATAGACTGTTTCATTAAAGTGAAACAATATCTCAACTGTATCGTGATTGAGGTATAAGTTTGCTCCTTTGACTGGGCCATATCTTCATTTTTCCTATTGTAATTAGTAGTTTTCTGTTGTCTAGGCATCTGGTTTCCTTGGTTACCACACTAAGATTTTCCCAGACCAGAATGGGTTCAGATCTCAGAGTGGGGTTATATTCAGTTTCAAGTCTCCGTGAGGGTGTGTCTTAGAGATTGGCCAACTTTCCCGTGAGGCCTCTAGCTGCTGTGCTTTTCCTAACCTGCCCAGCAGGTGGCTTCTGTCAGCCTGTCACTCCCAACTGGTGTAAGGAGGTGTGGCCTTTTAGTTTCTGTTGAGGCTGATTCCCCCTGCCCCGCACCCAGGCTCTTGGGTCTGGTTCTGAAGGAAAGACCAGTAGTGGAGCTGGGCTCCACCTCCTTCCTCTTAGGGAAGATACACCTCCTAGGAAATTATCATCTGTATGTGAATTGTTGTCCTTCTGACTCTGTTATCTCCACTCCTGTCTGGGTCAGAGCGCTGCAATCTGAAAATGGTTGAGGCTCTCTCCACTGAAAATGGCTGAGGCTCTCTCCACTGGGCCTCTCAGATTGACAGAGAGAAAAAGGGACAGAGAGCCTACTTTTAGAGGCAGTATACCCCCCACTCCCCCACCCCGCCAGTTTCAGTTGTCAGCCAGTGGTAACACTGGGTCTTCTGGGCTCCCTCTTCTGGGACAGATGAGTCTTCTGGTTCTTTAAGGTCAGTCATCACTAAAAGCCTCTGTCTGCTTGTTGGGGTTTGTAGCTGGTATTCAGCAGCCCACATTTGTTAATTAAAACCCCAATTGCAGGTGGGCTGAGCTATATTTGCTTGCTTGGAGAGTGGTGCTTTCTACCATAGCAAGGTTTTGCAGCTAAGCCTGCCATGGGGTGGGGGGGGAGGCTCCCAGCATGGTTCTGCAGTTTTTACTTACAGATTTATGCTGAGATTTCAGCATTCCTCCCAATCCAGATTGGTGTATGATGTGTGCACAGTCACAGTTGTCCCCCAGCAGTTATTCCAGATTATTCACTAGTTGTTCTTGGTTGTTCATTAGTTGTTCCAGGAAACTAACTAAATTCCACTCCTCTCTATGCCACCATCTTGTCCCCTCCTGGATATTTGTTTTTGCCATTTGTATTACAAATATTTCTTCCAGTCATAGTGTTGGACTATTGGTTTTCTTTTGCTATAATATGTTTAAAATTTTGTAGCTCCTGGTTTCCAGTCTTGGTTAAGAAACTGTTCTTCATTTCTACCTTCATTGTACCTATAGTATCTTGAAATATTTTCTTATCTTTTAAATTTCTTTTCTCATTCTCTAAGGTTGGTACAAAATTCTTTTATTTTTGACCTTCTTTAATAATAAGGGAGTTCCTGGAGGCAGTGATATCTGAGCCCAGATTTTGGTTTCTGAATATTATTCACTTCTAAAAAGAACCAAAACTCCTTGGAGAATGGCTGATTACAGGTTAGGCCAGGAAAACACAAAGTGAGTCTAGGTTATCTTGTGATGTCAGAAAGCAAGGAGGTGCTTCAGAGACTAATGGGGTCTTGTTGAAAGGACTAGAAACCTGATTGAAGGGGCTCCCACTGGCCTTATTTGGATAAATTTGAGCAGGTTAAAAAATAAAAGAATGAATAACAATGACAGTAATTTATTATAAAACACTTAGATAAACAAAAAAATCCATGAGTCAGTATACCAAAAAATAAAAGTCAAACAGAGAGGGAGGAAAGGGGGAAGAGAGAGAGAGAGAGAGGGAGGGAGAGAGAGAGAGAGAACATACATTAAAAATACTGATTGTAGCTCCAGTGTAATATCTGATTCAGGCAAAATCATCAATGGGGCTAAAACCTTTGGTTAATGGATTGTTGGGGAACACAATATTTTCACAGTGATAAAGTATACTCCACCGATTGTTTACTAATTGCAAACAGGAAAATGTACCTTTAGTATGCAAAGAGCTGGCAGCCACTACCTCAGCCATTGATAGTAATAGGACAACCTGACAGTTTGTTTCTCTTCTTCTATGCAGTATAACATCATCATCTACAAAGTATTCTTGTCAGAAATGTATATCCTGAATAAACCATCTATGTAACTTCTAATATACAAGAAGTAATGCAATTAGAAAAAGAAGTTAAATCGCACCATTATGAATCAATCAGACAAATGCATAATTTGGAACATTCTCAAAATCAACTGGCCTAGATATTTTAAAAAGTCAAATTCAAGAGAAAATAAAAATGTAGGAGAACTTTTTAGATCAAAAGTAACTTCAGAGGCATAACAATCTTTATTGCAATATGTCAATCTTTATTTGGACACTGGATCTTTTAAAAAGCTACAAAAAACATTTTGAAAACAATTGGGAAAATGTGAATATAGATTTAAGTAGCTGACAGTAAAAAATTATTAATTTTTTTTGTTCTAATAGTGGTATTGTACTTTTGTAGAAGCTGCTTCTTATTAGGGTGTACAATCTGAAATGGTGTAGGTTTTAATTACTGCAAAAGTGTTCCCCATATAGAGTCAAAAAAGTACTACCTACTGGTACTCATTCTGCCATCTGGAACTGGAAGAATGACTTAAAACTGTCACAAGAAAATTGTCTTCTTTGTTAGCAACCAAAAAAATAAAATAGAAATTTATACATATAAAAGAGTACAAGTGTTGGGTATCCTGACACCACTATATTAATTATATATCACTTTGTTGAATATCATTTTAAATGCTTAATACTCCCAACAGGTATGTTCAGGCAGAAGTCAGATGCACCAGCTGTTTCCCACCACTTAGATAAAAGGAAGTTGCAGTGAATTAAATAAAAGTTTGTTTGGTAGTCTGCAAGAATGACTAATTTTAAAATGTTTTTCCAAAAAAGTATGTATAGACACATACACAAAGAGATATATTTATATATATATTTCTCTGCGTGTACTTTTTAACAGTAAAAAGAAGCAATTGCACAGGGGTAAAGAGTTTGGGTTGAAATTCCAGTTTTGCCTTCTGTTAACTGCGTGGACAGGTTAAAATTGACTTAATCTCTCTGCACTTAGCTTCCTCACACGTAAAATAAGAACAATAGGATTACTATCTCATAGAGGGTTGGAAAGATGATGTGAGGTAAGAGATATACAGTGCTTAGCTGATGCCTGCCACATAAGCCTCAAGTAATTAGCTCTTATGCTTTATCAGTTGATGAGTAGGTAACGAATTAAGTGGGAAAGTTGGGAATTCCTTCCTGCCATGACTGTGGTGAAGGATGGTCCATTTGCAGAGGTTGTGAAGGAAGCTGAGGATGGATGTATAGTGAAAAAGGGAAAGACACTGGTCATGATCTCTGTTCTGGAGAACTGAAAATAAATATGCACTACACTCCGTAAGAGATAAGGAAATCAGTATATCAAGGGCAGAAATCCTAGGGGAAGGAAAGGAAAAACAAACAAATAAACAAAAAAACAGGTAAATTAATTATCAGTTACTTAGGGAAAAAAAAATAACCTGAAAGAAAAATCTCAAAAAAGGGAGACTAAAGAAATAGAGAGGTGATTATTCTGGATTGATCCATCCATGACTGGGATAATCAAACAATATCTGTAAGGTTGCAAGGTGGAAGTATGTAGCCTTCTTGTTTATTTATACAGTACACTCTTTTCTTAATGACAACTACAATGGGCAGCTGGAAAATGTCACGTAGCCAGCATGCCTGGCTGGACTTCCTTAAATTTCAACTTGAAAGCTTGTGTCTATGTAGAGGCTAAGTATTTTATTCTAGATACCAGACTAGCAATAGAGGTAAGGCATGTGTGTGCTTTGGAGTTTGTAATTTCCTATCTAATTTTGGGGGTGGCCCTCTGTAGATTTGGAGAGAAGAAGTTGGATGAAAAAAACACTAGTGTTAACATATGCTAAGATTCAGCTGCTACCATTTTTTATGTAAAAAGAATTCTGCTTTTGAATTATTTTCCTTTAGGTGTGATCTATTATTCTTACAACATCATCAGTGGTATTTACATGTCTCTCAGCCTGACAGTTCTTTTGGACAAGTGCAAAGAACAATGATCACTGATTTCTAAGAAGCTAAAAGTTTGGGGATATTCATTTGTTTACATCTCATAAAGTGCTTTTTCACAAGGCATTTCTTAGAATAACATGCTGTTCTTCACAGGTTTATAAAGATGCAATATATACGATTCTATTTAATATATGTAACTGTAGAGAGACTTAGCATTGGAAGTTTTAAGCATTTTATTTTCAATTTTGGATTTTTATTTTCACTCTCTCTAGCAAGGTAACTTTGAGATATGTACGTGTGAGAAATATAAAATAGATGGCAAAATAGAATTCTGTGATGTGAAGGAAAATTTGATGAAAACATAATTGATTCAGAGTTTTCTGTTGAACAAATGAAACCGAAGACTTTTTTTCCCCAACGTCACAAACTAATTGCATTTCTTTCTGATTTCCTTGGAGATACATGTGGAATAAAATGTAATAAATACTGTACTTGTGTGTTTACTTACCAGAATGTTCTCCTCAGAAAAAGTAATGATACCCTTTCATTGACATCATCCAAGTGATAATATACTTTTGTCTCTGTCATTGGAGTAATAATAACCTTTCAGCCACATCACTGCACAGCGCTTCTTTCTTTTATTGTACATAATGCATAAAAATAAAAAGGCTATATTATTTCTTAAGGAAAAAGGTTGTTATTTAAATAGATCCACAGACAGAAAGCTACATTTCCTTGTTAATGTGTACTAAAAATTCTATAGATACTTGTAGCTTTGTACAAAATTTAAATTTTTAAAATTCTTTGAATTGTCACATTATACTTAACTACAGATCTCTGCTGTTTCACATTTCAAAAAATATGACATAGAACCAGTTACAGTTGTTTATATCACAACAATAAGGGATTAGATTTTTGCCAAATGATCCTCAGGCTAGGTTTCAAAGTGGTTTTTATAAAATATTACTTTCCAATAAGTTGCATTTTAATAAAGGACAAATATTACATCCAACCTTATGTTGATGGGTGAATTTAATGTAATTCAGTGAAGAGTGATGCTACTCATGGTAAGAATTTAAACTTTTTCCTTTCAAATTATTTTAATCCCTTAAATTAACTCACAGCTTTAATGAAAATCATTGATAGACATTTAACAGAATGCTTCCTATCATAATAAATTGCATCCAGTGTGAACTAAACTATAATTTTGATCTCTTTACTTAGTGACTATAACTTTGGATTAAAGAATAAGTCCTTCCTGTTTTTACTTATTAAGTCTGATTTGCTTCTTCTTAAATTGTAATATTATGGTTTATGCTCAATGAAGGAAATTAAACAGTATTACTTTGAATAATAAGAAAAGTGAAACATATATTAAATTTTTAAAATGGATGAATCTTAATAAGCCAATCAGATAGTTTATCGTCCAGACATGAATCTCAGGAAATAGACCTAGAGGAGTTTTATAGCAATTAAATGAAAAACTTTACATCCTTCAAATAAATGTTTATTAAATAAGCATCTATTTATTGCCCTGAAGAGCTTCATTTGAGCTGAATAAACTGGTTTGATGGCATGCTTCAAATGCAGGTTGGAAATGTTATGACCAGCAGGGTTTCTACTAATGAAATTCATGCCCCAATTATTGTCTTTTGGATTTTCATGGGTTATTGTTTATTGAATTAGGAAAGTTTAATTAACAGTTTTTGTTTTTTTTTTTCAAAATGTGTATTTATTCATCAAAACAAGAAAACTACTTTCAGTTGTTCTAAGTCATGTTTAGGTGTTATTGTTGGAAAGAGAGGGATCATTCACTAAATTGCTGAGTGCTGAGATGACAGTTATTTAGCTGGTGTGACATCATGCCAGCTCTGTTTCTGTGGTTATTAAATGTGATGTGTTTTATTCTCAGCTGAGATTATTCTAATAATCTTTTGTAAGAGTTTTATTGAGATATATTTCACATACCATACAATTCACCCATTTAAATTGTACAAATTCAGTGGGTTTTAGTATATTTATAGAGTTGTGCAACCATCACCACAATCAATTTTAGAACATTTTTATCACCCTAAAAATATATATATACATTTATATATATGTATATAAAAGAAAACCTGTACCATTCAGCAGTCAATTCCCCACTCTGTCCTGCTCCCCTATCTTGCCCACCCCCGTAACCCTAGGCAACCACTCAACTACTTCCATCTCTGTAGATTTTCCTATTCTGGGCATTTCATATAATTGGAATCATAGAATATGTGGTCTTCTGTGTCTGACTTCCTTCACTTGACATAATGTTTTTAAGAGTTATCCATCTTGTAGCATGTATCAATACTTCATTCTTTTATTGCCAAATAATATTCCACTGTATAGATATACTTCATTTTATTCATCCATTCATCAGTTGAACATTTGGGTTATTTCCACCATTTGGTTGTTACTAATAATGCTGCTATGAACATTAATGTACATGTTTTTGGGTGGGTCTAAGTTCTCATTTTTCTTGGGTATAAACCTGGAGGGAAATTGCTGGGTCATATGGTAACACAATTTTTAACCTTCTGAGGAACTGCCAGATTGTTTTCAAATGAGACAGCACCATGTTACATTCCCACAGTAGTTTATGAGTTCCAATTTCACTACATTCTTGCCAACACTTGTTATTACCTGTCTTTTTGATTATAGCATCTTTGTGGGTTTGAAGAGGTATCTCATTGTGGTTTTGATTTACATTTCCCTGATGGCTGGTAAGGTATAATACCTTTTTATGGTATTGGCCATTCGTATATCTTCTTTGGGGAGATGTCTAATCAGATCCTTCCCCATTTACAAAACTGTGTTATTTGTATTTTCATTATTGAGTTACAAGAGTTCATTATACATTGTTTCAATAGTTTTGCTTGGTATGGTTTACTAAGATGAAAACCTTCAGTGTGCATCCATATAGAATGAATAAATTTAATTTTTATCAAAATTATTAAATCAATGAAATACAAGTTTTGGTCCTGACATAGGAGAAACTAATTTGACTAAATTTTTCTTTTGATTGTTCTGGAGTCAGGTTGATTGCCTAACTTTGTGAATTCTATTATGTTATTTGGTATACAGCTTATAAAATAGTAGGGTGTATTGATTGGAGATCACCTTGAGAGAGGTGAATTATTTGTTGTGAGTCTTCAGAAAGACTTCTCCCTTTGGAAAGTTGTAATATGAAGAAAGAAGTCAATTTTCGTGGACCTCTATTTTCATTATTATGTATTTAAGTTACTTTTTAAAAGAAGTATTTAAAAATTTAGCTTTTGAACAACCATCTTTCCTTCCTTCAAATTTTTCTCATAAACTTTTCACTGTATACATTATTATTTTTTGGCATAAATTAAGCTGAAAGGCATAAATATTTTTTATCTTTCAACAAAATAATCACCTCCACTCTCTACTCTCTTAATTTCAATTGAACAAATAAGGGAAAAAGTAAAAATCATGGTTGTCTCCTTGATGTTGCTAGTCTGTACCATTAACCACACTCAGCATGGCAAAGACATCAGTCTGGTTTGTATGGAAGGACACTCATGAACAATCAAGAAACCAGTTGCCCCTAAAATGTCAAAGTGTAAGTATTTCTGCGTATGTAAATAAGGGAAATGGGCAAGACAACAGAGCATTCATAACGAGTCTCAAGTTCTCTGACATTTGAAAGAAGAGTGACAGGTTGTTGATGCCCCTTCCCTTGGGTGTCCCTCCTTGGCTCAAGGATGTAATAGGAAACCATCTTAAATATTATGGCCAGAAAGAATGTGCAGTTCAACACAAACATGCCCTGCTTTGTATGAGAGAAAGAAATTCTTGGGAAGTAAAACTGAAAATTATTATCCCAATTTGCAAACTCACTGGACAATATGCATTTCTTCTAGAGCTCCTGATTTATTAACAATAGATGGTGTGCCAGTTTGTATATATTATGCCCCCAGAAAAAGCCATATTCTTTAATGCAATCTTGTAGGGTCAGAGGTATTAATATTTAATAGATTGGAACCTTCTGATTGAGTGTTTCCATGGAGGTGTGGCCCCGCCCATTCAGGTTGGAGCTTGATTAGTTCACTGGAGTCCTATAAAGGGGCTCACAAACAGAAGAACTTCAGAGCAGCTGTAGATAAGAGAGGACAAACGCCCCAAGAGCAACACTTTGGAGAATGCCATTTTGAAACACAGCCTAGGAGCAAGCAGACACGACCCACATGACTTCCCAGATAACAGAGGCTTTCCGATGCCATTGGGCATCCTTCAATGATGTTGATGCCTTACCTTGGACTCCTTATGGCCTTAAGACTATAACTTTGTAACCAAATAAGCCCCCTTTATAAAAGCCAATCAATTTCTGGTATTTTACATAATGGCAGATTTAGCAAACTGGAACAGATGACTAATGAGTTATTTTTGTCAGATAATAAGACTTCACCATGACAACAAAGTGAAATGGCCAAAACTGCTAAACAGGCTGGGATTAGTTATTATCTTGAAGGCTTGGCTCTACACAGGGAACCTAGTGTTTAAAATGTAATTCCTACTTTAAGTACTCTTTGATATAAGATGGGGTATGAATACATGGTGTAATTTTTTTTAATTCAGTTTTATTGAGATATATTCATATACCATACAATTATCCGTGTTGTACAATCAACTGTTCACAGTACCATCATACAGTTGTGCATTCATCACCCCAATCTACTTTTGAACATTTTCCTTATACCAGAAAGAATCAGAATAAGAATAAAAAATAAAAATACAAAAGAACACCCAAATCATCTCTCCCATACCACCCTATTTTTCCTTTAGTTTTTGTCCCCATTTATCTATTCACCCATCTATATACTGGATAACCACAAGGTTTTCACAATCACACTGTCCCCCCTTGTAATCTACATTGTTATGCAGTTGTCTTCGAGAGTCAAGGCTACTGGGTTGGAGTTTGGTAGTTTCAGGTATTTACTTCTAGCTATTCCAATACAAAAAAACCTAAAAAGTGTTATCTATGTAGTGCATAAGAATGTCCACCAGTGTGACCTCTCGACTCCATTTGGAATCTCTCAGCCACTGAAGCTTTATTTCGTTTCATTGCACATCCCCCTTTTGGTCAAGGAGATGTTCTCAATCCCATGATGCTGGGTCCAGACTCATCCCCGGGAATCATATCCTGCATTGTAAGGGAGATTTACACCTCTGGGAGTCAGGTCCCACATAGTGGGGAGAGCAGTGAGATCATCTGCCAAGGTGGCTTAGTTAGAGAGAGAGGGCCACATCTGAGCAAGAGAGGCACTCAGGGGGACTCTCTTAGGCACAGTTATAAGCAGGTTTAGCCTCTCCTTTGCAGTAACAAGCTTCATAGGGGCAAGCCCCAAGACAGAGGGCTCAGCGTGTCAAGCTGTCAGTCCCCAGTGTTTGTGAGAACATCAGCAAGAATCCAGGTGAGGAAGTCCAACACCTCGGCATCCTCCCGCAGCTCCTCAGGGGGGCCCTGAATATATATTTTTATTCTCTGCCCAAATTACTGTGGGATGTGTTGCTATTTCACTCTAACCTATACAGACCTGTGCATGGCATAATTTTAATATATGCTAATATATTATAATAGCATATATATATATCAGATGCAATTCTTGATCACAAGGACAAATGAAATCTTAAATATAAGCAAGTTTCCACTCACAAGAAGATGCAGAATGTAAGACATGATCCACAAGCCTAGACACAGTGATAAGGCTAGTATCTCGTTTGAATAATAGCTCCTTGCTCCTGGTGTCAGCAACATCATCCTCTGCGCTGGTCACTCTTATACCCATCCATCTTTATTTTTGCTCATGGACAAGCAATTGAAACTGTACCCATTTAGCAGCCAAGCCCTGTGCCAGGATAATAAGTAACAGTCTGCAAATGTGAATGTGGAGAGGAGAGAATATTAGGTCAGGCAGGAGGGAAACTCTCCATATAGAAAGAGGAAAAAAAAAAAAAGAAAAACAAGTGAGAGGGAAAAACAGAGTAGGAGAAGTAAAATCTACAGGGTAAACATTTGCATGTTTCAAATATGCTTCCCTGTAGCACTATCTTTTGCAAGTGAATAAGTGCATTTCATGGTCTTAGTAAATCATGGCTCCTTAAACCATGTGTTTGCAGGTATTAAATTGGCTACAAACAGCCATTTCCTCCAAACTTTAATGCCTGAAAAGATGGAAAATAAAATAAAACAATAAAGAAAAGTTCCTATTTAAAATTTAATGTTGATTTGATTAAAAACATGTATCAACAACTTAGAGGCAAATCAGACTTCATAATCAAGAAATAGGCTTGTTAAAATAAAAAGCCACACTGTCATTTCTGGGTACAGTTTTAGTTTATTACTAATTTTTTAAAAGCTGAGGATGGTAGGAGGTGATGCAATTATTTGTATTGAAAAATTTGAGTCAGAGTTTATAGCCATCTAAAAGTAAAGTATCATTTGGGAAGACTTGGGGGTAAGCCTGATGTTTTTTACTTTTATATCATTTGCTAATAAGGTGTTTTTCTGGAATCTATTACATTAAAATATTTGATTTTGCTGAGATTAAAAAGAAATATTGGGCCCAAAGTTACTATTGTACAGCAAGTCTCCATTACATGCTGTATTAAAAAGAAATCCAATGTAACAACCTTCCTTCCCTTTTTTTTTTTTTTTTTTTTGCTTTAGGAAGTGTTTCTTTATTTGTTGTATATGAATTAAATAAGTATAAAACTGAAGTAGGATGATATTCTGAGGTTATGTTTTATAAAGCTTCAAATTTTACAATTATGCCTGGTTTAAAGAATTTCATGGTTAATATTTATGCTGTATAAATTCACTGGTTCTACTAACGTATACTAAATTCTGCAAAGCCTGTATATGAATGATAATTGGTTATAACAAAAGCATTGTTTTCCCTTTGGCGCAAAAAGGAAGCTAGGTATTGTAAAGGAAAATATGACAATATTTAGTGAACCACTCTGGAACACACCAAAACTGAGAAAAAATAAAGAGTTTAGAGGTAAGAGAGTGCTATGATCAACAGTAGTCTTACACTTAACTGTATATTTGACATTTGTTATAAGATTTTAGGAAGTAATTTTTTATATTTAATTTTCCCTGCATTAATTTTCTTTTCCTTTTTCATCTTCCCTCCTCTCCCTTCTCATTCCTTTGTTCCTTTTCTCTTTTTTTTCCCCCACAGAATTATTTTTCTGGCACAAACAAGAGATGGCTCCAGCCTGCGGAAAATTTTAGAATGTTGATGTCCTTCCATTTAGTTTTGCAAGCTCGAAACACACATGCGTACATGTGTGTGTGTGTGTGTGTGTGTGTGTGTTTGTGTGTGTATATGTATTGAAGAAATTTTTAATCTAAGAAAATTTTAAATATAAATTCAAATTTATTGCCTTTCTCTTTTGCCTAATATTTTATTTAAATTCTGTATAGTTTGAAAATAAACTGCAGTAAACACTTCACAGTCCATGTAGTCATATTCTTACCTTAAAATATAGACATTCTTATTAACAGTGTCTATATTGACTTATTTTAAATTGAAACATATTCACAAGTGGATTTCCCTATAATACTTTTCACAAGGTCCCAGCTATGGAGCTGCAAATATGAAAATACCATTATTAATTTCTTCAACCATTTATTAAAAACAGTCTTCAGTGGAAGTTAAAGATCAACTTCTCTGACACACAGTTATCGATTTATGAATGAGGTTTTTAAGTTCATTTTTAAGGCATTTGTTTAGTTCTTTTGGAAATAATTTTCCCAATGCAATATTTGAAAAGTAGAGTATTTCCAAGAATGGTCTCCTAACTAGTTTGCTTATCTCATAATGAAGCGGACGTGTAGATACCTGAAATCTAACTTTCATGTGCTGCATTTTTTCTGGCAAAAAATTGGGTTGAAGTGCTCTGTGTATTCATCAGGGTTCTCCAGTTTCCAATTACACATTCATTCTTTCTAAGTCCTTACCAGACACACCAACATCAAGGCCTCAAAAGGACTGTGCTTCCTCTGAAGTCTGTAGGGAGGAATCTGTTCTGTGTCCCTCTCTTGGCTTCTGGCTGTGGCCAGCGATCCTTGACATTCTTTGGCTTGTGGCACAACACAGTCTCTGCCTGTCTCTTGGCCATCTTGTCTCTCTGTCTGTCTCCTTTTCTTCCCATAAGGACACCATCCATATTGGATTAAGTGCTCACTCTACTCCAGTTTGGCCTCATTTTAACTTACCTAATTCCATCTCAGACAACCCCATTTCCAAATAGAGTAACATTCAGAGACACTAGGAATTAGGAAATCATCCTATCTTTTGGAGGGATACAATTCAACCCATAACACTCTGCTTATGTAATCTGATTCTTATCCTTGGCTGCTGAATTCCATAGGAAGAGGGCAAGCAATTGTTCAGATCAGGCTTACAACAATTTCATGCTCATTTGAACTGGGTCTAAACCAGTGCCCTCCTGTTTTTATTTATCTCTTACTAGTTCTCTAACAAAATTTCCAAAAGAGTAGCTACCCTGGATATTTTATTAGTGAACTGTATCTTTTCCTGTCATCTTCCCAATTCCATATTCCCTTTCTCCTCAAGTGCTATCTTTAGTCTTCATCAAATGATTATTCTTATTTATTTGAAACAATTAAGGACATATGGTGTAAACTCACTTTCCCTCTTCCTCAACTTGTCAATTCCCTTCAATTGTAGAGAAAAAGTTGATTCTACTCTAAAATCAACCTGTCTCCTTTGTATTTGACCCTGTCTGTTACTGTTTCCTAAGGGATATTTTCCAGTCTAGAATCTCAAGTCCTCCTTAACATACACATTTGCGGTCGCAGTTGATTCGTCTGGGGGAGGGTGGCGGCCGGTTGCTAAATCCTAGGCTCTCAGGATTGCTCCGAGGGTACCGGCGGCGGGGGCTCTTTCCCGGAGGCGAGGGCGAGGCGGGGGACTTGGCCAGGTCCCCGGCGGGAGGCGTGCAAGTATGGAGGGCGGCGAGAAAGGAACAGGCGGGACACGTTTCTTTTTGGGTGATGAAAACCAAGAGAGAGTTTATTAGGGGAGAGTACAAGCTTATATTGGGCGGTTTAGAGGGCGGGGTAGCTATAAGGGTTAAAGGCTTGGATTGGTTCTGAGAGGGCGCGGAGGTTGATTGAAAAGGGGGCGGGAGTTGCTCCGGTAACGGGGAGTGGGTGGGCAAGGTAAAGGGGGCGGTTTTCTCCGGCAAGCCCTCCCCAATGGTTTTTACTTTGGGGTGAGGAAATGGGGCCTGCATTCGGCTCCACTTTCTCAGGCCCGGGGGGCCGTGGAGGGCGCAACCACCCGTGCCCCACTACCTTTCCTAGGGGCTGATCAGTTCCCCTGGCCCAGGCCCACCAAGTCAGAACTCGATAACAGTGTCCCGCATTTCCCCCTTCTTTTCTAATTAGAGGAAGAAGCTTACCGGAGAGATCCGCCAAGGGATGAGGGAAAGGGGAGGTGGGGGAAGGGATAGGGGTAGATGGTAGTTAGAGAGGCTGGAGCTCGACGTTGGTGTGGCGCCCGGGCGTTCGAGAGGGGCCTCGCTGCTTGCGGGATGGACGAGGGTGGCGACGCTGCGTAGGGTCAGCTTCTTCAGTGGAGGCAAGTTGTTGATACTGGACTTGCACAAATGATGAAAAGACAGCATTGGCTTGGTTCTTAGCAAGCTGAACAATTTTGCGGATAATGCAGGGCCCTAGGGTGAGAGCTAGAATAATCATTAGTAGGGGGCCGAGGAGAGGGAGGAGGTATGGGAGGAGGGGGGTAAAGATGTGGGACCAATAGCTGGTGGCTTCACGGTCTTTTTTGTGTTGTTCCAGTCCCTCTCGGACCTTTTTTAGGCTGTCCTCGGCGAGACCTGTGGAATTGGCATATACACAGCACTCTTCTCCTAGGGCGGCGCAGAGGCCTCCTTCTTTGAGGAGGAGAAGGTCGAGACCTCGGCGGTTTTGGAGCACTACCTCAGAGAGGGAATTGACAGAATTTTTAAGATGGGAAATAGCGTTTTGTAGGTGACGAATGTCCTCGTCAACAGCCGCCCGGAGGTGAGTTAGGGTGGAGCCTTGACTGGCTAATGCAGCGATTCCGGTGCCAGCGCCTGCAAGACCTAGGAGGGAGGCAATCGTGAGGACGGTGATGGGCTCTCGCTTTTGCAGTGGAGCAGGGGCTGCAGTTCTTTTCAGGCGGACGAAGAAGTCTTCCTCACTGTGGTATAGGACCCTAGGGATAAGGACAATTAGGAGGCAAGTTTCATTAGTTGTATTGAGGGTTTGCACGTTAAGGCAGGGGGTAAGTCCTGTAGAGGAGCAGAGCCATTGGGAGGAGTTATGAGGAATGAGAAATTTGGCAGAGCTGCTGGGAGATGAGTAGCTGGCACAGGCAGTGAGGCTGGGAGAGTTACTGGAGCGAGGGCGGATGCACTTTCCTGTAAAGGAGACTGAATGAAAGGTTAGGGGGACGGCAGAGGTATTCCAATTACATTCCGAGGGGCTGTCCTCTGTGTTTTCTGAAAAGGAGAGGTTGGAGGCAACTGGCTCATACAGGGGGGAGGAAGTGGAGAGGCAAAGCCAACAAGAGGAGGTAAGATTAGGGTTGGAGGAATTCACTGAGGTGAAGGCTGCTTGGATAAGGCCGAGGAGGGGAGAGGAGTAACGAGAGGGGGGCAGAAAAGGTTGGGGTGGTGGGGTTGGCGATGCGCTGTTTGTAGCTGAGGTGCGGTTTCCGGATGCGCTGCTTGTACTTGAGGTGCGGCTGGAAGGCTGTGGAAAAGGGGGTTAAGGACTTGGTTGGGACCTATGCCAGAAGGTGTTTTTAATGCAGTATTTTGGCATGGTTGGCTTACAGCCTCCTTTTTTATGAGAATAAGTGATCCTCGGTCGGCTCCTTTCTCATAGATTCTGAAGCCCCAAGTTTGACCGAGTAACCAGGAGGGATCAGTGGGGAGCTGCACTGTAAGATTAAGATGTGTGCAGGATCCCTCACTTTCTTGGCCGAGCCAGTTAACTGTAGGGAGTTTGCACCCTGTAGGGGCCCACTTTAAGGTAAGGTAATGATTAGGAACAGGAGGCTTCCAATTAGTGGCTAATGTTTCACACCCCCAGTATGTACAGTAGTGCTCATAGGGGGAATTGCAGTATGATTGATGGTATCAGTCATTTTTTAAAATCTACAGATCATCTAATTATTTTGTTAATTTTGGTAATTATGAAAATATTTTTCTGAGATTTGAGAGTAGGCACATTAATAGAAGATTAATGAGAGAGATAAGTAGACAGTCTTTCTAATGTTTGTTTGTTTTTTTTTTTTTTTTTTTTTTTTTTTTTTTTTTTTTTTTTTTTTTTTTTTTTTGCTTTGCTTTGGAATTTAGAACAGGTTACTTGGATATATGCATGTTATCATTATTTGAATAGTTCTTATGCTACTGCAGAGATCTATTGCTGGCCAATGTTGGCTAATGTGTGAGTGAAGAAGGAAAATTATAGAACCTGTTCATTAAAATTCTGTTTATACATGTCAGAAATAAGCATTTCTTTGTATAATTAAAGATTGCCAGCTTTTGGTTAAGGCAATACCTATTAGTAAGTGAATATATGTTGATTTCACACATCTTTACAATTAATTCATAGTGGGGACTCCAGCTCAAATAACCTTTCCTGTGTTTATATTTATAATAAAGACAGCAGGGAGCCTTTTTATGCTAAAGAATAATTTTTTTTTTTTTTCACAGTAGAGTTAGAAACAAAACCCTGACTTGTAAATTTGCTATTTATTCTTTCCTGATGTGGACATAACTATTATTGGATCTTAACAGATATACTGAGGTTTGAGTTTTATTTTCCGTTAAGTCCGAATATTGATAGAATGATACTAGCTGTGAGAAACAAAAGATAGCTTTACATTTGAATTCCATTTACTTATTTATAATGACTCCTTTTTTGTAAACAGCTGTTTGCTTTGATTATGTTAACATGTTTCTGATGTAGCAGTTTTTGTTTTTAATCCAAATCAGTTAAGAAAAGCTAGTTAGTTAAGTACCAAGGGTACTTTTTCCATAACTATAAATGGGTTACTAATTTAATTTGAAGGGATAAAATTAGTGTAAGAAAAAATTAATATACCATTGATAAACTGTATTTCTTCTTAGCCATTAAACTAAGATATTGAACTGTATCATTTTCATATTCACTTCCCCACCAATGAAACATATCTTATTTCACAATATTTTAGCTGGTTTTTAATCCAAAATTAATTTATAAGATAGTATGTATAGTAATAGTAGCTTGAATGAATAAGCAAAAGTTTAATTTTTATATATGTCACACTATATATTTTAAATAGTTAAAAAAAGAAAGACAAAAGAAGGGGAGTTGATTATTGAGTAAAGAAAATGAGGTAAACCGTGGCCGTGAGGCCGAAGGAGACGGCGAGAATAGAAGGCAGGAGCCTCTAGTAGCGAGAGCAGTTTGGGGGGGGGCGGTCGCAAAGAGGCACACCGCGCGAAACAAAGAAACAAAGACACAAAGGACCACAGCAAAGTAATGGAGGGGAAGAGGGAAAGCTACTGGAGGAAGAGTGTTAGGAGGAATGGGGGGACATAGGAAGAGAAGACGAAAGGTAGTCGGGGGTAAGAGTTAGGTTAATGCGGGAAAGGAAGAGCGGCCCGGGCGCGGAGCGGCGTGGGAGAGGCGGCCCCAGACGTGGAGCGGCGAGGGAGGGGCGGTTCCGCGGGGCGGCGAGGGAGAGGCGGCCCTTACTTTGCAGGCGAGGAGAAGGGGAGCTGGAGAGGCGTCCGGGCGAGCGGGTGGTTTTACTGGACCGCTGTGTAGAGAGGACTTTTAATTCCAGGAGCCCCACGTTGGGCGCCAGTTGCGGTCGCAGTTGATTTGTCTGGGGGAGGGTGGCGGCCGGTTGCTAAATCCTAGGCTCTCAGGATTGCTCCGAGGGTACCGGCGGCGGGGGCTCTTTCCCGGAGGCGAGGGCGAGGCGGGGGACTTGGCCAGGTCCCCGGCGGGAGGCGTGCAAGTATGGAGGGCGGCGAGAAAGGAACAGGCGGGACACGTTTCTTTTTGGGTGATGAAAACCAAGAGAGAGAGTTTATTAGGGGAGAGTACAAGCTTATATTGGGCGGTTTAGAGGGCGGGGTAGCTATAAGGGTTAAAGGCTTGGATTGGTTCTGAGAGGGCGCGGAGGTTGATTGAAAAGGGGGCGGGAGTTGCTCCGGTAACGGGGAGTGGGTGGGCAAGGTAAAGGGGGCGGTTTTCTCCGGCAAGCCCTCCCCAATGGTTTTTACTTTGGGGTGAGGAAATGGGGCCTGCATTCGGCTCCACTTTCTCAGGCCCGGGGGGCCGTGGAGGGCGCAACCACCCGTGCCCCACTACCTTTCCTAGGGGCTGATCAGTTCCCCTGGCCCAGGCCCGCCAAGTCAGAACTCGATAACAGTGTCCCGCACACATTTGCTCCCACTTGCCTTTATAGATGCTGTCTTCTTACCTTCTTTCCCTTTACTGCCAAACATCTTCAGTGGCCCTTTCATCTCTATCCACCTATTCTTAAGTTCATTTAATTATTTTCTTCTCCTCTCCCATTCTATTAGAGTTACTCTTCAATGTCAACTTATTGTCAGCTCTAGTAGCTATTTTTTTCACTCTCAATCTGCTTGATTATTTGATGTATTTCATTCCTTAAAATTGCTCCTCCCTTGATTTCTGGGAAAGCAAATTACGTTGTTCTACAACACTCAGATTCTCTTCTTTCCACTTCCCAATTATTCAGTCTTTCTAACAATTACCCTTCAACCCTCTGTTGTTTTCTTGATGCAGTACTAAACCTCAGAGATCTCATCTCCTTTAAGACTGCAACTCTCTCTCTTCTCTGTGAAAATTCATGAAATAACAATTGTTTCCAATTTTCAAAGAACTTTTTCTTACATAATTATACTAACTTCAAAACAAACTGGTAAAATAGATATTGTTATATTCATTTTACAGACTCTTGAATTTGTGTTTTCAGCCTCCAACTATTTGACCCCTTTTTGTTTTACTTAGTCATTCAATACTGCACAGTAACATTCTGTGGTAGTTTGAATTATGTAAACCTCCCTCCCCCCACCCAAACATGTTCTTGTTCTAAGTCTGTGTTCCTGTGTGTGTGAGTCCATTGTAAATGGATCTTGTTAATGTGCTTTAGGTAGGGCATGGCCCAACTGACTGAGGGTGGGCCTTAATCTGATTAATGGAGTCCTTTATAAGCAGATGAAATTCAGGCCTAGAGAAAGCCATGGGGAGGAGCCAGAAGCCAGAATCAACAACAGGAAGAGAAAGGAGAGGACATTGCCATGTGATGGCAAAGCCAAGGAATCCAAGGATTGCCAGCAGCCAGAATGTTAACACACCCAGGAAGAAGCAAGCCTCCTAACTTCTGAAACCATGAGACAATAAATTCTTGTTGTTTAAGTCAGAGCCAGTCAGTGGTATTTGTGATAGCAGCCTAGCAAAACATATCCAAGATTAAATTTATAATTGTTTTCCTGTCTTATCCAGTGTCCCCTCCCAACTTTCCTATTGGGGTAAATACTACTACTACTAGCCAAGTCATTCAGTTCAAAATCTTGGAGTTTGATTTTGAACAGTAGAGGCTTCCGAGGGGATTGATCTAGATCATCATCTGTTGGTGGCCCTCTCCATTACTTGTCAACCCTGCTTGAATATCCTTTATCAAGTCTTCAACTGTTACTGATGTTCTAGGAATCTTTTCACAACTCTTTGTTCCTGTGGAACTTTTTCTCTCTTACCATGATATTGCTGAAGAGTGTGAATGTCAGAGCTGAAGTTCTTGGGTCAGGCAGACCTGCACTCTGATCCTTGTCCAGCCACTTACAAGCTGGGTAACCTGTTGCAAGTCACTTATCTTTCTGAAGCTTTGGTTTTCTATACTGATAAACAATGTTAATAATAATATAATGCCTAATTCATTAGACGCTTAAAAGGATTAAGTGAGATAATAATGCCTGTAGCTGGAACACAGTAAGTGCTCAAAAAAATAAATAAATAAATAAAAAAAATAAAACGTCTAACTCTCCTAGAGAGGAATGTTTTAAAACCATGCAGAACTTCATGTTTGAAGATACAGGTCCCAATTTTTTGCCACCTGGGCATTACAGTTCTGTGACCTGGCATGTTACCTAAACTCATAGAGCTTTTATTGTCTCTTCTATACAATGGGATAGAAGTATAGTTTAATTGAGCATTTGTGGTATAAGTTGAGAAAAATCTCCATAAAGTTGTTCATAAACTATACAATTATTGATAAAGTGTAAAGGATTATTAAAACAAGCACTTGACAAGTGATATTAGGTTTTGTACATCTTTGTATTTCATATATTACTTGGGTAATAAAACAGTGGCTTATATATAAAAAAGCTTTTAGTTATTTGTTGATTGAATTTACTTTGATATCAATACTCAGCTTTCATATCTAGACTCCAAAACCGGTTGATTAAAAATGAACAAATCTCTTATATTCATTACTTTTCCCTGAAACCCAAAGCCATTCTCCTAATCAGGTCTCCATATCCTCTGAGAATAATTGTTAGTCCTTCTTAACTGGTATCCTTGTCTCCAGGTTGCAGCTCTTCCGTTCATTACAATGAAGTCAGAATTATCTCCTGAAATACTCATCAGACCATGCCATTCCCTTGTTCTTGAACCTTCAATGGCTTTCTTTTTCCTATCACAGCAAAGCTAAACTCACCTGAATTTGAAATGTTCCACCATTTGTCTCTAGTATTCCCATGCAATATTATTTTCCATTATTATTAACAAGCTTCCACTGCCCTACTGAGACAGGTAGACATGTTTTTTCTCTAGTAAACTAGGCCCTGAAGATAAAAATTTTTATAAAATATTCAGTAGCATGTTCTTTATTTCCCTCTCACCCTTTATGCTTTTATACATGCTGTTTTAGTCTCCTGGAATGCCTTCTTCTCTCCCATTACATAAATCTTCCTATATTCCATGACCCAACCAATGTGTTTTACTTCATCAAATCTTTCCTCCAGTTCTCATTCATGCCCACTCCCCTTAATGTCACTACACAGTCTTTTTTTTAAATTGAGATTGTTCACATACCATACAGTTATCCAAAGATCCAAAGTGTACAATCAATTGCCCATGGTACCATCATACCACAGTGCATCCATCACCACAATTAATATATTTTTTTGAATTTTTAGAACATTTTCATTACTCCAGAAAAGAATAAAAAAGGAAACTAAGATCCTCCCATACCCCTAACCATGCCCCCCTCCATTATTGATTCATAGTTTTGGTATAGTGCATTTGTTACTGTTGATGAAAGAATGTTAAAATACTACTAACTATAGTATATAGTTTGCAATAGGTATATATATTTCTCTATATGCCCCTCTATTATAAACTTCTAGTTACACTGTCATACATTTCTTCTAGTTTATGAAAGAGATTTCTAATATTTGTACAGTTAATCAAGAATATTGCCTACCACAAGATTCACAGTTTTATACATTCCCTTCTTTTAAACTCCAACTTTCCTTCTGGTGACATACATGACTCTGAGCTTCCCCTTTCCACCACATTCACACACCATTCAGCACTGTCAGTCATTCTCACAATGTGCTACCATGACTTCTGTCTATTTCCAAACACTTAAGTTCAACATAGTTGAATATTCTGCTCATCAGAAGCAACCACTCCCCATTCTTTAGCCTCATTCTATATCCTGGTAACTTATATTTCATGTCTATGAGTTTACATATTATAATGAGTTCATATCAGTGAGACCCTGCAATATTTGTCCTTATGTGCCTGTCTTATTTCAATCAATATAGTGCCCTCAAGTTTTCTTCAACCCATTTTTTTAAGACAGTTTTGTCACACACCATATATTCCATCCTAAGTAAACAATCGTCGGTTCCCTGCATAGCCACGTATTTATGTATTCAGCTCCATCACCACTATCTATACAAGGACATCTCTATTTCTTCCACAAAGAAGGAGGAAGAGTCAAGGAAGGTAGCGAGACAAAAGAAAAAGAAAAAAGAAAGAGAAAAACAAAACATGACAGCTAGGAAGCAAAAAAAAGAAAGATAACATTAAACTAAAGTAGAATAAAGAGTCAAACAACATCCTATGCCAAGAGTCCCATACCCCTCCCTTATGACTCCCTCTTATATGCATTTAGTTTTGGTATATTGCCTTCTTTACATTAAAGGAAGCACAATACAATGTTTCTGTTAATTATAGTCTCTAGTTTGCATTGATTGTATTTTTCCCCCAATACCACCCTATTTTTTACACCTTGCAAGGTTGACATTCATTTCTTCTCCCTCATGCAAAAGCATATTTGTACATTTTATCACAATTGTTGAGGACTCACTGAGTTATACAGTCTCAGTCTTTATCTTTCCTCTTTCCTTTCGGTGTCCCACATGCTCCTTCCTCTTTCAACCATATTCACAGTCATCTTTTTTCAGTGTACTTACCTTGCTGTGCTACCATCACCCAAAACTGTGTTGCAAACCTCTCAATTCTGTCTTTTCCTACCTGTCCGTAGTGCTCCTTTTAGTATTTCCTGTAGTGCAGGTATCTTGTTCACAAACTCTGTCATTGTCTGTTTGGCAGAGAATATTTTAAACTCTTCCTCATATTTGAAGGACACTTCTGCTGGATATAGGGTTCTTGGTTGGTGGTTTTTCTCTTTCAGTATCTTAAATATATCACACCACTTCCTTCTTGCCTCCATGGTTTCTGCTGAGAAATCAGCACATAGTCTTATCCACCTTCCTTTGTGATGGACCACTTTTCTCTTGCTGCTTTCAGGATTCTTTCTTCGTCTTTGATTTTAGATAATCTGATTATTAAGTATCTTGGTGTAGGCCTATTCAGTTCTATTCTGTTTGGGGTATGCTGCACTTCTTGGATCTGTAATTTTATGTCTTTCATAAGATGTTCTATTTTGTTAATGCTGCCAGAATGCAAAACACCAGAGATGGATTGGCTTTTATAAAAGGGGGTTTATTTGGTTACACAGTTACAGTCTTAAGGCCATAAAGTGTCCAAGGTAACACATCAGCTATCGGGTACCTTCACTGGTTTCCAGTGGTGTCTGGAAAACCTCTGTTAGCTGGGAAGGCACGTGGCTGGCGTCTGCTCCAAAGTTCTGGTTTCAAAATGGCTTTTTCCCAGGATGTTCCTCTCTAGGCTGCAGTTCCTCAAAAATGTCACTCTTAGTTGCACTTGGGGTATTTGTCCTCTCTTAGCTTCTCTGGAGCAAGAGTCTGCTTTCAACAGCCGTCTTCAAACTGTCTCTCATCTGCAGCTCCTGTGCTTTCTTCAAAGTGTCCCTCTTGGCTGTAGCTCCTCTTCAAAACATCATTCACAGCTGCACTGAGTTCCCTCTGCCTGTCAGCTCATTTATACAGCTCCACCAATCAAGGCCCACCCTGAATGGATGGGGCCATGCCTCCATGGAAATATCTAATCAGAGTTATCACCTACAGTTGGGTGGGGCACAGCTCCATGGAAACACTCAAAGAATTCCAATCTAATCAGCACTAAAATGTCTGCCCCACAAGATTGCATCAAAGATAATGGCGTTTGGGGGACATAATACATTCAAACTGGCACATAAGAGATGGGAAATTTTCATTGATTATTTCCTCTATTATTGCTTCTCCCCCTTTTCCCTTCTCTTCTCCTTCTGGGACAGCCATGACATGTACATTCATGTGTTTCATGTTGTCATTCACTTCCCTGAGACACTGCTCATATTTTTCCATTCTGTTCCTTATCTGTTCTTTTGTATGTAGGATTTCAGGTGTCTTGTTCTCCAGTTCCTGAATGTTTTCTTCTGCCTCTTGAGATCTGCTGTTGTATGTCTCCATTGTGTTTTTCATCTCTTGTGTTGTGCCTTTCATTTCCATAGATTCTGCCAGTTGTTCTTTTGAACTTTTGATTTCTACCTTATGTTTGCCCAGTATTTTCATTATATGCTTCATACCTTTTACCATATCTTCCCTAAAGTTTTTGAATTGATTCTGCATTAGTTATTTCAGTTCCTGTATCTCAGCTGCAGTGTAAGTTTGTTCCTTTCACTGGGCCATAACTTCATTTTTCTTAGTGTAGGTTGTAGTTTTCTGATGTCTAGGCATCTGATTTCCTTGGTTACCCCAATCAGGTTTTCCCAGACCAGAATGGGATCAGATCTCAGAAGGGGGCAATATTCAGTACCAGTTTTCCCTGAGGGTGTGTCTTAGAAAATTGACACAACCTGTGAGGCCTCTAGCCGCTGTGCTTTTTGTAACCTGCCCAGCAGGTGGCATCTGTCAGCCTATTGCTTCTGACTAGTGTAAGGAGGTGTGGCCTGCTTAGTTTCTCTTTTGGCTGTTTCCCCCCAGGCTCTGGGGTCTGCTTCTGAAGGGGAGGCTGGTAGTATGGCTGAGCACCACCTCCTTCCTCTTAGGGAAGATCCACCCCCTACAGAATGATCATCAGCATTTAAGTAGGTTCTTTCTCTCTCTGACTCTGCCATCTCAACCCTTGTCTGGGTCAGACAGCTGTGAGCTGAAAATGGCTGTGGCTTTCTCCACTGAGCCACCCAGGTTGAGAGAGAGAAAAAGGGACAGAAAGCCTCCCTTCAGGGCCAGTCCATGGCCCACCCCCAGCTTCACCTGCTGGTCAGAGATAACACCTGCTCCTCTGTGCTCCCCATCCCAGGACAGAGAAGTCCTCTGGCTCTTTAAGGTCAGTTGTCACTAGAAGCCTTTGTCTGCTTGTTGAGGATTTTTAGTTTGTATTCAGCAGTCCACATTTGTTAATTAAAACCCCAGTTGGAGCTGGACTGAGGTATGTTCGTTTGTTCAGAGAGTGCTGATCTCCATCACAGTGAGGTTTTGTAGTTCGGGCTGCCATGGGGGGACAGGCTCCCTGCTCAGGTCTGCAGTTTTTACTTACAGACTTTATGCTGTGATCTCAGGCATTCCTCCCAATCCAGGTTGGTGTATGATGTGTGGACAGTCATGGTTGTCCCCCAGCAGTTATTCCAGATTAGTTACTAGTTGTTTCTGGTTGTTTATTAGTTGTTCCAGGGGGACTAACTAACTTCCATCCTCTCTAAGGCACCATCTTCTTGGTCTCCCCACTACATAGTCTTTTTTAATAGTGTGAAATAAATGATTTAGTTACATGGTACAAGATTCACAAGGTGTCATGGGACATAATAGTTAAAATCTCTGTTCCCCAGCAATTCCCATTTCCCTCCTTCCAAAGATGTTCTCTACATAAAGAAGGTTATTTATCTTCTTCTTTCATCCCTACACTCCCTGTGATAGATTGAGTTATGTACCTACTCCAAAGTCATATTCTTAATCTTAACCCACATTCTTGTGGGTGTGAACCCATTGTAAATATGACCTTTTGAAGATGTTATTTTTAGTTAAGGTGTGGCCCAATTAAATCAGGGTGGGCCTTAAGCCATATTACTGATCTGTTATGTGGAGAAGAAATTTGGACATAGGCTGAGAAGTCCACACAGGAAGAAGCCAGAAGTCAGCAGAAACTGGAAAAACTGACACAAGGAAAGAGATCTCCATGTGAGAGGAAGCAGAGAAGCAAGCCAGAGACCTTGGAGGATTGCTCCAAGCCAGCACCAGAACTCTACAGACTCAGAAAGAAAGCATGGCAATGCTGACACCTTGATTTTGGACTTATAGCCTCTGAAACTATGAACCAATAAATGCTTGTTTTAGCCAACCCATTGTGTGGTATTTGTCATAGCAGCTTGGCAAACTTAAGATATCCCTATCCCCCCTTTTTTTAAAAAAAACAAGATGGACAGGGAGTGATGAAGCTCCCTTTGAGGAAGTGACAGTTGAGTAGAGACTTGAGTGAAGTGATTCAGCATGCCAGGTGAAGATCTAGGCATGAAAATTCCAGGCAAAGTGAACAGCAATTGCAAAGTCCTCAAAGAGCAGAAAGCTCATTATGCTTCAGGAAAAGCGGTTAGCCAGTGTGGTCTGAGTCAGAGAGTGAGGAGGAGATCATAGAAGATGAGGATGGGTGGGTATGACAGTTAAATTCATGTGTCACCTTGGCTCTGTTATGGTGTCCAATTGTTTGGTCAAGCAAGCACTGACCTGATTGCTAGTGTGAGGGTATTTAATGGATTTAAATCATTAGTCAGTTGAATGCATCTATGGCTGATTACATCTACAACAAACAAAGGAGAATGCCCTCAATATAGAGGCCATAGAGAGAACTGATGATTTCAGCAGTAAGAAAGAAGCATCTCAATCTCTACTTCTGTCAGCCAGTTTCTTCTGGGGAATTCAACTTCACCTTCATTAGAGTTCCCAACTTGTACCAGTTCTACAGAATTTGGAATTGCCAATTCCCATGGTCTTGTGAGTCAATTCCTGTGATAAATTTCTTAATATTTACACACACACACGCACACATACATCTCCTGTCAATTCTGTTTCTCTGGAGAACCCTGACTAATGCAATGGGTATGATGGGTTACATCCATGAAAATGCTCTAGGCCATGGGAAGTCTATGAACTATTTACAACTTAAAATGACTATGTGGCTGCTCTGTTGAGAACTGACAATAGGCAAGTCAGGGAAGCTTTTGGGGGATCTAGGCAAAAGATGAAAAGTTACCACAAGGAAGCTGTAAAAACATTTTCCCAAATGGCTCTTTGATTACAAATCAACAAAAATTACAGGTTACTTAGAAATTAATGACACTAAGTTTACTATATATTAAAACCTATAGGATACAGGCAGTGTTACTTGGGGGAAATTCATGACAGTAAAGCATCTATTTAAAATGCTGAAAGTAAATGAACTAAACATTCAATTCAATAAAGGTTGAAGGATTAACAAAGGAAGGTAAGTGGAAGGGATGGGGAAAACTATAAGCAGGAACTAAATATAAAATAAGATGTAACCAAGAAAAGATAAATGAAAAGGAAAAAATTGGCAAGTTTGAAGAAGGAAATAAAAGAGAGAAGACACATTAATAACTGTTGCAGGTAAACCTTGTGACACAATTCCACCTTCTCTGAGATGGCCGCCAATATATAGAGATTGATTCTTGGTGGTCTCATCTATTGCATGTGGTCCTACCTCAGTAGCCATAATTCATTGACGAAGGACTAGATAACTCACCCAAGATGGAACAACAATATTTTTTTTCTGAAACTTTGACATTTAAAAGTGCAAGGACCTTCTAGAGACGATGGTGGAGTAGAGAGCTCCAAGACTCAGTCCTCCCATGAGAACAACTATTAAACAGGCAGGAACTGTCTGGAACAACTATTTTGAAACTCTAGAGGCCAGAAGAACAAAGTACAGAATCCTGGGAAGAGCTGGAGGAAGAGATAGATAAATTATGGTAAAGAATTGTGAATTGCTTTCTCTGGGCAGCCGTTACCAGCGTCCATTTCCCACTCTTGCAGCAGGCTACCTGGGGTCCAGTTCCTGGTAGCTGCTGGCGACAGAAAGGGACTTAAAAGTCCTCTTCCCCAAGAACAGGGGTTTGCATGATCACAGATTTTGATTAGCAAATTCCTGGCTCTGAGGGCAGCCATTGTTTCAACCCTACAGTAGCAGTCATTGTTTCAGCCCTCCCCAGATGGGAGTGGAGGTGGTGATTTAAAGATGCAAAACTTTCTCAGGGTTGTGGGGGACAGTTGGTTGAAGGGCTGCATTTGTTGGGCAGGCCAGAAAAGCTCAACTTCAGGGAGCTTTCAGAGGTCTGGGAGTCCTTCATGATCCCTTTACCAGGGCCTTCCCTGTGCCCTCTTTGTGGGTCCCTGGCCCTGTTTTGGCTGGGAAAGACTGAAATGGGAAAATACTCTCTGGGATGATCCTCCTACCAGAATTTGCCCTCCAGGCAAAAGCAGCATGAGACAATGAAAGGAGTGCAAAATCTATAAAGGTAGACAGTCTGGGGCAAAGCCCTGCTGGAAGCAAAGACCTGGGAGAGGAATGTCTGTCTCCTGGGAAACAGAAGGGTCAACCAAACTCTTGCAAACGGGAGCTCCAAAACAACTAGCAAGCAAAAGCCCAGAACAAGATAGAGGCCCATAAAGACAGGGAAAATCCTGTGCACTGCATTCTCCTTGGGCAGAACTTTCCAGTAGGAGGGCTGAAGCTCAAGAAAATCTCTGTCTTATCACAAGCTAGTTACAAAACCAGGAAATAGACATCCCTGGAAGTAAATCCCAGAGGTAACATTTAAAAATATTCAAAGGCACAATGTGCAACAAAAGAGTACAAGAAAAACAAACAAACAGGAAATGATGACCCATCCAAAGGAAGAGGATAAAAATACAGAAAACACAAAGAAAGAAGAGAAAAATGTGGACATACTGATCAAAGCCTTTAGAAAAGTATCTTTAAAATGCCCAAGGAGATGAAGGAAAGTACAGAGAAAGAATTAAGAATATCAGGAAAACAATGAATGAGCAATATGAAAGTCTAAGCAAACAGACAGAAATTTTAAGAGGGAACCAAACAGAACTACTGGAGTTGAAGACCACAATAAGTGAAAAGAAAGATACCCAGGAGGGTTTCAATAGCTGATTGGAGCTGGCAGAAGGAAGAATCAGTGAACTTGAAGAAAAGACTCTTGAAATGAGTCAGACTGAGGATCAGAAAGGAAGAAGAAATATTAAAAGCAAAAATAGCCTAAGACAGCTATGGGACACCATCAAGTGCATCAATATATGTATTATGGGTGTCCAGAAGGAGAAGAAAAAGTGAATGAGGAAGAAGGAATAGCCAAAGAAATAGCAATAGAAATTTTCCCAAACTCAGCAAAAGATGTGAATATGTACATCCAAGAAGCTCAGAGAACACCAAGCAGGATAAAAATGAAGAAAAACATACACACTGTCATATATTGATTGCACTATCAAATGCAACGGCAAGGAGAGTTCTGAAAGCTGCAAGAGAAAAGCAACTTTGTATGTACAAGTGAATCCCAAATTTGATTGAGTGCTGACTTCTCATCAGAAAGCATGGAGACAAGAAGGCAGTAGATTGAAACACTTAAAATGCTGAAAGACAACAACTGCCAGCCAAGAATTTTATTTCTGGTGATACTTTCTCTCAAAAATGAGGGAGATATTAAGACACTCTCAGATAAAACAACAACAACAACAGCAACAATAAAACCCTGATGGATTTCATCACCACTAGACTGGCCCTACAAACAATGCTATAGGGAGTTCTTCAGACTGATGAAAGGACACTAGACAGTGGTTCAAAGCAGCATAAAGAAATAAAGACCTGCAGTAAAGGTAACCATTTGGTTAATTATAAACACCAGTACTATTGTATGGCATTGTTTGGTATGTAACTCTATTTCTTACTTCCCATACATGCTAAAATGCAAAAGCAGAAAAAGTAATGATAAATCTAGATTTTTGGACACACAAGGTACAAAGATAGAGTGGTAATGAACACACAAAAAAAGGTGGAGAACAGAGGGGTACAGGAAAAGTATACATGGATGCTATTGAAGTCAAATTGGTGTCTAACCAAATATGATTGTTATGTATTTAAGATGTTAAATTTTAACTCCAATGTAACCACAAGGAAAATAAATGAAAAATATATGCAGATAAAAGTGAAAAGTTACTCAATATGGTACAACACCAAAAAGCAAATGTAAAAATTGGCTTTTATGGAAGTTAGGGGGAAAAAAAGTATAATCCTTACCAAGGCTAATTAGCAAAATGGCCAAAGAAAGTCCTGCATTATCAGTAATGACTTCAAATGTAAATGGATTAAACTCTCCAGTCAAAAGGCAGACCTTGGCAGAAAGAATAAAAAGTCATAGCCCTATTATATGCTGTCCACAAGAGACCCACATTAAATTCAAAGATACAGGTAGGTTGAGGATAAAAGGATGGGAAAAAAATACCATGCGATAGTATCAAAAGAGAGCTGGGGTGACATACTAATATCAAATAAAATAGACTTTAAGTCAAGAACAGATACAAAAGACAAAGATGGTCATTATATCCTGATAAAGGGGACATTTCAACAGGAAGATACAATAAGTATAAATAAATATGCAGAGCTCCAAAGTTTATGAAGCAAATATTGATAGATTTGAAGAAAGATATCAATGGTTCTACATTAATCATAGGAGATTTAACACACCACTCTCAATAATGCATAGAACATGTAGTCAAAAGATCAATAGGGAAGGACAGGACCTGAGTGATACACTAAACCAACCAGACTTGACAGACATATATAGAACACTGCACCCAATGGAGACAGATTAGACATTCTTCTCAAGTGCACATGGATCATTCTCCCAGATAGACCATATTTTGGGTAACAAAACAAGTCTCAATAAATTCAAAAATATTGAAATCATGCAATGTGTATTCTCTGACCACAACAGAATGAAACTAGAAATTAATAACAGAATAAGAGATGGAAAATTCACAAATATGTGGAAATTAAAACAATGAATGGGCTAATGAGGAAATCAGAAGCAAAATTAGGAAATATCTTGAGGCAAATTAAAATGAAAATACAAAATTCCAAAACTTTATGATATGCAGAGGAGGCAGTGCTGAGAGGGAAATTAATAACCCTAAATGCTTACATTAAAAAAGACAAGAGACATCAAATTAGGGACCTAACCTTATAATTGGAAGAACTAGAAAAAAAAGCAAACTAAACCCAAAGTGACAAGAAGGAAGGAAATAACAAAGATCAGAGTGGACATAAATGAATTAGAAAACACAAAACATTAAAATCAACAAAACCAAAAGTTGGTTCTTCGAAAGGATCAATAAAATTGACAAAACTTTAGTTAGACTGAAAAACTAGGGCAAAAGTGCAAATAAATAAAATCAGAAATGAAGGGGGGGACATTACTACTGACCATACAGAATAAAAAGGTTACCATGAACAATTGTGTGCCTACAAGTTACACAGCTGAGGTGAAATGGATAAACTCCTAAAAATACGCAGCCTACACTGATTCTAGAAGAAAGAGAATATCTCAACAGACCAATCACAAGTAAAGAAATTGAATCAGTCATCAAAAATCTCCCAACAAAGAAAAGCACAAGACCAGACGGCTTCACAGGTGAATTCTATCAAACATTCCAGGAAGCATTAACACTAATCCTGCTCAAACTTTTCAAAAGATTAAAAAAGAGGGAACACTATCTATCTCAATCTATGAGGCCAACAACAACAAAGCCAGATAAAGATGCAACAAAAAAAGGAAAATTACAGACCAATATCTCTTATGAATATAGATACAGAAATCTTCAACAAAATAGTAACAAATCAAATCCACAGCACATTAAAAGAATTGTACACAATGATCAAGTTGGATTTATCCCAGGTATGCATGGGCAATTCAATATAAGAAAATCAATTAATGTAATACACTATGTGTGATGGTTAGGTTTATGTGTCAACTTGGCCAGGTGATGGTGTCCAGGTGTCTGGTCAAGCAAGCACTGGCCTAACCATTACTGCAAGGACATTCGTGGCTAGTAAACCAGAAGGCTGGTTTATTAAATCATCAGTCAATTGACTGCAACTGTGACTGTTTACATCAATGAAGGGCATGTCTTCCACAATGAGAGAATTCAATCAGCTGGATTTAATCCAATCAATTGAAGACATTTAAGGAAGAGAGAGAGAGAGAGAACCTTCACTTCTTCTTTGGCTAGCCAGAGAAGCATTTCCTGAGGCTTTCATTGAACACTTTTATCAGAGTTGCCAGTTTGCTGCCTGCCCTAAGGAATTTGGATTTGTGCATCCCCACAGTTGCATGAGACAATTTTATAAAATCCTATATTTACAGATCTCTTGTTGATTCTGTTTCCCTAGAGAACCCTAACCAATACACTATGTTAACAGAATGAAGAGAAAAAAATCATCTCAATTGATGCAGAAAAAGCATTTGACAAAACCCAGCATTCTTTTGTGATGAAAACACCTACAAAAATAGGAATAGTAAGAAACTTCCTCAACATGATAAAGGGCAATATGAAAAACCCACTGCTAACATCATACTCAATGGTGAAAGACTGAAAGTTTTCTGTGTCAGATCTGTAACAAGGCAAGGATATCCACTGTCACCACTGTTATTCAACATTGTACTGGTAGTACTAGCCAGGGCAATTAGGCAAGAAAAAGAAATAAAAACCATCCAGATTGGAAATAAAAAAGTAGAACTTTCCCTATTTGCAGATGATATGATCCTATATACAGAAAACCCTGAAAAATCCACAACAAACCTTCTAGAGCTCATAAACAAATTCAGAAATATGGTGGAGTACAAGATCAATACCCAAAAATCAGTAGTGTTTCTATACACAAACAATGAACATTCAGAAAAAGAAATCAAGAAAAAAAATCCATTCACACCAGCAATTAAAAGAATCAAATATCCAGGAATAAATCCAACCAAAGATGTAAAGGACTTGTACACAAAAAATGACAAAACTTTTTAAAAAGTAATTAAAAAGGGCCTTAATAAATCAAAGGACATTCCATGTAAATGGATTGGAAGACTAAATATTTTTAAGATGTCAATACTACTCAAAGCAATTTACAGATTCAATGCAATTTCAATCAAAATTCCAACAGCCTACTTTACAGAAATGGAATGTCAATTATCAAATATATTTGAAAGGGTAAGGGACCCTGAATAGCTAAAGCCATCCTGAAAAAGTAAAATTAAGTTAGAGTACTCACACTTCCAGATCTTAAAAGCTTTCTACAAAGTCACAGTAGCCAAATAGTATGGTACTGTACAAAGACAGACATATAGACTAATGGAATAGAATTCAGAGCTCAGAAATCTACCCTCACATTTATGGCCAACTGAGGGAGCAAAGACCACTGAAATGGGAAACAATTGTCTCTTCAACAAGTGGTGCTAGAAAAACTGGATCTCCATTTGCACAAAAAAGGGGGAATACTATCCCACACCATATACAAAAATCAACTCAAAATGGATCATAGATCTTAATATAAGAGCTAGAACTATCAAACTCCTAGGAGAAAATGTAGGGAAGCATCTTCAGGACCTTTTGTTAGGCAATTGTTTCTTAGACTTTACTCCCTAAAGCATAAGCAACAAAATATAAAATAATTAAGCGGGACTTCATCAAAACTAAAACTTTTGTTCCTCAAAATACTTTATTATGAAAGTAAAATGATAACCTACAGAATGGGAGAGAATATTTGGAAACCATTTTTGATAAAGGACTAATATCCAGAATATCTAAAGATATCTTTCAATTTAACAACAAAAAGACAAACAACCCAATTTAAAAATGGGCAAAAATCTTGATATACAAATGGCCAAAAACATATGAAAGGATGCTCAACATCATTAGCCATCAGGGAAATGCAAATCAAAACCACCATGAAATACCATTTTGCCCCCATTAGAATGGATGGTATTTAAAAAAAAAAAAGAAGGAAAATAAAATTGTTGGAGAGAATACGGAGAAATAGGAACACTCGTTCTTTGCTGGTGGCAAGGTAGAATGGTGCAGCCACTGTGGAAGACAGGTAGTACCTCAAAAAGCTAAGTATATATATATATACTATATGACCTGGCAATCCCACTACTAGGGATATACCTAAAAAAAATTGAAAGTAGGGACTTGAACAAATATTTGCACACCAATGTTCATGGCAGCATTATTCACAATTGTCAAAAGATGGAAGCAACCCAAGTGTCCCTCTACCAATGAATAGATAAATAAAAGGTGGTATATACATACAATAAAATATTATTCAGGCATAAAAAGGAATGAAGTCCTGATACATGTGACAACATGGTCAAACCTTGACAACATCATGTTGAATGAAATAAGCCAGACACAAAAAGATAAATATTGTATGATCTGACTGATTTGAAACTATTAGAATAGTCAAACTCATAGAGTCAGAATCCAGATTAGATTATTGGGAGATGGGGTGGGGAAAGTTAAAGCTTAAATGGGAAGTTAAAGCTTAAAATGTATAGGGTTCCTATTTAAAAGATGGAAATTTTTTAAATGATGGGAAGTTAAAGCTTAAAATGCATAGGGTTCCTGTTTAAATGATGGAAATTTTTTGGTAATGGATGGTGATGGTGGTAGCATGGCATGGTGAATGCAATTAACAGCACTGAAATATATGTTTGAATATGAGTGAAAGGGGAAATGTTGTTTTGGATATATGGTAACAGAATGAAAATTTACTATAGAACTACACTACACAGGGAACCCTAAGTTAAATCATGGACTTTAGTTAAATAGTATTGCTATAAAAATGTGCTATCATAAATTTTGTTAAATGTTCCACACTGATGCAAGGTGTTGGTGGTGGGGAGATGTATTAGTTAGGGTTCTCTAGGGAAACATAATCAACAAGTGATATCTAAATATAAGATTTTATAACTGTGTCTTACACAACTGTAAGGATGCACAAGTCCAAATTCCATAGGGCAGGCAGCAAACTGACAAATCCAATGAAGGTGTTAGATGAACTCCTCAGGAAACACTTTGCTGGTTAGCCAAAGAAGTGAAGGTCCTGTATCTGTCTTGCTTAAAAGTCTTCACTTGATTGGATTAAATCCAGCTGATTGAATATATAGGTATACTTTTTCACTTTTCTTTTCACAATAGCCATTTTCTCCTTTACAAAAGAAAGGCCTGTAGCCTTTCTGAAAACTTCAATAGTGCATCACATTAGTGTATAAAAACCTCCAGTGTGCCAAACGAGGGAGAGTTGAAAATATTGATGTTGGTGATGAGAAAGTGAATGGCTAATGATTAGGTAACAAATCCTTTTGCAAACTAGAGGATTTCTTTTTCATTGAAGTAAATAAAATTTATGGAGGATCTAAGAGAATTTTCATTGACTAAAAATAATTTTTGAAGGAATAGTATTAAGTAATTTTTGTCATATAACCAATAATGTGTTCAAGATTTGATACATATCAAAACTCCTTCCAGGACCAGTTATTATGTTATACCAATAAGCTATCAATCTATGAAATTGACAATAGGGATAATGTGGATGTTGAAACCTATCTTATTCTAACAACAATTACATTAAACAAATACATGAATTAATAATAAAAGTAATTGGAAAAACATAAAAAGCTTCAGTCTTCTTCATTTCATTAAGAAATGCATTTCCAAATAAAATTAAATTTTAAGGTTAATTGTCAAAATTGGTGAATTTGTTGTTTAAATCAATCAAGTGCAACTAATAATTGCAACAATAATTCAATCCAGAAGAAAAAAGTACATAACTTAATACTTAGAAACTTTAGCATAAAATTTTTTGGGGGTGAATGGAGAATATAGGAAAGAAAAGAATCATGTAAAATTTTGACTTATAAGGAAAAGTTTGTGCATTTTTATAAAAATGGAATGTAATGGGTATCAAATCACTATGGTATTTAGATTCCACTGGATGCACTTGAAAGAATGATGTAAGTTTTATTTTTAAATTCATATACTTATAATAAGCAAAAAGTTATGATTTGGCAACTACTTAAATTTATAATGAAAAATTTTAGCCATCAACTTAAAAATTCTTATGGGGATATGTGGTGGTTTGAAGCTGGATGTGCCCCAGAAAGACATGTTCTTAGACTTAATCCATTCTTGTGAATGTAAACTTATTGTAAGTAGGATATTTTGACGAGGTTACCCCAGTTGAGTCCCACCTCAATCAAGATGGGTCCTGATCTTATTACTGGAGTCCTTCATAAGAGAATGAAATGCAGACACAGGGAGAGAAAGCCATGGAAGCAAGAAAGTGAAATTAATGAAACCTGGAAGAGAGGGGAGAGACGAGCAGAAGCTGCCATGTGCCTTGCCATGTGCAGGAGGAGCGAAGGCTCGCTGGCAGCTGGTCTTCAGGAAGAAAGTGTTGCCTTGATGATGTTGTGATTTGGACATTTCCTGGCTTGAAAATTATAAGTGAATAAATTCCCATTATTTAACCAAACCCATCTCACGGTATCTGCTTTGAACAGCCTAGGAAATGAAAACAGGATATATGGGCAGAAAATTCTGAAGACATCTGTTCTAGAGGGAAGAGCCTTCCCTGAAACTTGTGCTGCAGAGGTGGTCCCTTTTTTTCTCAAATCAAAGTTAAATTTGCAACTGAAATACCCTTAACAACTGCTACATTTTTATAGTGTACAGATGAAGAACAGATTTCAAGTTTGAATCTTATAAAGTCACTTGTCGTCTGTATGATGTTGGACAAGAAATAAGTCTGCTTTATACCTCAGTTTCCTCATTTGCAAAATGGGGGAAGTATGGTACTGATCTCAAAAATTTGTTGTGAGAATTACATTAATACAGTGTGCAGCAAACAAGAAGCATCCAAAATATCAGCTACTGTTAATAAATCAAAGAAATAGACTCTAACCACTGTTACGAGGAGGAGTTAAAATTTTAGAATATCTTAAATAATTGTTTGGCAAAGTGTGAAAAACTGGATCAGTTGGATTTATCTTTAAGAATATATAAACTACCAAATTCGACTAATGACAGAGTAGGAACCTGAACAGAGCAACAATTTTAAACGAAAGTGAAAAAGTTTGTCAAAATATTCCTCTCAGAAAAGTACCAGGGTTTGATGATTTTGTAAGCCAGCTCTTCCAAACTTTCAAACAGCAGAAAGCTCAAGCTATTTCAACTGATTGTACAAATAGGATGAGATGGAAATTGTCTTTCTGTATTGACACTGACATAATACTGATAACTAAACCTGTTACAGGAAGCACACACATGCACACTCACACTTACATACACATTAGACAAATCTCACTTAAAATATAATTTAAAATCAATTACAATCATGCTTAAATATTAGAGAAACTATTGCAATAATGGGACAGGGCAAAAGCCACAAATCACCACATACTTATATTAATAATTGCTGACCTGAGAAATGGAGACCTGTAAGATATTCTTTGATGTTGTTGGAAAGCTCAATATAAGTTGAGGATAATTCAAATAAAAATTTCAATGGGATTTGATTCTAAATTTTATCTGAGTTAAATTAATCAATGTTTGCAATGAAATGGACATTCTCAGATATGCTTGGTGGGAGAACTATTTACACAAAATTTTGGATAACTAATTTGGCATGATATATTGAGATGTGCAAAGTTTATATCCTTTGACCTAGCAGTGAGGCAGTTGTTATTTAGTGATGGGTGAGGATGTTTATTAAATATTAAGTGAAAGTAGCAAGTTGAAAAACTATGTTTAATGAAACTTCATTTTGATAAAAATCCATAATTACATGTTTTGATATATATGTGTACACACGGAAAATATCCCAAAAGATGCATACCCTAATGATGAGGCCTTAGAAACTCTTCACTATTTACTGCCTACAGTTATGTAAAGTTAATTTTTTTTTAAATAAGAACATTTTTTTTTAATAATTAAAATTCTAATGGGAAAAGTAATAAGGCATTGGATAGACATGCTTCTTAGCTTGTAATTACAGACATAGAGACAAACCAATGAGGAGAAATCTGACTCAGAAAAGTTAAGTGATATCCTTAGATCTTCTTCTTTATTTTGTAATTAGAAGCAGATCTGTGTTAGTAACTAGATTCTGTTTCACTTCAGCTAAACCGCACTATCTCTTTTGCAGCTGGCTAATTACACCAAAGTGCGAGACCTTACATTTATCTCATTTAATGTTATCTTGTTAATGTAGCCTGTTCTACTAACCTAATCCAGATGATTTGGGGACTTTTACTCCATTAAAATAATACAATTTCGTCCCAGTTTCATGTCATGTCATATATGTATCTAATTTGTTGACTAAAAGTTTTCATTTTACAGAACCAAGGACAGGATATAAGTTTGAGTTTTGGTATCAAAATTCTCCCTGTTTACATTGTTTACATCTTTTCTTTTCCCATGCAATTATGGTGTTTAAGTTAATGGTCCATAGAAGTTAAATTATATGGTGCGCTGCAGAAAATATAGATTTTGCATCAAATAAACATCTCTTCCTTTGGTCTCACAGAGAAGTTGAAGTTTTAAAACACAGTCAATATCATCCTTTACCTTTTATTCTGATTGACGTTAGTCCTAACCAAGTCCGTTTCGTTCATATCTCTAATTGAAGTTTGATGTCTTTTTCAGCTTCTCTAAGAGTTGCTGTATGGGGTAATGCTGACATTCATAGCTGCCGAACTCTGGCTCTGAGTTTCTGGTGTCACATAGATATCCAAAGTTCCAGGGACCAACCAGTTTATACACAAACAGCTTAGCATCTCAGAATTTAGAAATAAACATTACAACTCATGAATAGATGTGACTACTGTAAGAGCTTACAATCTACGAACCTTTACAGTAAGCTTTCACCTGATAACTTATGCTCTCAGATTCAATTCTCAGAGTTTGCCATTGTAGTTAGTCCATATTAGTGAGGCGTTATGATGTTTGTCTTTTCGATTCTGGCTTATTTCTCTCAACATACCATCCTCAAGGTCCATTCAACCTAGTTGCATACCCCAAACCCTTGATTTTTACACAGATCTGATAAACACACTTATACTTTGCTTTCAACAGATTTATATGTTTCTCTCCTTTATGTATTTATATAATATGTACTATATGTATTAAATATTGACCTCAAAGCTTTCCTTAAAAGTACCCCTAAAGAGCTGTGGGAGGATGTAGAGGTGTTGGAGTTCCTCACTTGGAATTTTGCTGATGTTCTCACAAACATTGGGGACTGACAGCTTGATGTGCTGAGCCCTCTGTCTTGGGGCTGGTCCCTATGAAGTTTGTTGCTGCAAGGAGTGGCTAACCATGCTTATAATTGTGCCTAAGAGTCTCCCCCTGAGTGCCTCTTTGTTGCTCAGATGTGGCCCTTTCTCTCTAACTAAGTCACCTTGGCAGGTGACCTTGCTGCCCTCCCCCCTACGTGGGACCTGACTCCCAGGGGTGTAAATCTCCCTGGCAACACAGGATATGACTCCCGGGGATGAATCTGGGCCCAGCATCGTGGGATTGAGAACATCTTCTTGACCAAAAAGGGGATGCGAAATTAAACAAAACAGAGCTTCAGTGGCTGAGAGATTTCAAATGGAGTTGAGAGGTCACTCTGGTGGACATTCTTGCACACTATATAGATAACACTTTTTTTAGGTTTTGATATACTGGAATGGCTAGAAGTAAATACCTGAAACTACCGAACTCCAATCTAGTAGCCTTGACTCTTAAAGACGATTGTATAATAGTGTAGCTTACAATGGGTGACAGTGTGATTGTGAAAACCCTGTGGATCACACTCCCTTTATCCAGTGTATGGATGGAGGAGTAGAAAAATGGGGACAAAACCTAAATGAAAAATAGGGTGGGATGGGGATGGTGTGATCCGGGAGTTTTTAAAAATTTTTTTATTTTTTATTTTTTTATTTTTATTTTTTTATTCTGATTCTGATTCCTTCTGTGTAAGGAAAATGTTCAAAAATAGATTGGGGTGATGAATGCACCCCAATATGCACAGTATAAGATGGTACTGTGAACAGCTGATTGTACACTATGGACGATTGCATGGTATGTGGATATTTCTCAGTAAGATGGAATTTAAAAAAAAAAAAAGGTACCCCAATAGTAGAATAAAGTCTTTATAAACCCAAAGGGCTTGGGAAAATAGCTTAAAGCATCCCAGCAAATGCAAAATTTCTTTGAAACCTCATGTTTTCTCTCTATAATTTAAGCATTACTGAATTCCACTTCATAATGTGTTTATTTTAATATAAAATCATGGTTTCAAATATGAAATAAAATGAATCATTTATTTCATCAAATCATTAATAAATGGACTCTCCAAGAAGACATGTTCTGTTAATACTATCACTTCTCACGCTTCCTTGCACACCACCTCCCCCAAAACTAGTTAACATTCATGTGCATGTCTGCTTGAGAGTGTGTGTGTTTGAGTAGGGTATTATTTTGTGGTGTTATTATACAAGGAGAGGTTGCCTTCACAATGTTTCTTTTAGGGACTTAACTATGCTTAATTGCAGGAGCTATGCATAAGGAAAAGCATAATGTGTCCATAAGCTCCTTCTTGGAATTTCTATGCAGTTTTGAAAGCTGAATTTCAAAGAGGCCACTTCAGTGTCTTAGGAAATTAGTCACTGGAAGGAATTGATGCAGCTTTTAAAAGAAACAGGTTCCCAGAGAGTGCTAATGCTCTGCTAGAATGAGCATCAGTAGGCAGGTAAATCAGTCATACAAAATGAAATTATGCATGCATCTATTAAAGATTACGTTTTTGCTAAATAAATGAACATTTTTATGATAGGCATAGTACATTTAATTGAAAGTCCTTGATTGCAGGGGTATAATGACAGCAGAAACTTGGGACAACCTGTTTGAATGAATTCTTTCAAAAAAAATATTGAAAATGCAGATTAGAAAATGGTATTTTACTTTCTACCAAATGTTTGAAATCAGTACCATAGAAGTAGTAAAATAAGTCTCTTAACACTAAATAACCTTGGAGAGTAGAATCTCATTTTTTATTATAAATACAGTTCTTTCAAAGCATTATTTTAAAATAATTTAACATCTATGATCTAAAGAATTTACAGTTTCAAGTTAGATAACAGATGTTTACTAGGAACTATTTATGTGAAACAAAAAAGGCACACTTTTCATGATAAAAGGGAAGAGGCACCTACAGGGTCAAGTCAGAGGATATAGGAGAAAAATAAAAAGAAAAATACAACTTGTGCAAAATTTAAGGAGGGTTTAAATGACCAAGAGAAATTGTTAGCTGGAAGAGCTGGCTCTTAGAAAGCTTAAGATGCCAACTGTGCTCGTCTTACCAAGCAAAATATGTTTTCTTTTCATGGAAGCATTAGAACAAAGCAAGAAAAAAAAAATCCATACAATAAGCACTACTTGTATTGTATGGATGATGGATGACATGTCAGCAGTCATTGTTAATAGATGAAGTTCTATTGTCCTTTTAAATTCTACCTATCCCATATTGAATTGGCAATTTCGTCACCACATTCAATTTCCTTATCTTGATTTCCCTGATCATTCTGTACTTTCCCTTACCCAGTCCGAGCTAAGGGAAGTGACTGAGCTGACATCAGCTCAAACTTTGCCTAAGTCTTATGTCAAGTTGGCACCTGAAACTAAAAAGGAAAGCATTATATATCTAATTTTTGCTTAGTCCTGTGCTTGGTGCCAAGCCACTTCCAGTCAAGGGCCTTAGTAAATAATAGCAATAAAATTTAACAGGAAAGAACTTCAGGGCTTTTGTACATAGTTCATCTTTTCCCCAGGAATACTTCTCTTCACATCACATATGAAGTTTCTCTGGACTAGCATGCCCCCTTTTTGCCAAAGAATCCTCTTTTTGAATGACAGTGAGTTCAAATGATGCAGTAAGTCACTTTGATCTCTCATTTCATTTCATTTTGTCACAAGTGACAGGTGTTTAAGCCAAACTGTCTTCCTTTTTCTATGGGAGTGGTGGCCTTGACCTTGTTGAAGGTGCATTTTTCCATATAAAACAAGTAAGAAAGTAGATGATTCTCTCAAGTTTTCCTCACTAAATATTTCACGCAAGTCTCTCACTGTAACCTAAGTCAAATTTGTCATCTTCAGTGCAGGGTAGAGTTAATTTTTCAGCTTTACTTTTTCAGCTAGTTCTTGTTGCTCATTCAAGCAATCTTGAAACTTTTCCTATGATTATATTCTTTTTGATTTGTACACTTGCTGTGAGTGAAAGGGAGTGTATGTGGGAGGAACTGTGTTGTCATTTGGAAGATTTTCTTAAATCATTTTAGTAATACATTAATACTGATTTATGCATTTGAAGACAATTAAGGTAAATAAATGAAGTATTTTGACTTGTTCTATAATGCATGTGAATGATTACCCACATTTTTGGATTTAGGTGGTTTTACATGAATTTGTTTTCTAAAGGCCAACACTAGGGGTCACACTTCCTTATTTTAAAGTTTTATTCATTGCTTAGAACCCACTGACAGTCCATTAATCTCAGAAGAAAGTAAGCAATTTTGGAAAGGAAAGTGAAATTCTTTCGGCTCTAAGAGTTACTAATTTTGCTTTTTGTCCTTGCCTTGTACTGAAGGCCAAATTCGTAACAGAATTTTGTGATTGTTGAAATTCTGTTGAGCTTTGATGGGCAAAAATATTTTGAGAATAAGAATTAACTCAGTTTGCATCAGGACTCTTAAGACAATAAGCATATTAGGTTGTAAATATCACTTGAAACCATTAAATTAAGAATTGATTTTTTCAGTTTATAATTTATTTATATAACAGATATGACAATGATTTTGGTTAATAAAATAATACAAATAGCTTCATAAAATGAAATGGGGAGTTAGGATATTAATGAGCCTGCATATAGTAACTATGGGTTTATAAATATTAGCTGAGAATGAAATTGTAGATAAGAAATATATGCTGAGGAATATAAAGTTGTCTGTCCATGTCTTTTATTTGGTTCTTTAGTGTGTGCATTTGTGTGTCTATGCATGTGTGAGTGAAATGATATTTCCAAGTATAATAAGGCAAAGAATTTGTACAGTAGCAATCATAAGCACATAGATTTGCTTTCACAGAGGATTTAATTGGGTCTTTAGGTAAGTTGTTTTAAATAAAATTTCCATATGTAGTTTCTCCCAAAGATTGAGGAAGAACAAATTTCTTCTTTCTTTGTGATCCTATGGCAATTTATATATATATTACTGTAGTTATCTCATTGCCTCATAAGTGTGTCTTTAACTACCCTTTCCTGCACCTAAATGACATGTACACTGAAGGTTAGACAATGTCTGATTTTTTTCTAGCATCCCCAACATGTATCACAGTGGCCAACATATGAGCAGCTGAATAAGGGGTTGTGAAGAGATGAACTCTCAATTTTTCAAGGACTCTGCCGTATTTTGCATGAGAGTAAAATGTTGCTCAACACCAGCAAGGTGGGGGTTGGGGCTGGCGTGTTAGGGTCCGCTGTTCTGGGCAGCAGCAGGTCCCAGGTGACTCAGAGAAAGGGAGAGCAAGCCCAGGTTGAATTCCCAGGAAGGGAAGGAAAATGATGAGGATTACTCCACTCCTGGAACAAGGCAGCTATTCTGTGTCAATTCCTAGATGCCCATCTATGTATTATATACTTGGAAAGTTAAAATAAACTTTTGCCGACCTGAATTTGGTATGGGCAGTCCAATCTTCCCGATCTTATCGTTAAGAGTTGAGAGACTTGGCTAGGGGGTGGAGGAAGCACCCTCTTGTGATCTAGCTGTCCCCTGAGCCATCTCTGTCACTCTGCACGTACATCTGCTGCTTCTGTTTACTCTGCATCAGGCTAGTCATGTAACGCACCAGTCTCCTATGTTTGCCCACAGAATTTCACTCGCACTCAGTATTTTTCAGTTTAGACATTATGGAAGTCTTAAGAGGTCAGAGAGAATATTCGCATGCCCACTTCTGTATCGGCTTTACTCTGTCCTTTCAACACATCCTATTTCTCTCTTCTCTCTATGCAGAGAGATTCATCTTTGGGACTAATTGGTGGTGAGAAAAGAAGAAACGGGCAGGAGAGTTCTTTCTTGACCCATCCTTATATGAGCTAACTGAGCTTTCTGGGCCTTGTAGGTGCACGTTTTCTCAAAGGGCATTTTTGTGGGTTTCCCACCGACTCCCCTACTTCCACCTCTTATTGCTGGGGGCCTCTCACCCGCTGTGCTCTTGTGAGGGAGCACTGTCTCCCCAGCTGTCCTTTATATTTAGACACATCACTCTCTCCAAGCGGTATCTTCAAAGATCCACTATTTTGTCTTGAACTGAAGACAAAAGAGCTTCCTGGGTAGGGGAGAAGCATGGCCTACCAGCTCTCTCCAAAAACTCTCCACTAAATTCCTCCAATCCTTTTGTATGCTCACTGTGTGTGAGGGATTTAAACCCCACAAAACCGGATCCACTTACCATTTTCTTCAAGTCTCATCTTTGTTCTTGCACCTGACTTTTTAGCTTCGGTTGGAAATGGAGATTTAAATAATTCCATTGTATCATCCTGGTAAGTTATGATTTATGCCAATATGCTGAAATAGAACTAACTCCACATGGTTAAAATACCTGCCCAATGTCACATATCCAGTCTCTACTTTTAAACTCAGGTCTTTCTATTTCCAGCTCTGTGCACGTTGTGTGATTCTAGTGATTTTTCTGCTGCCTTTTGTGGTGCTCTGGGCTTTCTGAGAGATGCATTAGTCTCTTCAAATATGCTCTTCCTCTTTTCCAATCTCTCTCTTAAACCCAAGCATCTTGTATATGCATAATGGGGTTCCTTGTATAAATATTTCACTTTTAAGTTCTACCCAAAGGAAATGTTTAAAAACTCCTCTATTCTAGCTTCTCTCAAGGAGCAACTGGCTCCTGCCCATCCAGTCTTTGCCCATTCCTATGTAGTTTTTTCTCATGCCTCCTTCAACTCACAAAATAATGAAAAAACTTTGAGTTATTTGGAAGAGCAAACCCAGGTGCTCTAAATTCACTAACTGCAGTCCTTAAATCTCATCCTCCCTGAAAGTTTAACATATCCACATCTCATAATTAAGCAGCTCAGGCAATGATTACATGTTTCCTGTCTTAGCCTAGGCCTAATTTAGGCAATACTTGTAAATGTATAAGTAAGAAATTAACCATAGGAACAATGGGATAAATTTACAACAGAAATTTGAAATGTTATTTTAAAAGACAATATAAACAAAAGTAAAATCCAAGTGACAACTGGGAAAATCATTTGCAGTATTTCTATGTCAGAACTGGTGAATACTTCTTTTTGACACTTGATGCTTTTGTCTGTCCACTAATATTTCTCCATTTTTAAGCTACCTTCAACACCCACTCCCACCCCACCTTTTTCTGAGAAACTGCCTCTCCCCAACTTTGCCAGTAATTCCCCTGGTATTTCTATACCCTGAATCTTCCACTCATGACCCAGGACTGGCAAATCATAACAGCCCTTTCCTTTTGGCTACAAGGAGTCCACAGGTTGTCACATATCCTGACATAGAATAATGAGGGAGTCTTTCTGTTCTTTTAAGTGGAGGGAGGCTGTGGAGCTGAGAAGGGTTGAGTGAGGGTGTGGGGCACAGAATTGCTCTCTTTGCTCTGGAATTGCTAAATTGAGATAATGTACATCTGGAAAATGGCCAGTGGCAATACTTCTCTTCCAATATCTTCATCCTAGGAACGAAACTATCTGAAGTAAAAGAGAATGAGTTCACTAATATGAAAGAATCCAACCCAAGAAATAGATTCAACCCTGGTGACATTGTTTGGATGCTGGAATTTAGTCATCCTTGAAATATATTCCTTTACTGTCCTTTGAAGTTTTCCCTTTTCTGAAATTTTAAGTTGCCTTTCTGACATTTACAATCTGATGAGTCATGACTAGAAATACTCTTACTGTATAAATATCTCCATCAATAAATAAGAAAAACATAAGCAACCCAAGAGAAATACACAAAATTATGAAAAAGAAAATTTTAAAATGGTCAAAAAACTTAAAAAAAATTAGGACCCTGTCCCACAAAAACAATAACAATAGATTAGAGATATAAATATGGAAAAAATGATCAAAAAAGAAAATATAGAAGACTATTTTTCTGTAATTTTTAGGTGACAACTTTCCTATCATAGAAGACTCATATGAGTCATAGGGAAATTTGACTACATGCAAACTTAAAACAAAATCAATGATAAAAATAAGTTGGAACAAGTTCTTGCAATATTTAAAGGACTTAAGTACAAATATTTTTTAAGAAATGGAATAATTTTATGAAACTGAGAAAAAGGTAAACACAATTATAGAACTATATTAATGTTGATAAATATATGAGAGATGCAAGAGAAAATGAGGTAAGAAGCTCTTTTACTCTTTAGATTGGTGATCAGAAAATGTAATAACTTGTAGTATGGCCATGAAGAAAGGAAACAGGACTTTAAAACAAGTTTGATAGTAGGATAAATTGCACAAAACTTTTGGAGGACTTGGGAAAATATTGAGGAAAATATTCTCATGCATTCACTCAAAAATATCCGTTCAGTGTCTACAATGTCCCAATTACTATTTCAGGCAAAGGGGGTAAAGCAGTGAACATGGTAGACAAAATCTCTGTGTTCATGGAATTTCACTTTAACAAAACTTATAGCGTAAAAGCCCTATAATATATATATAAACCCAACAATTACACTTATAGAAAACTTGTCCTACAGAAAAGTTTGCTCAATTACACAAAGATTTATGTAAAATGATCATCATTGTAGCACTGTTATACATGTGAAGTACTGGAAACAAATGAAAAGTTCATCAATGTAGAACTGGCTGGATATATTATGGTATTCATTGTGCAAAATTGTCCTGGAGCTTTCAATAATAATGAGCTAGGTTTAGTTCAACATATTTAAGCATAAAATATATTTATCTATGTCTATGCATATTTTCAAAGCAGAAATTCTGGCAGGAGATACATAAAAATGATTTCTTGTGATAGTGAAATTATGACAGATTATGATTTCTTTGTGTATTTCTAAGTGTTGTGAACCTTTTTCAAAGGGTCCATTTTGTTATATAATCAGACTTTTTAAAATGAAGTATTAAAATAATGTACAACCTCATTGGTAATCAAAGAAATTCAAAACAACAGTGAAATATCCTTGGTACCTTTCAAGTGGCTAAAAGAAAGAGAGAAAGAGAAAAAGAAAGAAGGAGAATAAAGGAAAAGTATAGTGTCTGAAAAAGGAGTGGGGCAATAGTTACTCTAATACACGAACGTTCTATTGATACTACTTTTTCTAGAGGACAGCGCTCAGTCAGGGTCAACGATGGCTGCCAGGCAGGCTTGTGGCTTTAGGCAATACTGCCCCCTAGAGGCCTCTTTATTCTCTTGTCATACAAACTGCAATTTTCATAGTCTGCGTTTGGGGGACACTGCCTGAGGACCCACCAAACTAGCCTCTAACCCTACCTGTCTAATCTGAGAAAGAGGCCATTTTATAAAAGGAGAGAACTGTGTCGTTAGAGGCTTAATGCTTGTGAAAGAGCAAGGTCATGCGAAGATGTTTCTTGTTGGCTTAAAAGGGTAAAAAGCAGCAGGATTCAGAGGAGACTATGGCAAGACTGAGTATGAGCCTCTGTGCGCCTAGGGGAAGAGAGGGACAGCGAGATTAGAGGCCAGCTCCTCGAGGAGAAGACAGAACAGTTGACATCTCCCTCTACACTTCAAACCCAGTACTGATGGGATGGGATGTGTAATTAGGAGGATGCATCTTCCAACAGCAAATGCCCTTCTTATATGAGTTACCGCCCTAAATGACACACATTTGTATTTACCAGCAGGGAGGCCCGTGACAAAGAAGCACATATCAAGGGTCAAAAATCGTATGTGTTTACCTAATCATTTCACTTCCAGGAATTCATCCTGAGGAAAAATACTTGGCGTGACTACAGATTAATGCAATAAGGATGGCTATTATGAAAAGTAGAAATAATCTGAAAGTCCAATATTAGGGATTGCCTAAATATATTATGACATTTTTATATGCTTTGATACCGAGGAGCCTTAAGAATCATCTTGAAGAAGAATTTTTACTGCCAAGGGAAATTGTTTAAAGTTTTTATTAAGTCAAAACAGATTGCAAAGCCATATATACCCAATTTTGTTAAGAAATTTTAAAAGCATGTGTATATTCATATGGTCAAAAGGACATATGTACCAAATTGTTAACAGTGGTTATTCTGGTTAGATGTGATTTTTTTGAGGTTGATCTTTTCTTCCTTATGCTTTTGCACATTTCCAGAACTTTTTAATAATAAACATATATATATATATATATATATATATATATATATATATATATATATATATATATTTCTATAATTACAAGATATTTTATCTGGGGAAGTACCCCTCTTCATCTCAGTCAATTGCACAGACCACTTGTAGGTACAATTCAAATTCTTTCATGTATTTTTATCCTAGTGTATTCATAATAGGTTTTTATTTGCTTCATTTAAGAATCAGTAATTTTAGACAGCTTAATATGCATCTCTAGTATTGCCTATTATTAGTTTGTCTTTTTTTTTTTTTAATGTGTAGAGTGGGCTTGAATGTGGCATGTGTATGTTGGACATTATCCTTCTCTATAAAATAGAGGTAATATAACTACTTATCCCATAGATCTTTGTAAGAAGTAAATGAAATTGATTGATGGAAAAGGCTTCATGAAGTCCTTGGCTCATAGTAAATAATTGTTTAATTATTATCCCCATCAGCATCAGCATCATCCTATTTATTATAGTTGTTTCTTCCTTAGTCTCAGTAGTTAGCACCAAGATTTATGTAAAATGATACTTGGTCATGTTTGGTCTTGTCTATTTTGCAGGGTTATATATTCAGTGTACCTCCTTAAAACACCACAATCCAGTGGGGAGATACCTGTGAGCATCACGTCCACCATTCAACATATATTATTCCATCTTTTTTGAGAAAAAAATCTTAGATCTTCAACAATGACATATATTGAGTTTGTTAACAAAATCCATATGAATACAATGTTATTAAATTGTTTGATTCTTCATTTGTTCTACTTGCATTTTTACTCAGAATTTGAAGGAAAGTGCCAACTTCTTGGCAAAATATTCTGAGATCTGTTGACTTTCTTCTTTTTTAGGCTTGCATCTTGACTTAATCGTACTTTGTTTATCAACTGAGTAAAGAAATTGGAAAACAATTCTGAGTGACTACATTATACTCAGATTTACACCATGAGTAACATGGAAGAATGGATAAATTAAGGAAGAAAAGAATAAATTCAAAAGGCACAAACATCTACTTCATAGTAATAGTAAAAGTTTCTTGCCTCCATACCTGTACCCAGGAAATCCAGAGGAAGTCTGAATTTAATTGTTATTCATCTTAAAATATTTCAACATTACAATGTTTCTAAGAATCCCTGTAAGATTCTAACCAATTCTTCTATAGTATCTTTCTATGCAGGAATGAATTGAAAATTAAAAGGATCTTTAAAGGCATTCTTTTTCCTTTCTTGAATGGGTGAATTAAGATTCACAGTGTTAGTTTGAAAGATGATTTTTGTATTTACTTTTGGGTTTGCTTTGCAATTCTTCCCCATCAAAGGAAACCTATTGGTTAGGTAAGCCAGTCTTATTATCACAGTATGAATGTACAAAGTTAAATGGATATATTAAAATGCAATGCACATACTCTTATATATGATTATTAGTCTATTAAACTGTATTATATAGATAAGAAACACCTGATTTTCAATGGAATGAATTACTAAGTCTTGTCATGGGAACTAGAATGACAATTTTTTTCAGGGAATGAGTTATTGGTTAACAGGAAAGAATTGTCATATAGTTCCTTGCTATTTATCATGACTGTGGACCCATAATTTTGTGTCTGGCTTATTTCACGCAGCATGATGTCTTCACGGTTCATACATGTTGTCACATGTCAGCACTTCATTCCCTTTATGACTGGAAAATATTCTGCTGTATGAATATACCACATTTTGTTTATCTATTCACCTATTGATTGACAGTTGGGATTCTTCCATCTTTTGGGAGTCGTGAATAAAGCCACAGTGAATAACAGTGTGCAAATATCTGTTTGAGTCCCTGCTTTCAATTCTATTGTGTATATACCTAGAAGTGGGAATGCTGGATCACATGGTAATTCTATGCTTAACTTTCTGAGGCACTGTCAAACTGTTTTCCGCAGCACTGGCACCATTGTACATTCCTACCCACAATGAACAAGTGTTCCTGTTTCTCCAGATCCTCTCCAACACTTGTTAATTTCCATTTTTAAATTAGTAACTATTCTAGAGGGTGGAAATGGTATCTCATTGTGGTTTTGATTTGCATTTCCCTAATAGTCAATGATGTTGAGCATCTTTTCATGTACTTTTTCACCATTTGTATATCTTTTTTGGGGAAATGTCTATTCAAGTCTTAAATTGGGTTGTCTGTTGTTGAGTTATGGGGATCCATGATTTATTCTGGATATTAAGCCCTTATCAGATATATGGTGTGCCAGTTTATATATTTATGTCCCCCAGAAAAAGCCATATTCTTTAATGCATTCTTGTGGGGGCAGATGTATTAGTGTGGATTGGGTTGGAACCTATTGGTTCAGTGTCCATGGAGATGTGACCTACCCAACTGTAGGTGATAATTCTGATTGGATAATTTCCATGGAGATGTGGCCCCACCCATTCAGCGTGGGCCTTGTTTAGTTTACTGGAGCACTATATAAGCTCAGACAGAAGGAACTCAGAGCAAGCTGGAGCTGAGACAGACATTTTGAAGATGGCCATTGGAAGCTGATGCAGACATTTTGGAGAGCACCATTTTGAAATGCAACCTGGAAGCAAGCAGACACCAGCCATGTGCCTTCCCAGCTAGCAGAGGTTTTCCAGATGCCAATGGCCTTTCTCCAGTGAAGGTACCCTTTGTTGGTGGACACTTTATGGCCTTAAGACTGTAACTGTGTAACCAAATAAACCCCCTTTTGTAAAAGCCAGTCCATTTATGGTGTTTTACATTCCGGCAGCGTTAGCAAACTAGAACATATGGTTTCCAAATATTTTCTCCCATTCGGTAGGTGGGCTTTTTACTTTCATGAAGAACTCCTTTGATGCAAAAGGTTTTTAATTTTGATAAAGTCCTATTCATCTATTTTTTTTTTTATTGTGTCTTGGTTTAAAATATAAGAAACTGTTGGCTAACACAAGGTCTAAATTTGCATCTCTGTGTTTTCTTCTAGGAGTTTTATAGTTTTGTTTCTTGTATTTAGGTCTTTGATACATTTTGAGTATCAAAATGTCTGCCATGGGAGGTAGAGGTCCCCTTTCGTTCTTTTGTATACATATTTCTGGTTTTCCCAGTACCTTCTCTTGAAGTAGCCTTGGCAACCTTGTTAAACATCAATTGGCCATAGATGTGAGGGTTTGTTTCTCAACTCTCAGTTTGATTCAACTGGTCTGTATGTCTGTCCTTTTGCTAGTAACATGCTGTTTTTTTTTTTTTAAATTCAATTTTATTGAGATTGTCCACATACCATACAATCATCCAATGTGCACAATTGCCCAGGGTACTATCATACAGCTGTGCATCCATTATTCCAGAAAAGAAATAAATACAAAAAAGAAAACTCAAATCCTCCCATACCCCTAACCCCCCTTCATTATTGACCATTGGTCTTGGTATAGTACACTTGTTACTGCTGATGAAAGAATGTTAAAATACTACTAACTGTAGTATATAGCTTGCCATAGGTATATTTTTCCCTATATATCCCTCTATTAATAACAACTAGTTAGAGTGTACATTTGTTCTAATTCATGAAAGAGATTTCTAATATTTGTACAGTTAATCAAGGACATTGTCAACCACAAGACTCACTGTTTTATACATTCTAATATTTTAACCTCCAACTTTCCTTCTGGTGACATACATGACTCTAAGCTTACCCTTTCCACCACATTAATATACCATTCAGCACTGTTAGTTATTCTCACAGTAATGTGCTACCATCACCTCTGTCCATTTCCAAACACTTAAGTTCAGCCTAGCTGAACATTCTGTTCATAATAAGCAACCACTTCCCATTCTTTAGCCTCGTTCTATATCCTGGTAACTTATATTTCATGTCTATGAGTTTATGTATTATAATTAGTTCATATAAGTGAGAACATGCAATATTTGTCCTTTTGTGTCTGACACTTCACTCAATATATTGCCCTCAAGGTTTCTTCATCATCCTGTTTTCTTTTTTGTTTTTTTTTTTTTTTAAGGTGGTTTTGTTTACCCACCATACATTCTGTCCTTAGTAAATAACTGGTGGTCCCTGTATAGTCACATATTTATGTATTCAGCACCATCACCACTATCTATATGAGGATCTATATGAGGAAAGTAGAGAGACAAAAGAAAAAGAAAAAGAAAGAAAGAAAGAAAAAATGACAGCTAAAAAGCAACAAAAGGAAAGACAGGATTAAACTAAAGTACAATAAAAGAGCCAGACAACATCAACAATGCCAAGAGTCCCATACCCCTCCCTTACATCCCCCTCTTCTGGCATTTACCTTGGTATATTGCCTTTGTTACATTAAAGGAAGCATAATACAATGTTTCTGTTAACTATAGTCTCTAGTTGCATTGATTGTATTTTTTCCCCAATACCACCCCATTTTTAACACCCTGCAAGGCTGACATTCATTTGTTCTCCCTCATGTAAAATGTAAAAACATATTTGTACATTTTGTCACAATTGTTGAGCACTCTAGGTTTCACTAAGTTATACAGTCCCAACCTTTATCTTTCCTCTTTCCTTCTGTTGTCCGACATGTTCCTAACCTTCCTCTTTCAACCATACTCACAGTCATCTTTGTTCAGTGTACTTTCATTGTTGTAAGTACCTAAAATTGTGTTCCAAACCTCTCACTCTTGTCTTTTCCTATCTGTCTGCAGTGCTCCCTTTAGTATTTCCTATAGAGCAGGCATCTTGTTCACAAACTCTGTCATTGTCTGTTTGGCAGAGAATATTTTAAACTCTCTCTCATATCTGAAGAACAGCTTTGCCGGATATAGGATTCTTGGTTGGTGGTTTTTCTCTTTCAGTATCTTAAATATATCACACCACTTCCTTCTTGCCTCCATGATTTCTACTGAGAGATCCGCACATAGTCTTATTAAGCTTCCTTTGTATGTAATGGATTACTTTTCTCTTGCTGCTTTCAAGATTCTCTCCTTGTCTTTGACATTTGATAATCTGATTATTAAGTGTCTTGGTGTAGGTATATTCATATCTATTCTGTTTGGGGTATGCTGTGCTTCCTGGATCTGTAATTTTATGTCTTTCATAAGAGATGGGATATTTTCATTGATTATTTCCTCTATTATTGCTTCTGCCCCTTTTCCCTTTTCTTCTCCTTCTGGGACACTCATGACACATACATTCTCGTGTGGTTCATGTTGTCATTCAGTTCCCTGAGACACTGCTCATATTTTTCCATTCTTTTTCCTATCTGTTCTTTTGTGCGTAGGCTTTCAGGTACGTTGTTCTCCAGTTCCTGAGTGTTTTCTTCTGACTCTTGAATTCTACTGTTGTATGTCTCCATTGTGTTTTTCATCTCTTGCGTTGTATCTTTCATTTCCATAGATTCTGCCAGTAGCTTTTTCAAACTTTCGATTTCTACCTCATGTTCTCCCAGTGTTTTCTTTATATCATTCATCTCTTTTGCCATATCTTCCCTGATCTCATTGATTTGGTTTTTGGTTTGATTTAGCATATTTCTTTGAAAAGCTTTAATTGACTGTTTCATTACAGTGAAACAATATCTCAACTGTATCTTGACTGAGGTGTAAGTTTGTTCCTTTCACTGGGCCATATCGCCACCATTCCAGGAGTAGTTTGTAGTCCTTTGTTGGTGGTCTAGGCATCTGGCTTCCCTGGTTATCCGAATCAGATTTTCCCAGACCAGAATGGGTTCAGATCTCAGAATGGGGTTATGTTCAGTTTCAAGTCTCCTTGATGGTGTGTCTTAGAGGTCAACAGACTTTCCTGTGAAGGTCTCTAGCTGCTGTGCTTTTCCTAACCTGCCCAGCAGGTGGCGCCTGTCAACCTGTCACTCCTGACTGGTGTAATGTGGTGGCCCCTTTAATTCTTAATTTAGGTTGTTTCTGTTTTGACTGTTTTCCCCCAAGCCCTAGGTTCTGAGTTCTGAGGGGAGTGAGCTGGGCCCCACTTCCTTCCTCTTAGGGAAGATACAACCCCTAGGGAGCTATCTTCAGCATTCCAGTAGTTCCTTTGTCTCTCTGACTCTGTCACCTCCACCTCTGTCTGGGTCAGAGTGCTTTTAACTGAAAATGGCTGAGACTCCACTGAGCCACTCAGGTTGAGGTAGAGAAAAAGCAAAGATGCCCCCCTTCAGAGCCAGTCCACTGCCCCCTCAATTTCAGCTGTTGGTCAGAAAGAGCACCTGGTCTTCTGGGCTCCCCCTCCTGGGGTACTGGTGTTTTCTGGCTCTCTGAGATCAGTCTCTAAAAGTCTCTGTATTTTTTTCTTTTTTTAATTAATTTTTTTCCTCTCTATCAGCTCTACCTCCTCTCCACTGGGAGTGACTTCAGGGTACTTTACTGCTTGTCTATGTTTGTATCTTGTAATCAGCAGTCCACATTTGTTAATTAAAACCCCGGTTGGAGCTGGCTTGTGCTATAATCACTTACTCTGGGAATGCTGCTCTCTCCTATAGCAACGGCTTGCAGTACAGCCTGCTGTGGGAGGAGGGAGCTCCTGGCGTGGTTCCACAGTTTTTACTTACAGATTTTATGCTGTGATCTCAGCCTTTCCACCCAATACACATTGGTATACGATGTGTGGACAGCTATGGTGATCCCCCAGCAGTTGCTGTAGATTTTTCACTAGTTGTTCCTGGTTGTTTATTAGTTGTTTCAGGGGACTAACTAAATTCCACACCTCTCTATGATGCCATCTTAGCTCCTCTTCACATACTGTGTGTTTTTAAGAGAAATTGTTGGTTTAAAATACAGAATACCATTATATCACTCTATTATTAACACCATGCATTGGTATGGTACATTTTTTACAACTGATTAAAGCATATATTTATAATTGTATTATTAACTATAGTCCATGGCTTACATTAGGGTTCACTGCTTGTGTTGTAGAGAACCTTTTCTTTTTTTTAATTTATTCCAGTCACATATATACAACCTAAAATTTTCAGTTTTAACCACATTCAAATATGTAATTCAGTGCTGTTAATTATGTTCACAATGTTGTGCTACCATCACTGCTATTACCAAAACATTTCTGTCACCCCAAATAGAAACTCTGTACAATTTTCTCCTACCATTGTTAAAGCTGCATTTTCTTGATTCAGCACTCACCCACTTATTGCAACCCTTTGTGTGCTAGTTTGGATGTGCCCCAAAACACCATTATCTTTGATGCAGTCTTGTGTCGGTAGGAAACATATTGGTGTTTATTGGGTTGGAGACTTTTGATTGGATGTTTCCATGGAAATGTGATCACTCAACTGTGGGTGAGATCTTCCATTGGATAATTTCCATGGATGTTTGGCCCTGTCCATTCAGCATGGGCCTTGATTAGTTTACTGGAGCACTATATAAGCTCAGACAGAAGGAACGAGCTTGCTACAGCCAAGAGGGACACTTTGAAGAATGCACAGAACCTGAGAGAGGAACTGCAGCTTACAGACATTTTGGAGATGGCCTTTGAAAGCAGACTTTTGCTCTGGAGAGATTAATAGAGGTCAAATGCCCCAAGAGCAACTGAGAGTAACACTTTGGAGAGAAGCTGAAGCCTAGAGAGGAACATCCTGTGAGAAAGTCATTTTGAAACCAGAACTCCAGAGCAGATGCCAGCCATGCACCTTCCTAGCTAACAGAGGTTTTCCGGACGCCATTGGCCATCCTCCAGTGAAGGTACCCAATTGCTAATGTGTTACCTTGGACACTTTATGGCCTTAATAAGCCCCCTGTATAAAAGCCAGTCCATTTCTGGTGTTTTGCAATCTGGCAGCATTGGCAAACCAGAACAGATTTTGGTACCAGAGAAGTGGGGTGCTCCTGAGTTTGCAAATACCAAACATGTTGGAATGACTTTTTAAATGGATAAGGGGAAGACTCTGGAAGGATTGTGAGGAGCTTGACAGAAAAGGCCTAGTCTGCTTTGAAGAGACTTGGTAGAAATATGGACTCTAAAGATACTTCTGATGAGGCCTTGAGCAGTGTTCTAGTTTGCTAATGCTGCAGAATGCAAAACACCAGAGATGGATTGGCTTTTATAAAAAGGGGGTTTATTTGGCTACACAGTTACAGTCTCAAGGCCATAAAGTGTCCAAGGTAACACATCAGTAATCGGGTACCTTCACTGGAGGATGGCCAATGGCATCCGGAAAACCTCTGTTAGCTGGGAAGGCATGTGGCTGGTGTCTGCTCCAAAGTTCTGATTTCAGAATGGCTTTCTCCCAGGACATTCCTCTCTAGCAAGCTTCTCCTCTTCAAAATGTCACTCACAGCTGCACTGAGTTCCTTCTCTTTGAGTCAGCTCATTTATATAGCTCCACTGATTAAGGCCCACCCTGAATCGGCGGGGCCATGCCTCCATGGGAATATCTCATCAGAGTCCTCACCCACAGCTGGGTGGGGCACATTTCAAGCAAATCCAATCAGCACCAAAACGTCTGCCCCACAAGACTACATCAAAGATAATGGCATTTGGGGGACACAATACATTCAAACTGGCACAAGCAGAAATGATGAATGTGGTGTTGTGAACTGGAAGAAAGGTGATCTTGTTTTAAGGTGGCAGAGAATTTGGGAAAATTGAGTCCTGGTGTCAGATGGAAGGAAGAATTTGAGAGAGATGATCTGGGATCCTTGGCTGATGAGATTTTGAAACTAAAAGCTGTGGCTATAGCATGGCTACTCCTTGCAGCTTATAGTAAAATGCGAGCGGAGAGAGATAAACTTAGAACTGAACTCTCAGGTTCAAAGACACCAGAAACTGATGGTTTGGAAAATTCCAGGCTTCCAGGGGGTGGAACCCCAGAAGCTACAGCCTAACATGAGGATTTAACCAAGCATGGAACCCAGCCACCATTTCAGTAAAGCCAGGACTGGAGATAGAGTTATCCAGAGAGGATTTGTGGAAAGTCCTATTGTCTGATGGCTTTAACCCCTGTGTGCTTCATGCAAAGCTAAGAGAATTTTTGTGAGATCTTTATAGATGGAGCCACTGCTGGTCTGGACTGGAGGAGACAGACAAGGAACAAATTGAAGGAAAAATTTATTCAAAGACAGAGCCATGGAGGTTGAGGTCTGGAGTCAAGAGGTCTCGGGCTGGGAGAGTGGAGTGGCCCACACGCATGGAAAGGGTGAGTTTGCCCCAGGTTGAGGGTGGGCCCTCTGCTTCAATGCACAGGAAAAGTTCTGCCACCCCAGGCCCCAAGGAGGGTGGAGCACATTCCCAGGGGACTGGGGAGAGCCTGGCCACCACCCCACTGTTCTGAAGGGTTGAGCATGTGCTCCAGAGATGGAAGGGAATCTGGGTGGCACCCCAATGTTTGCGGAGGGTGGGGCTGAGAAGGTGGAGAGAAAAGGGCTGCTGCAAAGGCCCTTAGGAAGGATTAGACTCCTGCTCTCTCAAGCCCCAAGGATAAAACATCATTCTGTAACTTTGAAATCTAATGGAGTTTGCCCTGCAGGTTTTAGGAACTGTTTTGGTCCTGTTAACCCTGTTTTCCTTTCAGTTTTTCCTTATGGCAATAGGAATGTTTATCCTATGAATGTCCCTCCTTTGTATATTGGAAGCAGATAACTTGTTCTAAGTTTCACAGGTCCACAGCCAGAGGGGAATTTTGCTTTTGGACAAACCGTGTCTGTAACTGATTTAATGGGATCTTGTACTTAACTATTGTTACTGAAATGATTTAAGTTTTTATGATATTGTGATGGGATGAATGTATTTTTATGGGAAAGATCATGTCATTTTGGGGTCCAGAGGGTGGACTGTGCTGGTTTGGATGTATTAGGCACCCTAAAATACAGTTATCTTTGATGCAGTCTTGTGTGGGCAGGAAATGTATTGGTGTTGATTGGGTTGGAGACTTTTGATTGGATGCTTCCATGGAGATTTGATCACTCAACTGTGGGCAAGATCTTCCACTGGATAATTTCCATGGAAGTGTGGCCTTGCCCATTCAGCATTGGCCTTGATTAGTTTACTGGAGCACTATATAAGCTCAGACAGAAGGAATGAGCTTGCTACAGCCAAGAGGGACACTTTGAAGAATGCACAGGAGCTGAGAGAAGAACTGCAGCTCATAGAGACATTTTGGAGATGGCCTTTGAAAGTAGACTTTTGCTCTGGAGAGGCCAAGAGAGGACAAATTCCCCAAGAGCAACTGAGAGTGACATTTTGGAGAGAAGCTGAAGCCTAGAGAGGAACATCCTATGAGAAAGCCATTTTGAAACCAGAACTCTGGAGCAGACACCAGCCATGTGCCTTCCCAGCTAACAGAGGTTTTCTGGACACCACTGGCCATCCTCCAGTGAAGGTACCTGATTGTTGATGCATTACCTTGGACACTTTATGGCCTTAAGACTTTAATTGTGTGACCAAATAAACCCCCTTTATAAAAGCCAGTCCATTTCTGGTGTTTTGCAACATGGCAGCATTGGCAAACCAGAACACCTTTGTTTCCAGAGTTTTGAGGAGGACGGCTCTGCCAGTTTTTGCTATATGTTCAGAGATTCTTGGGGTTATGGCACCTAGGAGCATGTTATTCTGCCATCCTAGAAGCCTGTTTTTTAGTTCTTAATATTCAATTTTAATTAGTCCTTTCTGCTCTTACCTGTTTCCTCACTTAGTATTATGATAATTTTCGAGAGTTAGCTGCAGGTCTTTCAAGCTTCTTTTAATTTGTTTAGTGTCTGCTATTGAATTATAAGTCTTTGTGCCATCCTTCCAAAAAAGAGATATTTTATTGTTAAACTTAAGATTGCACTGCTTCATGGTTCTCTACACCTTACTGTGTGCTATATTTTATTCCTCTCTTACTTTTTTCTGTTATGCTCTGCTTCTTCTTTCAATGCAGCATTTTCTATTTCTATTTGCCACCTAAATATAGATTTTATTTTAAGGATCCTTAACTCTAGCCATGTGACAATGGGGTCCTTGATTTTATAGGCTGTGTTCTTGCTAAATGTGATTATATCTCATCTTGGATATTCTAACTATGGCAGATGCTCTTGGCGCCTCACACGTATCCTCTTGGTTTTCCACTAAATGCTGTGGCTTGCTTTTTGCAAACATACAAGATGCTTTCCTTGAAGTTATTTTCTGGCTGCAACAACTTATTTGGCTTCACATGCAGGACAGGCTAAAAGTGCTGGAGTGTTAACATCCACAGAAGCAGTCCTCAGAAAGGCTGGGTAAGATATGGCATATAACTACTGCTGATTCCCAGCTCCTCATTTGGGATAACTGAAGCATATTTTACACTGTCTCCCACAGTTTCCTAGTGGGATTTAGTTGCCATCAGTGGGAATTTACTTGACAGTATAGCTTTTATTGGCTTCTTTTCCTTCCCTTTTTTTTCTACCCTTCCATGTAAGTATTTTTTTCCTTTTTAATTTGTATTGGGATTGTTCAGATATCATACAATTATCTAAAGATCCAAAGTGTACAATCAGTTGCCCCTGGTACACTCATACAGCTGTGCAACCATCACTATACTTAATTTTTGTTCAATTTTTAAAAACTTTTCATTATTCCAGACAAGAAATAAAGTGAAAGATGAAAAAAGAAAAAGAAAAAAAGAGAAGGAAACTCAAATCCTCCCATATCCCTAACCAACCCCCCTCAATTGTTGACTCATAGTGTTGGTATAGTACATTTGTTACTGTTTATGAAAGAACGTTGAAATACTACTAACTGTAGTATATAGTTTGCAATAGATATATATTTCTTCCCTATATGACCCTCTATTATTAACTTCTAATTGTCTTGTCATACATTTGTTCTGGTTCATGGAAGAGATTTCTAATATTTTTACAGTTAATCATGGACATTGCCCACCATAGGATTCAGTTTTATACATTCCCATCTTTTGACCTCCAACTTTCCTTCTGGTGACATATATGACTCTGAGCTTCCCCTTTCCACCTCATTCGCACACCATTCAGCACTGTTAGTTATTCTCACATCTTACTACCGACACCTCTGTTCATTTCCAAGCATTTAAGTTCATCCTGATTGAACATTCTGCTCATACTAAGCAACCACTCCCCATTCTGAAGCCTTGTCCTGTATCTTGGTACCTTATATTTCATGTCTATGGGTTTACATATTATAATTAGTTCCTATCAGTGAGACACTGCAGTATTTGTCCTTATGTGTCTGGCTTATTTCACTTAGTATATTGCCCTCGAGGTTTTGTCATCAACCCATTTTTTTTTTTTAAGATGGTTTTGTTCCCACACCATACATTCCATCCTAAGTAAACAATCGATAGTTCTCTGTATGGTCATATATTTATGTGTTCACCACCTTCACCACTATCTATATAAGGGCATCTACATTTCTTCCACAAGGCAGGAGGGAGAGTCAAAGAAGGTACAGAGGCAAAAGAAAGAGAAAAAAAAATGACAGCTAGGAAGAAGCAAAAGGAAAAATAACCTTAAATTAAAGTAGAGTAAAGAGTCAGACAACACCACCAATGTCAAGTGTCTAACATGCCTCCCCTATCCCCCCCTTTTATCTGCATTTACCTTGGTATATTGCTTTTGTTACATTAAAGGAAGCATAATACAATGATTCTGTTAGTTATAGTCTCTAGTTTACATTGATTGCACCCCTCCCAATGCCTCCCCATTTTTAACACCTTGCAAGGTTGGTATTTGCTTGTTCTCCCTCGTAAAAGAACATATCTGTGCATTTTATCACAATTGTTGAACACTCTAGATTTCACCAAGTTACACAGTCCCTGTCTTTATCTTTCCTTCTTTCTTCTGGTGTTTCACATACTCCCAACCTTCCTCTCTCAACTGTATTCATAGTTATCTTTGTTCAGTGTACTTACATTGCTGTGCTACCATCTCCCAAAATTGTGTTCCAAACCACACACTCCTGTCTTCTCCTATCACTCTGTAGTGCTCCCTTTAGTATTTCTTGTAGGGCGAGTGTCTTGTTCACAAAGTCTCTCATTGTCTGTTTGTCAGAAAATATTTTGAGCTGTCCTTCGTATTTGAAGGACAGCTTTGCTGGATATAGGATCCTTGGTTGGCAGTTTTTCTCTTTCAGTATCTTAAATATATCACACCATTTCCTTCTTGCCTCCATGGTTTCTGCTGAGAGATCCACACATAGTCTTATTAAGCTTCCTTTGTATGTGATGGATTGCTTTCCTCTTGCTGCTTTCAGGATTCTCTCTTTGTCTTTGATATTTGATAATCTGATTATTAAGTGTCTTGGCATAGGCCTATTCAGATCTATTCTGTTCGGAGTATGCTGCACTTCTTGTATCTGTAATTTTATGTCTTTCATGAGAGATGGGACATTTTCATTGTATTTCCTCTATTATTGCTTCTGCCCCTTTTCCCTTCTCTTCTCCTTCTGGGACACCAATGATACATACATTCTTGTACTTTGTTTCATCCTTAAGTTCCCGGAGACTTTTTTCATTCTTTCCTCCATCTACTCCTTTGTGCGCTGGCTTTCAGGTGTTTTGTTCTCCAGTTCCTGAGTGTTTTCTTCTGCTTCTTGAGATCTGCTGTCTCATGTTTCCATTGTGTCTTTCATCTCTTGTGTTGTGCCTTTCATTTCCATAGATTCTACTAGTTGTTTTTTGAACTTTCGATTTCTGCCTTACACATGCCCAGTGTTTCCTTTACAGCCTCTATCTCTTTTGCAAAATCTTCTCTAAACTTTTTGAATTGATTTAGCATTAGTTGTTTAAATTCCTGTATCTCAGTTGAAGTGTATGTTTGTTCCTTTGACTGGGCCATAACTTCAGTTTTCTTAGTGTAGGTTGTAGTTTTCTGTTGTCTAGGCATCTGACCTCCTAGGCCACTGCAGTCAGGTTTTCCCAGATGACAGCAGGCTCAGGTCACAGAAGGAGGAAATATTCAGTATCTGATTTCCCTGATGGCTTTTTCTTAGGGGATTGACACACCTGTGCTTTTCTGCCTGGCAGTTGCACCTGTCAGCCTGTCACTGGCTGGTGTAAGAGGGTGTGGCCTGTTACTCTCCTCCTCCAGGTTTTGGGGTCTGGTCCTGGTAAGGCAGGCAGTAGAGCTGGGTCCCTCCCTTTCCTCTTGGGAAGCTATGCCCCCTCCAGAGAGTTCACCTGCATATCAATAAGTTCTTTGTTTCACTGACTCTGCTGATCAAAGTGTTTTGATTTTAAAATGGCTGAGGCTTTCTTTACTGCAAAGCACTGCAGGCTGAAAAAGGCTGAGGCTTTCTCCACAGAGAGAGAAAGGGACAGAAAGCTCCCAGATTCACCTGTCAGCCAGAGATAGCACCCAATCCTCTGGGCTCCCCATCCTGAGACAGATATGTCCCCTGACTCTCCCAAGGTCAGTTGTCACCAAAAGCCTCTGTCTCCTTGTTGGGGATTTGCTGTCTGTATTGAGTGGTTAATATTAAAACTCCAGTTGGGGCTTGGCTGAGGTCCACTCGCTTGCTTGGAGAGTGCTGCTCTCTAGCACCACGAGGCTTCTGTGAGGGAGGGGCTCTCGGCTCTCAGCTCTCAGTGTGAGACCGCAGTTTTTACTTACAGATTTTATGCTGCGATCTCAGGTGTTCTTCCGATTCAGGTTGGTGGATGATGAGTGGACAGTCACATTTGTCTCCCCACAGTTGTTCCAGGTTATTTACTAGTTTTTTGGTCATTTATGAATTGTTCTGGGGGGTACTAACAGTCTTCCACTCCTCTCTATGCTGCCATCTTAGCTCCACCCTGAGAATGCCGCTGGCTAGGATGTGGGCACTTCTGCTCACTGAGGGTGCTAAGAAAGTAGCTTCCGCCAGCAGGATCCTGACCTTGCAGGGCTCAGGGGTTCGCAGGGTGGTGACGCAGAAAGGGCGCAGGGTCCAGGGGCTCCAGTGGGAAGTGGCCAACCCCTTCCAGACCGAAACCCAACTCCACCAGCATGGCAAACTGCCAAGCCCACCCCTCTCACCCCCACCCCTCCCAGCACTGGGAGACACCGTATAAGTATTTGCCAGGATCATTTCCAAACAAATTACTTACATTCTAACCCTTTCCTCTGGGTTTGTTTCTGTGGGAATTCAAACTCAGATACCAACCATCTTCTTTACATCCTCTATTTAACTTGTATTCATCCTTTCTTAGTTGATCTCACAGCAGATGTTGGTACCATGTTTCAGCTACGTCTTCTGAATGTTTTAGTTTGCTCTCCATACAATCAGGTTTGCTTTTTCTGTGTGCTGAACTATCCAACCAGCCCTTCAGAGAAGTCCTATTATTCCTCTTATGCCTCCTTTTCCAAAAGATGATAAGATCCCAGCAGTGCCATTTAGAAAAATCGTCCTTGACCTACTCTTAGGGAACCCTATGGCTTCCTCCTTTTTGTCTTTCTTGCTTCTCTTTCAAAGTATTATAAGGTGCTTGAAAAATTGTTGAATTCACAGAGTAATTTTTGCAACCAATATTGTAGTTTGAGAGAAGATATAGGTAAGCTTTTAATTTCCTCTTTCAAAATGGATTATATGAGTTGATTTATTTGTGTACCAGCAAAGTTATAGATTGTATGGTGAAGGGACAGAAAATGAGGCCTGTTTGACATGAGTGTTTAAAAGAACAGAGTTTTGGATAGTATGCCTGAAAGTTTGGTCTAAGGGGCTCAGCTGAAGTCATGCTTTAGAGTTCTACTTCTTTTCCTTTTTCTCCTTCTCTATTTGCATAGTGATAAGCTAATTTGTTTAATGGGTAAAATGATAAATCTTTATAAGTGTATTCTGGATACATGAACTGACTTTTATAATGTTAGAACTGGCAAGAGGTCTGTAGTTACTTTTATTTATTGTCTCCATTGTTTATGTGGTTTTAGCAGGTCACATTGATTTCTGCCCTAGTAATAAGGCTAAAAATTGTCACAATCTCTTCTACAAGCAATTTAATTTCAATAATTAGCTAGCTGAATAGATATCATTCAGAGGCAAATGCATCACCATGCATTCAAGAGGGTTTAAACCCAACTCCTTTTTAATCTCTCCTTGGTTGACAATAGACAAATATTGATACTGGCTACTAAAATCTGTAAAGCAAAAGAGAATGATTTTCACAGCTATTGAGAAAAACTACAGAGTCACTTTGCCAGCTGTTGCCTCTTTTATCTCTTTGAATGGGATTGTTTCAGGCTTTGTCCATTATTCAGAGGCAATTTGTACAGAAGAGAGGTTTTCATTTGCATATTCCATTGAAGAATTTGAAGTGTTTCCTTTGAGAATATTGGTTGTCTGAAAGAATTGTTTGCATAAACAATGTTTTCATTAAAAGCACTGTTTCCACAGGAAGGGAGATATCAATTGTTTGCCTCAGATGAAGCATGAATTGAAACTGAAATTAAAATTTATTTTTATACTGAGATTCTTTGTAATTAGCAGAACTTGCTTACCTTAATCAACAACATGAAATAATTACAAATAAAAGATAACTTTCCATAATATATGTTAGGTTATATGTTCTATAAATTATACAACAGTAGCCCTCCAAACCAATGTGGAACTAGTAAGTGGAAGTTAACTAGAATAGTTATTTAATGTGGGATATCAGAAAAAGATAGATACATACTTAAACATCTTATTTTAAATTATAAACAAGTAAATTTATATTCATTTGCCAAACTTTTGATGGCAGTCTAAAACCTTTACTTTGATGACTCTGCTGAGAGAATTTCTACATTTTCTTTCTTGGTTAAATGCATCCATCATGCACTCTTTGTAATTTCCAGTTTTGGTTTCCTTAAATTGAGAATAAGAACCCATGTACTTGCAAAAAAATTTTGATCATAAATTACTTCTAGACTTTTTTTTCAAGTCTCCTGTCAACTGCTTGTAATTTTCTTGACTACGTTTCATTCAACCAAGAATATATTTTAGTGACTCACATTGATGGTGTCTTTGAAAACATTTAACTTGGTTTACATAGCAAACTCATCATCAATCACATTTCATCAATTTGCATAGCATTTAATTTAATTACATAATTGTAGAAACAAATACAACTGGCATAAACAGCTTTGGAAATTCAGCTGATTCTTGGTAAATGTACAACTCTACTTGTGGGAGCATTATGATATACACTCAAAAAACTTTTACTAAGTAGTTACGTGCGCCAGACTTTGTGCAATGACCTGGTGATACTGCAGTGGATAAGAGAGATGAGACTCCCATAGTTGACTAAATAACTACAACCTCTCTGATGACAAATCAGGGTTGTCCTCTGCCTGAAAGCCTTCCCACATTCACAGCAGGTCCTTTGGCTGTCTCATGTTCCTGGTGCTGAAGTTAAAAGCTAACACTGGGGCCCTTCCTACATTCAGTGCATTCAAAGTTCTTTTCTCCAGTATCAACTCTCTTGAGGTTGAAAAACATACACAATCTGGCAAGGCATGGCCACAGTCCCTTCGTTCACCTTTTCTCTCCACCATGAAGTTTCTGACTTTGAGAGATGCACCTGGCTGAAGATATTCTCCAGCATGAATTTTCTTAACAGATGTTTAGGGACACTTAGAGAGTATTTGTTTACATTCACTCACAGTGGTGTGAGTTAGTATTTTTACAGTAGGCCTGGAGAGAGTAGCTTATTCTCTTGAGTCAGTCAAGTGGACTGATTCTTCCCTATGTTTTACTATTACTTTATTATTTCTGGACATAGGAATACAATTAAATATTTGCTATCATTTTTTTTTTTTCCTGGTGGGCCTAACTGAAAATGCTTTCTTCCAGAAAATGAAACCATGGGCAGGCCAAAACCAGTGTGGGGAGACATTGTCTATTCCTGTAAAGTTTTCTTCTGAGCTTCTTTAACTGCAGGTCATGTAACCTGAGCATGCACAGCAACACTGACTCTTGTCCTTTAGATGATCTTTGAGATACCAAGGACAAATGTCACCTCCCTCAAAACCAAGATTGCGAATACAAGAAGACATTGGAAGCAAAGCAAATGTGAGAGGTCCTTCAATAAGGAAGATCCAGCCTAAAATCCACGCCTACCACCTATGGGCAGCTTTATAATTAATCAATTAGTCTATGCCAATTCAAACCTCCCCACTTCCATCCCTATCTCTCACCTCCATACTTATAAAATCTCCCTTAACTCTCAGTGTGGGAAAAGATATTTGAGCCTTGCCTCTTGCCTATTGACCTTGCAATAAAACTCTTTCTTTTCTCAAAATCCTGAAACATATTGTTGGCCTCTGTGTACATCTGGCAGCAAGCCCTTGCTCAGTCAAAGACATAAATGCAGCTGTGTTTTTCCTATTTAGATATATCATTCTTCTTTTTAAAAAATATTTCATCTATAAGTAATATTTTAATAATAAGGAATATATTTTTATGATAAGTTACTTATAAAAATACTGCCAACAAACTCTCCAGCATTTTTTAAAATTTCAAATGACTTAATTATTAAATGTATTCAGTATTTTTCTTTTACTCCATAATATGGTACTACAGAAAGAAATCACATAGAAATTTAGAAAAAAATATATTTGGTTTATTTTACCTTTTAAGAAAAGAAACAAGGGACTGGAACTCTTTTCAAATAAGCACAAATACTAAACATATATAATGTGACAATGCATCCATTAGAACACTCCAACTGTGTAAATAAAATATTATGTTTTTTCAACTGTGCTTCTTTCTGTTCCTTTGACAAAGAAAACACAACTTAATTGTAGTTCTCCTTTTGTTGTTATTGTGACTTCTTATGGAGCAATTTTAGGCACAGCAGAATCACTTGTATATATATGGGAAATAAGTTGAGATATGATCTTGGAATCCTAAAGAAACAGGTAAAGCATGCTATGTTTTGTCTCTTGATTTAAAAAAAAATGATATTGGGAAGTTTTTAAGTTTCCTGTTTCTCAGAAAATATTTTTGATATTTTCAAATTAAAGCTTTACTTTTCATTCTTTCATTATTAAATATTTTTAAATGGCAAGCTCTATTCTAGGCATTTGGGATGTATCAGTGAAAAAACAGCCCAAATTTGTGCCTTCATAGAGCTTATGTTCTAGCAGGGAGGATAAGTAAAAACATAAATAAGTAAATTATATAGCATGCTAAGTGAGAAGCACTATGGGAAAAGAAGCTGAGTAGAGTAAGGAGGATTGGGAATGTTGGAGGAACACAGAGGCAGGGTAAATCCCCTCGAGAAAGTCTATTTGGATAAAACCCTGAAAGAGGTAAGTGATTGGGTCTTGCAGGAATGATGGGGAATGGAGAGGACTCAGGAAACTGCTGCAACCAAGCCCTGAGCTAGGAATTGCCAGGGGTGATTAAGAATAGGGAAGGCCAGCAGGCAGGAGCTGAGTGACTGAAGTCAATAGCAGAAGAGTAGAAGTCAGAGCAGTGGGAAGGTATGATCTGAACTTTTTTAAAAGATCACTCTGGTGACTGCACTGAAAATGAATTGTATGTGGCCAAAGGTAGAAGTAGAAAGAACCGTTGGGAGGCTACTGAAACAAAACAAGTAGAGATGATGGTGGCTCAGACCCTGGTTTTTGCATGGTAGAATTCTGGCTATATTTGAAGGCTTAATGTGCTGGTCTGAAACTTTTATGTACCCCAGAAAAGGCCATGATCTTTTAATCCATTCTTGTGGGTGCAGACCTATTGTGGGTGGGAACTTTTGGCTAGGTTTTCTCAATTGAGATGTGACCCACTCAATTCGTAATCCTTTACTGGAGTACTTTATGAAAGGATAAAAGGCATAGACATTTGGAGAGAGCTTAGAGAGAGAAACACCCAGATAAGTAAGAGGGACCCACAGAAGCTGAGAGAGCCATTGAAACCAGAACCCAGGAGAGAAGGACCAGCAGATGTTGCCATGTGCCTTCCCATGTGGCAGAGGAACAGTTGGATGCCAGCAGCCCCTTTTCAGAGAAGGTATCCTCTTATTGATGCTTTAATTTGGACATTTTTCATGGCCTTAGAATTGTAACTCGTAACCTAATAAATCTCTATTGTTAAAAGCCAGTCCATTTTTGGTATATTGCATTCTGGCAGCTTTAGCAAATGAAAACACTTAACATTTATATTATCACATTTTTAAAAAAGAATTCCTTTTCTTTGCATAGAATGGAAATAATGTATTGGAAAGACTTAATGAAATGCTTCTATTATTGCTGTGTATAATTCCAGACAATTTATTACTCTTCCTTAAAATTAAATTTTTTTTGCAAATCTATCTGGCCTATACTCACACACACATAAAATTATTTTTTTTGTGTGTGGAAATGATGGGTGATCAGAAATATATTTCATGGATCATATATTGATTAGTTGTTAAGGTGAGTTTGGTTCTCCTATAGGGTATCATTTCTCAGGGCCTTGAGCATAACAATGTCTACTAATCAGAGAACTATTGTAATGCATGCCAATTTTTAATTTTAGGATTTATTTTAAAAATAAATACCATATTTAAGATGTAATATATATACACACATAAAGATATGAAATATGTATACGTATATGACCCATATATGCTATCTTTTTAAAATGGCCCTTCCTAAACTAATAATCTTATGTCTTCTTTTTCATTACCAAATTATTTGCAATGGGCAGGCTGACATTTTGAAACTTTCTCAGCTGTTTCTTTCTTTTTCCTCCTTTTCTCTAAGTGCTAGCTGTGTTCAGAAACTGAAAAACAAATCAAATATCACCAAATCATTTAATATTGTTGTCAGAATCATTCTACTTCATATATAGCTACTCTCTAGATCTTTTACTCCCAATTATGACAAGGTATCTAGTGGTTTCCTTTTCAGTCTTTTACCCTAATTTGTTTTTTAGCAGCTTATTTTCTTGCCAAACAATAGAAAATTCTGTCATAACTAATTTATTGCCTTTTTACTGACATAGTAACATATTGAACATATTTAGGTAGTAAAAATTGATGTAAGAGTGGAAAAGGCAAAGTGAATGTACTGCAATGGTAAAATTCCACTCATCTTCCCAGGTAGAAATCTGAATGGCTTGAATATTTTTTACTTCTACCTGAGTTTGGCAGCCTAGATCTTACTGACAGTTGAAAGAATATGTGTTGAAAGTTTCAAAGTTTCTTCAGTTTGAGTATTGGTAAGCTCGTTTTTTTCTGGCAAAACATTCTTTTTCACTGGAATTTAGGCAGTTATCTTAGCTCTTCATAGACAACATAGCCTGAAAATGATGACAGAAATGGGAAAGAAACTGATCTTCAATAAATATTCTCAGTTCTCAGTTTGATTCAGTGCACTCAGTTTTATTTAGACCGATTTCAGTTGTCAAATTGTGTACCAGTCACATATTTCTCTCTCCAGTGGATCACACCCCTGAACATCAGATTTGTAAGTTTACCTGCCTACAATTAATGAATCCCAAAATGAACTCCTTATCTGTCCCCCCACTACTTCCCACTCAGTCCCAAACTCCCCCCAGGTGTCTCCATTTTAATGAATAGCACTTAGTACCTTAGCACTTCCAATTGCTCTGGCCACAAAACTTGGATTCCTTCTTGATTCCATTCTCTCTCTCCCTTTCCCATCGTCTAGACATTACCAAATCCTGTTGCCTCTACTTTGAAAGTATATTCAGCATCTGAGTACTTTCCTATCTTAACCACCATATCCAGGTCAGATAACTGCAACAGACTTCTAAATGATTTTCCTAACACTCAATGAAATTGGAAACAATTTTATCCCATTCCAGCAACTAGAGTGATCCATTTAAAACATAATTCATATCCATGTCATTTCTCAGCTAAAAACTTCCACCAGTTCCCCATACCAACTGTGGTCAAAGCCAACCTCCTTACAATGGCCTATCAGTCCCTACATGATCTGGCCTACTGACCTCTGTTCTTCTGTTCCTCATTCTCTGGTTCACTGCTGTCCTTGTTAATTCACTCATATGTCTGGTGTACTCCCCTCCTTGGGGCCTTTGTGCTGGCTCTTTCCTCTGCCTGCTCTGCGCTTTCCTCCATATGTATCTACAATTTTCTCTTCCCTTCTGCCCTTTTCTTCTCTCTGTTCTCTTCCTTCTCTTTATCCTTCTTCAACTTTGCTCATATTTCATAGTATTACATTCTAAAACACTATAGTTTACTTTTTTAAAATTACAATTGTTGTTTATTTTCTGTCTTCCCTGCTGGAATATGGTACATAATGATGTGAATTTCTGTTTGCTTTGTTCATGGATGCACTTCAGGCACATTAAACAGTGCCTGGCTTATGGTAAGTACTTGATAAATATTTGGCAAATGAGTAGATCAATAAAGACATAAATGTAATTATTCTAAAGACCTGCAAAATATTAAGCCCAAAAAACTTCAGACTCTGGTAAATATATTGACTATTATAATCTTTATTAAGAAAAATGTGGACCAGTGTATCAATTAGAACTAAGTATGAAAGCAAGAGGCAGAAAATCTAAAATAAGTAATGGTGCTTCAACAGGTAAAATGTTTCTCTCTTAGATAAAAGAAGTATGTAATTAGGCAACTGAGGGTCAGTATGGCAGCTTCACAATTTTTTCTGCTATGACGACTGTTGTGGTTTGCTAATGCTGCCAGAATGCAAAATACCAGAAATGGATTGGCTTTTATAAAGGGGACTTATTTGCTCACAAAGTTACAGTCTCAAGGCCATAAAGTGTCCAAGGTAATGGATCGACAGTCAGGTACCTTCACTGAAGGATAGCCATTGGTGTCTGGAAAACCTCTATTAGTTCGAAAGGCACATGGCTGGTGTCTGCTTATTCTCAGGTGGTCTCCAAAATGTTGCTTTTGGAGTGCTTTGTCCTCTATTAGCTGCAGCTGCTCTTCAAAGTGTCACTCTCAATTGCTCTTTGGGGGTTTGTCCTCTCTTAGCTTCTTTGGAGCAAAAGTGTGCTTTCAAAGGCTGCCTCCAAAATGTCTCTGTAAGCTGCAGCTCATCTCGCAGCTCTTGTTTGTTCTTCAAAATGTCCCTCTTGGCTGTAGCAAGCTCACTCCTTCTGTCTGAGCTTATATAGTGCTCTAATAAAGTAATCAAGGCCCATGCTGAATGGAGGGGCCACACCTCCATGGAAATTTTCTAATCAGAGTTATGACCTACAGTTGGGTGGGTTGCTTCTTCGTGGAAACACTCAAAGAATTACAATCTAATCAACACTAATACGTCTGCCCACACAAGATTGCATCAAAGATAATGGTGTTTTGGGGGACATAATACATTCAAACTGGCACACCAATATTTTAATTAACAGAAACGAAAAAGTTACAGAGCAAGGAATGTCTACTCTCTTTATATGTAATTCCTGGAAGTTGCACATAACTTTCTGCATTCATCCCTTTGAACAGAACTTATTAACATAGCAATGCCTAACTCCAAGGAAGGCTGGTACATCTTAGCCTGAGCAACCATGTGCCAAGATAAAATGGTGGGTTTGACCTTTAAAGGAGGAGGCAAATAAATATTGGGAGTCATTTAGCAGTCCTTGCTACTATCAGTCTCAGAGGAACTCAGGTAATTGGAAAAATACAAGAATAATTTCTTTTTAGCCAAGAAAGTTTTCAAATGTAAACAAAAGTAGAGAAAGTAATAAAATAAACTTCCAAATATTCATCATCCAGATTAAAAAACTAACATAGATGAAAGATTTTCCATGGTTTCTTTATCTTTTGCCAAACTATCTTTTTTCCTTTCTCAATTATTTTCAAGGCAATCTTAGCCTTTGTTTTATTTCACCCTTACATACCTCAATATGCATCTCTGAAAATATGGACTTCTTGTTTATATTCTTATACCCTGATGTTATTACACTTAACAAGTTAACAATCATTCTCCAATATCATCTGAAACCCATTCCATAATTAAATTCCCTTGATTGTCTCAAAAATGTACCTTCACAGTATGTCCAAATTAGGACTTGAAGAAGCACCATGTATCACATTTGGTTGTATCTTTTATCGGTTTTTAAATCTTGAGAATCCACTCACATCTTGTGTACTGTTTTGAAGTAAATAGTTTGCATAACCAGGTCAAATGTCCTTTAGAGTTGCTAAGATTGGTCAGTGGATTTGGATGGTGACAACCAGAACTATCCACGGTAAATTTGCTATGTCCTTTCATCTCAAGTTGTTATCCATTAATGATCATTGCCTGTATCAATGATTTCAATAAGGATTGTGAATTGGAGATTTTTTAGTTTTCTCTTCAGCATCTATTAGTAATAATTGTTCTGTAATGGAGAGTTGTTACTCACCATTTAGAGCATTGGCTTATTCTCTGTCAGTTCCTACAGGAAAGGAAGGATAACTTCTAAATTTTTCATTTGAATTATCAAGTTTCACAATAAGGAATTTGTATTCTAGTTTGTTTTACTATTGTCCAGTGATTTTCATTTGTTTGTTTAGTTGTTGACTTTTTATTAAAGAAGTTGTAGGTTTACAGAAAAATCATGAAGAAACTGGTTATCATATAACCCCCCCCACACACAAACAGTGTTTCCTATTATTAAGTTTATATTAGTGGTGTCTTTGTTACAATTGATGAAACATTATTATCATTATACTATTAACAACGGACAATAGTTTACATTAGAGTTCACTATTTGTTTTGTGCAGTACTATGGTTTTAAAAAAATTTATTCTAGTAACATGTATGCAATCTAAAATTTCTCCTTTTAACTACATTCAAATATATAATTCATGGTGTTAATTACATTCACAAGGTTGTGTGCTACCATCAGCACCATCCATTATCAAAACTTTCCAATCACTGCAAGCTCTGTACCAATTAAGCATTAAGTCCCTGTTCCCTACCTCCACCCTGGCCCCTGGTAGCCTATTCCAGTTTCTGGCTCTATGAATTTGCATATTCTAATTATTTCATATCAGTGAGATTTTACAATATTTGTCCTTTTCTGTCCAACTAATTTCACTCAACATAAGATTTGTCTGTATTGTTGCATTATCAGAACTTCATTCCTTTTTGCAGCTGCATAATATTCCATTGTATGTGGAGAACACATCTTGTTTATCCACTCATCTGTTTATGGACACTTGGATTGCTTCCATCTTCTGGCTATTTTGAATAATGCCACAATGAATAATGTGTGCAAATATCTGTTTGAGTCCGTGCTTTCAAATTTTTTGTTATTGTTGTTTATAGATAGAAGTGGGATTGCCAGGTCATATGCTAATTCTACACTTAACTTTCTGAGGAGCTGTCAAATTGTTTTACATAGCAGTTGCATTACTGTACATTCTCACCAATGATGAATGAGTACTCCTATTTCTCCAGATCCCCGCCAACACTTTTATTTTCTGCTTCTTGAATAGCAGCCCATTTTAGTGGAAGTGTGATGGTTAGTCTCATGTGTCAGCTTGGCCAGGTGATGGTGCCCAGTTATCTGGTCAAGCAAGCACTGCCTATCTGTTGCTGTGAGGACATTTCTTCTGTTGGTTCTGTTTTCCTAGAGAACCCTGAATAATACAGCTTTGGTACTGAAAGTGGGGTGGTTCTTGAGAAACAGAATCTTAAAAATGGGTTTTTGCAATTGGTTTTTCACTCTGATTAGATTCAAAGGCACTAATAACTCTATTTCCAAGAATCATAGCACTGACAGTCCATGGCATGATTTGGCAATAGAGATATGCAAAATATCACCATTTGATTCTGTTAATCATATGCTTATATGAGGCAAGGCTCTGGGTAACAGAATTTTGTGGTGTTAAAAGGTATAATGATGTTGGCTGGTTGTTCCCAGATATACCGGATAGTTATAAAACAAAGGGATGAGCTGAAGGCTTCAAATTTGCAACTTAAGTGCCTTATGAAAGATGCGAAAATTTCTATGTGTGTCCCGAAAGAAACTCTTCCCTGTAGCCAGAGACCTGAGATCTCTGAAAACCACACCCAGAGTCTCATTGTGGGAGTAGCAGATTTACAGTGTAAACTAAATTCTTGACCTTGCAGGTTGTCTGCTGTTAATGTGAGGGCAGTGACTGGAAAGGAATGGGGTCCTGAAAATAGTGATGGCAGTGAACCCTAGATTCTGCTCAGTTTTTGCTAGATAAACCTGTAATAGTCTGCCCTGAGGAAACAGCCACCCAATCTCCAGCCTGCCATGAGGAGACAGCTACCCACTTCTAAGCTGCCTTGAGGAAATAGCTTTCCAACCTCTGGTCTGCCCTAAGGAGTCTGCCATTCAACCTCCACCTGAAGAGATCAACTCTTCAATACCTGCTAAACCTGTAACCACCTTCCCTGGGGAAATAGCCCTCACTCCTCAGTCTGTAGAGAGTAATCCTATTTCACCAGATGAAACTGCAAGGGATAATTGGCTTGAAAGACACTTCCAATTCTTTTCATGACCCACCCCCACTACCCCTCTTTTCTTCCAGACCTATAACTATACTAAAGTCCCAACAAGCCCCCAAAAGGGGAGGAATAAAGTGTGACCAATGAGGAGGTATGGTATACACCAAAAGAACTGCTTGATTTTTTTCAATTTCTATAAACAGAAATGAGGGGAATATGTATGGGAATGGATTTTAAGGGTATGGGATAATGGTGGAAGGACTATAAAGCTGGATCAGGCGGACTTTATTGATATGGGCCAAATAACCAGAGATTCTGGATTCAATGTTGTAGCTTAAGGGGTTAGGAAGGGTATTAACAGTTTATTTGGGTGGTTGGCTGAAACATGGATTAAAAGGTGGCCGACATTACCTGAGGTTGAAATGCTGGAACTTCCCTGGTTTAATGTAGAGGAGCAGATCCAAAGGCTTAGAGAGATTGGAATGTTGGAGTGGATTTATCATGGAAGACCTGCTCACCCACCCCAGGAATTTTCAGAGGACTCACCTTTTACTAGGAGTATGAGGAATAAATTTGTGATACTAGCTCCATCATCCCTGAAGAGCTCTGTAGGTCAGATACTACTGTGGGAACTGCTGTTACTGAGCTGGGATCCTTAAACACAATGAGGATGATTTTCCAGAAGCCGTGTGGCAACACTTAATTGCCAAAGATAAGGTGGGTGTAGCTACCATAATGGACCGCAGATTCAAAGCAGCAATCAAAATAATCTGACTTGCAGAGACTTACAGTGTTGGCTAGTAGATCTTGGGGTACCTAGAAGTAAAATAGATGGGCAGTTTACTATTCTTGTTTGATCTGTATAAGCAGAAGAGATCTAGGTCAAATGAACAAAAGTCTAACTTGAGTTTCAAAACAAGAGGGTCACGGGCCCTTAATCAATTCCTAAACTTGAGACAGTTTACAGACCCAGAGCCCCTTGAATGAGGGGAAGGCCAGGTACCCTTGGGGAAGGACTCTGTCACACTGCCAAAAATTTGTACTGCAAATCTTCCTGCCAGCCCTCCCCAAGAAGACAAACAGCCTATTACCATGGTAATGGTGCTTTGGGTAAATGGAAATGATCAGATATTTCAGGAATTATTAGACACTGGCTCAGGAGTGACATTAATTCCAGGAGACCCAAAATGTCACTCTGGTCTACTCCAGTTGCTTATGGAGGTCAGATGATTGATGGAGTTTTAGCTCAGATCCATCTCACAGTGGGTCCAGTGGGCTCCTAGACCCATACTGTGGTTTTTTCTTTCTCCAGTCTGGAATGCGTAATTGGAATAGACATACCCAGCAACTGGCAAAATCCCCAAATTGGTTCCCTGACTTGTGGAATGAAGGCTACTATGGTAGGAAAGGTCAAATGGAAGCCATTAGAAGTGCCCCTACCTAGGAAAATAGTAAAGCAGAAGCAATAATAGATTCCTGGAGGGATTTCAGAGATTAGTGTAACTCTTAGTGCAACTCTCCTGTTTGGCCTGTGCAGAAAACAGATGGTCTTGGAGGATGACAGTGGATTATCATAAACTTAACCAGGTGGTGACTCCAATTGCAGCTGTTGATCCAGATTTGGTATTTTTGCTTAGCAAATCAACACATCCCCTGGGACCTGGTATACAGCTATTGATCTGGCAAATGCTTTTTTTTCTCAACAGCTGTTAGTAAGAACCACCAGAAACAGTTTGCTTTCAGTTGGCAAGGCCAACAGTATACCTTCATTGTCCTGCCTCAGTTGTATATCAACTCTCCAGCCCTATGTCATAATCTTGTCCGCGGGGAACTTGATCATTTCTTCCTCCCACGAAACATCACACTGGTTCACTATATTTATGATATCATGTTGATTGGACCAATTGAGCAAGAAGCAGCCACTACTCTAAACTTATTGGTAAAACATTTGTGTGACAGAGGATGGGAGATAAATCCAAAAAAATACAGAGGCCTTCCACCTCAGTGAAATTTCTAGGTGTCCAGTTGTGTGGGCATGTTGAGGTATCCTTCTAAGATGAAGGATAAGCTGTTGCATCTGGCCCCTCCCATGACCAAAAAAGAGGCACAATGTCTAGTAGGCTTCGTTGGATTTTGGAGGTGACATATTCCTCATTTGGATGTACTACAGTGGCCCATTTACTAAGTGGCCAGAAAAGCTGCTAGTTTTGAGTGGGAACCAGCACAGGAGGAGGCTCCGCGATAGGTCTAGGCTGCTGTGCAAGCTGCTCTGCCACTTGGACCATATGTTCCAGTACATCCAATCATGCTGAAAGCGTCAGTGGCAAATAGAGATGCTGTCTGAAGTCTTTGGCAGGACCTTACAGGAGAATCACAATGCAGCCCCTTTGGATTTTGGAGTAAAGCCTTGCCATCCTCTGCAGATAACTACTCTCCTTTTAAGAAACAGCTTTTGGCCTGCTATGGGGCTTTAATAGAGACCAAACAATTAACCATGGGCCACCAAGTCACCATGAGACCTGAGTTGCCTATCATGAGCTGGGTGTTGTCTGACCCACCGAGCTATAAAGTCGGACATGCACAGCAGCACTCCATCATAAAATGGAAATGGTATATATGAGACAGGGCTCAAGCAGGCCCTGAAGGCACAAGTAAGTTACATGAGGAAGTGGCCCAAATGCCCATGGCCCCCACTCCTGCAACAATACCTTCTATTTCTCATCCCAGAGCTCTGGCCTCTTGGGGAGTTCCTTACAGTTGACTGAGAAAAAGAAAACTCAGGCCTGGTGTGCAGATGGTTCTTCATGATACGCAGGTGCCACCTGAAAGTGGACAGCTGCAGCACGTCAGCCCCTTTCTGGGATGTCCCTTGGTGAGGGGAAATCCTCCCAGTGGGCAGAATTTTGAGCAGTAAACTTGGTTGTTCATTTTGCTTGGAAGGAGAACTGCTGGAGGTGCCTTTGTATACTGATTTCATGGGCTGTTGCTAATGGTTTGGCTGGATGATCAGAGACTTGGAAGGAACATGATTGGAAACTTGGTGACAAAGAAGTTTGGGGAAGAGGTATGTGGATAGACCTTTCTGAGTGGGCAAAAAACATGAAGATATTTGTGTCCCATGTGAATGCTCACCAGAAGGTGACTTCGGCAGAGGCAAATTTTAATAATCAAGTGGATAAAATGACCCAGTCAGCCTCTTTCCCCAGTCATTGCTAACATTGCCCAATAGGCTCATGAACAAAGTGGTCATGGGGGTAGAGATGGAGGTTATGCAAGGGATCAGCAACATAGACTTCCACTTACCAAGGCTGACCTGGCTGCAGCCACTGCTGAGCGCCAACTCTGCTGGCAGCAGAGACCCAGTCCTCGATATGGCACCATTCCTGAGGTGATCAGCCTGCTAGCTGGTGGTAGGTTGATTACATTGGATCACTTCCATCATGGAAGGGGCAGTGATTTTTTCAAAGTGAAATAGACACATACTTCAGATATGGGTTTGCCTTCCCTTCAGAGCAATGATTCTGACAAAACTACCATCCGTGGACTTACGGAATGCCTTATCCACCGTCATGGTATTCCACACAGCATTGCTTCTGATCAGGGAACCCACTTCACAGCAAATGAAGTGTGGGAATGGGCACATGCTCATGGAATTCACTGGTCTTACCATGTTCCCCATCATCCAGAGGCAGTTGGGTTGATAGAATGGTGGAATGGCCTGTTGAAGACTCAATTATGGCAACTAGGTAGTAATACCTTGCAGGGCTGGGACAGTGTTCTCCAGGAGGCTGTGTACACTCTGAATCAGCATCCACTCTATGGTGCTGTTTTCTCCCATAGCCAGGATTCATGGGTCCAGGAATCAAGAGGTGGAAATGGGGGTGACACCACTTACTACCACTAGAAAAATATTTGCTTCCTGTCCTTTCAACCATAAGTTCTGCTGATCTACACGTCTTAGTTCCAAAGGGAGGAGTGCTTCCACCGGGAGACACAACACTGATTCCACTGAACTGGAAGTTAAGACTGCCACCTGGCTACTTTGGGCTTCTCATGCCTCTGAATCAACAGGCAAGGAAGGGGATTACTGTACTGGCTGGATGATTGATCCTGACTACCAAGGGGAAATAGGACTCCAACTACACAATGAAGGTAAAGAAGAGTTTTTCTGGAATACAGGAGATCCCTAGGGTGTCTCTTAGTACTATCTTGCCCTGTGATTAAAGTCAATGGAAAACTGCAACAATCCAATCCAGGCAGACTACCAATGGCCCAGAAATTTCAGGAATGAAGGTTTGGGTCACCCTACCAGACAAAGAACCATGGCTATCTGAGGTGCTTGCTGAGGTAAAGGGAACATGGAATGGGTAATGGAAGGAGCTAGTGATAAATATGTATTTTGACCATGTGACCAGTTATAGAAATGAGTACTGTCATGGTATGAATATTTCATCCTTGTTTTGTTATCAGTATGCTTATATTTGTACATAAAGCAAATATCTTTGTTTTCTTCTCTATCTTATCCCCTTTTCATATGACATAAGTTGTATTGTTCATGTTATAGTATTTAACTTATAGGCTATAAAATTTAAGAATGACTATTATCCAAGGACTTGCACCCTGTTCTGGAGAGATTTAGTGCATTTCTGCTTGTATGCAGGATAGTTGAGTATTCTTAGGTGAAAAATATGTCTGTTATTGTTTTTTATTTAGAGATTAGGTATGGTTTAAGGTGATGTGTATAGCTGCCAAGTTGACAACGGGTGGACTGTGATGGTTAGGTTCATGTGTCAACTTGGCCAGATAATGGTGCCCAGTTGTCTGGTCAAGAAAACACTGGCCTATGTGTTGCTTTGAGGATATTTTTTTGGACTTAAATCACCTGGATGTTGATTGCATCTATGGTGATCACATCTGTGGTTGGCTAAGGGGAGTGTCTTCCACAATGAGAGACGTTTAATCAGTCGAAGGCCTTTAAGGGGGAGGTGATGACTTCAGCAGTCAGAAGAGAGAACTTTTATTTCTATTTCAGCCAGCCGGTCTCTTCTGGGGAATTCATCAAAGACTTCATTGGAATGACACTTTGCAGCCTGCCCTGCAGAATTTGGATTTGTGCATCCCCACAGTTATGTGAGACACTTTTATAAAATCTCATACCATTTACAGATATTTCCTGTTGGTTCTGTTTCCCTAGAGAACCCTGATTAATACAGGGAGTGAAATGTTATCTCTCTAATGTTTTTATTTGCATTACTCTAATAGCTAATGATGTTGAACAGCTTTTGATGTTTTTTTTTTTTTTTTTTTACATTTGTATTTTCTTTGGAGAAATGTCTATGCAAGACTTTTGACTATTTTTAAATTAGGTTATTTGTCTGTTTATTGATGAGTTGTAGGAGCTCTCGTATAGGGAGCTCTACTATAAGGGTAGTAAACCCTTATCCAACATGTGGTTTCCAAATATTTTCTCCCATTCTGTAAGATGCCTTTTGACTTTCATGATGAAGTCCTTTGTTGCACACAAGTTATTAATTTCCAGGAAGTCCAATTTATCTATTTTTTCTTTTGTTGCTCATGCTTTTAGGGTAAAGTCTAAGAAACCGTTGCCTAACACAAGGTCTTAAATTTGCTTCCATATCTTTTCTTCCAGAAGTTTTTTTTTAACTTATAATATTTGTCTCTTTTTTTGTTCTTTATATTTTGAAAGGGAAAAGAAATAGTATTGAGTCAACTTCATTTCCAATTTGGATGACTTTTATTTCTTTTTCTTGCCTAATTTTTCTGACCAGAACTTCCAATGCAATGATGAATAACAATGGTGACAGTGGGCCTCCTTGACTTGTTCCTGGTTATAGAGGGAAAAAAATTAGTCTTTCACCATTGAGTGTGATGTTAGATATGAGTTTTTCATAAATTCCATTTGTTATGTTGAGGAGTTTTCCTTCTCTTAATCTTTTTCTAATTGTTTTTATCAAGACAAATTTCTCAAATGCCTTTTCTGTGCCAATTAAGATCATTTTTTTCCTCTGACCTATTAATGTGGTTTATTACATTCATTGATTTTCTTATCATGAAATACCCTTGCACATCTGGGATAATTACACGTATCATGATATATACTTTATTAAATGTGTGGTAGATTCAGTTTTCTAATATTTTGTTAAGGAGTTTGGCATCTATATTCTTAAAGGATATTGGTCTGTACTTTTCTCGTGGTATCTTATCTGGCATTGGTATTAGGGTGATGCTGGCCTCATTGAATGATTTAGGAAGTAGTCCCTCTTGTTCAATTTTTTGGAAGAGTTTGTACAGGAATGGTGTTAATTTTCTTGGAATGTTTGGTAAAATTCACCAACAAAGTCATCTTATCCTTTGCTTTTCTTTGTTGGGAGGTTTTTTATTAGTGATTCTATCTCTTTACATGTTATTACTCTGTTGAGATCTTCTATTTCTCCTTGTGTCAGTATAGGTAGTATTTTTGTTTCTAGGAGTTTGTCCAGTTAATATGTTTATCTGATTTGTTGATATACAGTTGTTGTTGGTATCCTCTTAAAATACTTTTTACTTCTGTGTGGTCAATAGTATTGTCTCCCTTTCATTTCTGATTTTAGTTATTTGTATCCTCTCTCTTTTTTTTGTCAGTCTAGCTTAAGGTCTATCAACTTTATTGATCTTTTCAAAGAAGCAACTGTTGGTTTCCTTGTTTTTTCTATTGTTCTTTTAGTCTCTATTTAATTTTCTCTGCTCTAATCTTTGTAATTTCCTTTCTTCTTATTACTTTGGATTTAATTTACTCTCCTTTTTTTCTAGATCCTCCAGTTGTGAGGTTAGGTCTCTGAAACTAACTATAAATTTCCTATTAATATCCCTCTCAGCACTGCCTTTGCTGCATCCCATAAGTTTTGGTATGTTGTATTTTCATTTTTATTGGTCTCAAGATATTTCCTCATTTCTCTTGTGATTTCTTCTTTGATCCATTAGCTGTTTAACAGTGTATTGTTTAACTTCCACATATTTGTGAATTTCATGTTTCTCCCTCTGTTATTGATTTCTAACTTTATGCCATTATGGTTGGTGAAGGTACTAGCAGGATTTCAATATATTTTCAATACATTTTTTTAATTCAGTTTTGCTGATATATGTTCACTTACCATACCATCATCCAAAGTGTACAATTGTTCACGGTTCCATTATATAGTTGTGCATTCATCACCACGATTAATATTTGAACATTTTCATTGCTGCAAAAAATAAGAATAAGAATAAGAATAAAAATTAAAGTAAAAATGAACACCTAAAACATCTCATCCCCCATTGCTCTCTCTTATTCATTTACTTTGTCCCCATTTTTCTACTCATCTGTCCATACACTGGATAAAGAGAGTGTGAGCCACAAGGTTTTCGCAATCACATGGTAACACAGTGTAAGTAAGCTATGTAATATTATATAATCATCTTCAAGAATCAAGGCTACTGAGTGGCAGTTCAACAGTTTCAGGTATTTCCTTCTAGCTATTCTAATACACTAAAAACTAAAAAGGGATATTGATATAATGCATAAGAATAACCTCCAGAATGACCTTTCAGCTCCATTTAAAATCTCTCAGCTACTGACACTTTATTTTGTTTCATTTCTCTTCCCTCTTTGGGTCAAGAAAGCTTTCTCAATCCCTCAAAGCTGCGTCCAGATTCATATCTGGGAGTCATGTCCCATGTTGCCAGGGAGATTTACAAATCTGGGAGTCATGTCACATCTGGGGTGAGGGCAGTGAGTTTACCTGAAGAATTGGTAGAGAGAGAGGCCACATATAAGCAACAAAACAGGTTCTCTGGGGTTGACTCTTAGGCACAATTATAAGTAGGCTTAGCCTCTCCCTTGAAGTAACAAGAGCCAAGATTGAGGGCTCAGCCTTCTTAATTGGTAGTCCCCAATGCTTGTGAGAATATCATTAATTCCCCAGGTGGGGAAGTTTAATATTTCCACATTTTCCCAAGTCCCTGAAGGGGGATTTGCAAATACATTTTTATTCTTTACCCAAATTACTCTGGGATGTGTTGGAGCTTCACACTAACCCGCACAAGCCAAACAGATCTTACTCCCTAGTAAAAGTTCCCTGTAATTATGCTGTTTGAATAAACTGACCATACAAGTTAAGTTTATACTGTGCCACAGACAATATAGATTTCACACAAAATAAACCTCTCTTCCTTTGTTCTCACACAGAAGTTGAAGTTTTAAAACACTGTTCCTGGTATAATCACATAGTTATGCATTCACCACCACAATCTACATGAGGACATTTCTATTTCTTCCACAAATAAAGAGGAAGGGGAGAAAAAAGAAAAAAGAAAAAAATTATGACAAAAAATAAAAGAAAAATAAAATAACATAAACTACAATAAAAAGGTCACACAACAACACCAACACCAAGAATCCCATGCCCCTCTCTTATATCCACATCTTATAAATATTTAACTTTGGAATATCATCTTTGTTACAATTAATGAAAGCATGTTACAATATTACTTTTGACTATTCACTCTAGTTTGCATTGATTCTATTTTTTCCCCAGTACTGTTCCATTTTCAACACCTTGTAAAGTTGACATTCATTTGTTCTCCTTCATGTAAAAACATTTTTATATTTGTACATTTAATCATAATCATTGACAATTCTAGGTTTCACTGATTTATACAGTCCCAGTCTTTATTTTCTATCTTTCCTTCTGGTGTCAAACATACCCCTAACCTTCCTCTTTCAACTGTACTCACAGTCATCTTTGTTCAGTGTATTTACAATAATGTGCTATCATCACACAGTATTGTGCTATCCATTGATTGAATCTATACAATCAATCCTGTTGAACACTTTGTACTTCTTCAGCATCAAATGCCCAATCTCTACCCTTTTTCTATCTCCTGATATTTTCATTTCTACACTCTACTCCAAACCTCTCTCTCCTGTTTTTTCTATCTGTCTCTGGCACTCCTTTTAATATTTCTTGTAGAGGAGGTCTCCTGTTCATGAACTCTCTCAGTGTCTGTTTATCTGTAAATATTTTAAACTCTCCCTCATTTTTTTGACAATTATTTAAGACCTTTATTAACAGATGCTTGCAGTTTGTTGACTTTTTGGAAAAAATCAAGTTGTAAACTTTTATTACAAATTAAAAATGAGATTCTTAAAAATCTCAACTTGACCAGATATGAAACAATTTAAAAACTTTTAAAGGTGTATTAAGAAAAACCAGGCTTTTTAAAAAACACTTTTGTCATTACCAAAAAGAGACGTCTTTAGGTAAAAATAATAAAAACCCCATGCTACATAGATAATGCAGATAGTTCTAGCTATCTGGTCAACAGGCAAAAAGCAAGCACTTAAGGTCTTCAGCTCCAATCTTTTGTTCATTTCTTATTGCTGAAATTTCATATTCCCTTTTTCTTGTTGGATGACTAAACCAGATGATGGTAGAGATGGTAAGCCGGCATTTACTCAGCCGTGCCCTGCTCAGCCTCGGGAGCAGATGAATTCTCACCTGGTAGATTGGCTGCTTTTGTCTCTTTGCCATCTTGTGGTTTAGGGTTTTCTGGGCGGTTGCGTCAGTAATTGAAGTTATGGCAGTACCAATGTTGAGGTGGCTGCTGACTTCAGGTCTCATCTCCTTGATTTTCCTTATCATCTTCATTGCCGTCCTCTCTAGGCTGTCTTTGGCAAGGAGGGCCCCTGTGGAATCATGGTCTATGACCCCGATACATATTCTGCCTCACTGGTCTACCTTGTTCTCCTGCACCCTGGTTATCAGCACCCTCCATCACTTTTCCTTGCACACGAGGGTTGGAATACTGTGGTCGATGCCCATAGGGTCTCCGCATGTAGTAAGGTGGGAATCATTGCCTACAGTATGGCCGGTGTTGTTGGGTCTGGCCTTCAAGAGCACACTCTGATCCCTCATATTTTCCTCCACTCTCAGTATTTTGGTAATTTTGCTTGTAATTGCATGGAGGACACCTACAACCTGGATAACATCTACAATGGTTATGGTCTGCTGAATATTTACTGCCTTGCACTATAACTCCACCAGGGCCTGTGACATTTGCTGCCTCTGCCACCTTTTCTCCTTCAACAACATCAAACTCCACAGTCTCTCCATCTCCTACACAGTGAAGGTACTTCCTGGGGTTATTCTTCTTTATGGCATTCTGGTGTACAAACACATCTTCCTTGGTGTCATTCCTATTGATGAAACATATTTGTTTCTTACATTGAACCATTTTACTATTCCCAGAACCTTCACCATCTATGTGAGGCCACCTGGGATGCCACTTCCTGCACTGCTGCCCATGGTGCTGGGCTTGGCATCAGCAGTGCTGAGGGCAGGGGTGGCGGGCAGCTGCTGGGTCTTGGCCTCGCTGCTCATGGTTGCAGTGATGGTGACTGGGGCTGGCTGCAGCAGCTGTGGCTCCTCCCAGTGTGTGATGGTAACTAGGATGGTGGCAGCAGTGGGGCTTCTCAGGACTCTCTGGGGTCTGCTCTCTGCCTCCCCCTCATTTTTGAAGGACAGTTTTGCTGGATATAGAGTTCTTGGTTGGCAGTTTTCTCTTTCAGTATCTTGAATATATCATACCACCGCCTTCTCATCTCCATGGTTTCTGCTGAGAGACCTGCACTTAGTCTTATTGAGCTTCCGCTGTATGTGATGGATTGCTTTTCCCTTGCTGCTTTCAGAATTCTCTCTTTGTCTTTGACTTTTGAAACTCTGGTTAGTAAGTGTCTTGGAGTAGTTCTATATGGATCATTTCTGTTTGGAGTATGCTGTGCTTCTTGGACTTGTAAATTTTACGTCTTTCATTCTTATGAATATTAGCTCTTTTTGGGAAATTTTCATTATTTCCTCCATTATTATTTCTGCCCTTTTTCCCTTCTCTTCTCCTATGTACCTATAACATGTACATTTGTATGCTTCACATTGTCATTCAGTTCCCTGAGACCCTGCTCATATTTTTCTACTCTTTTCCCTATCTGTTTTTTTGTTTGTAGGATTTCAGATATCCTGTCTTCTAGTTCACTGATCCTTTCTTGTGCTTCTCCAAGTCTGCTGTTGTATGTTTCCATTGTGTTTTTCATCTCTTCTATTTTTCCTTTCATTCCCTAAATTCTGCTATTTGTTTTTTCAAGTTTATGAATTCTTCCTAATGGCCACCCAGTGTCTTCTTTATATCCTTCATTTATTTTGTCACATTTTCTTTCAACTCATTGATTTGATTTAGAAGATTTCTTTGAACATCTTTAATTAGTTGTTTCAATGCCTGAATCTCAGTTGAGGTGTTAGTTCATTCCTTTGACTGGGCCATATCATCATGTTTCCTGGTGTGGCTTGTGATTTTTTTTCTGTCTAGGCATTTGATCTTCTTGATTAGTTTATTCTAGAGGTTGTTTTCTCTTTTTCTAGGGTTTTCTTGTTTATTGTCTTTGATTTCTACCTTTCCTTTGTTTCTCTTGCTGGCCGGTTGTCAGATTGGCTCTGCCACCAGTCTTCCCTCTAAAACCAGGGGCCCACTGTGGCCTGCCACAGGGATGGGAGGTAGGCACTGAACACCCCAGTAAGTTCACTGTGTGTGGTAATAGAAATCTGCTGGCTTCCAGTGGTCCTCTGCTTTCTGCTGGCTAGCAATACTAAGTTTTGTTTTTGAGCTCTGCTTGAACAGTTGGACTTTCTGTATTTCTCAGCCAAAACAGGGCCAGGTTTCCATAGAGGGTGTGTAGACCAGCCCCTATCATTTTAAGAAAGGGTCTGGAACATCTTTTTAAGTTTTTCTATTCTCTTGCACCAGCAGATGGTGCTGTTTGGTAACTTAATCATCCTCAGAAGCTGCTTTGCCTCTGAGGACAAGCTGTGTCTACACAGGTGAGCTGAAACTGTGGGTTTTCTGTGCCCTCAATTTGCTGGCCAAAATCTGGCTTGATGTGGGGCTACACCAGTGGCAGAGTACTCTCTCAGCTGGACCAGTACTCCAGCCATCCTCCAGGCAAGGAAACAGCTGCTGGCTGCTGCTTCCCTCAAGGGTGGGGAAAGGGCTTTTAGACCCAGGGCTGGTAACACAGTCTCTGTCCACATTTTCTCAGTCTCTTTGTCACTCACTGTGCTGGTTTGGATGTATTATTTCCCCAAAAATGCCATTATCTTTGATGCAATCTTGTGGGGGCAAACATATTAGTGGGGATTAAGTTGGAACATTTGGATTAGGTTGTTTCCAGGAAATGTGCCCCACCCAACTGTGGGTGATAACTCTGATTGGATAATTTCCATGGTGGTGTGGACCTGCCCACTCAGCATGGGCCTTGATTAGTTTACTAGAGCACTCTATAAGCTCAGACAGAAGGAATGAGCTTGCTACAGCCAAGAGGGACACTTTGAAGAAAGCACAGGAGCTGCAGATGAGAAATAATTTGAAGATGGCTGTTCAAAGCAGACTCTTGCTCCAGAGAAACTAAGAGAGGACAAACACCTTAAGAGCACCTGAGAGTGACATTTTGAAGAGGAGCTATGGCCTAGAGAGGAACATCCTGGGAGAAAGCCCTTTTGAAACCAGAACTTGGAGGAGATGCCAGCTATGTGCCTTCCCAGCTAACAGAAGTTTTCCAGATGCCGTTGGCCATCCTCCAGTGAAGGTACTTGATTGTTCATGTGTTACCATGGACACTTTATTGCCTTAAGACTGTAACTATGTAACCAAATAAACCCCCTTTATAAAAGTCAGTCCATCTCTGGTGTTTTGCATTCTGGCAGCATTAGCAAACCAGAACACTCACTGACCTGCTCCTTGAAAGACCCTGTCCCCTGGGTCTTCAAACAATGGATGTATGTCTGACTGCAGTTGAGATTTTGTAGTCTGTGTCTGTGGTGGGAGGGGTCACATCTGCTGATTCTGTGCCTTTCCCACATAAGACTGAGTGAGGGGGAGGGGAGAGGACCAGCTGGTCCAGGATGGAAAATTCCTACCTGATATTATTCTCTTTCTTCAATTCAGCATTTGCAGGGTCCTTCTCCAGTCTATATCCTCTTCCAGAGTTTCAGATACTCAGAATTGTCTTTTTTTTTTTCATTGAATTTCTGGAGAGAAGTTTTCAGTAGCTGTTTACATCACCATGTTGATGACATCATCTCTCCATTTACATTTAAAGTAACTACTCATAATGCTGGACTTCTGCCATTTTGCTACTTGGTTTTTCTAAGTCATGTATCATTTTTGTCCCTCAATTTTTCTTTGTGCTTCTTGAACATGCATACTAATTTCTTTCATTATGTTTGGGAAGTTTTCTGCCATTATTTAAAAAATATTCCTTTTGACCCTTTCTCTCAATTGTCTCCTTCTGGTATTCCTGTAATGTGTATAATTGTGCACTTGATAGTTTCCTACAGGTCTCTTATGATATCTCACTTTTTCCCTTTTTTTTCCTTTCTATTCATGAGTCTGAACCATTTCAACTGTTTTATCTTTGAATTTGCTGTTCTTTCACCCATCCAATTTGCTGTTGAAACCCTGTATGTAATTTGTCATTTCAGTTATCATGGTCTTCAACTCCAGTATTTCTGCTTGGTTCTTTTTAAAAGTTTCTATCTCTTCATTGAGAATCTCATATTATTCATTCATCATTTTCCTGATATCATTTCCTTTTTTCTCCCTACTTTAATTTATCTCTTCAAGCATATTGAAGAACATTTTAAATAAGTGTTTGTTCAACATGTCCAGAATTTGATCTTCATTGATGATTTCTGAATTTTTGTCTTATTCCTATGGATGTGCCATCATTTCCTGTTTCTTTGTTTTTCTTGTAATCTTATGATATGCTGTGTATATTTTAATATTTTAATGTGTTGATTCTGGAATTTAGTCCTAGAGCTACCTGTTCCTTTAGTTTGTATCCAGCTAGTGATATGACAGAGATTTCTTTGAGTGTCAGGAAGTAATCAAAACAAACACAGAAACATCTTTCACAGTCTTTGGAAATTGGCTGATGTTCTTCAGTGTTTACCCCTCCTACCAGGAAGATCAGTCTAATATGAAAGGAAAAGCTGGATCCTTTTTTGTCTTTTCTGAGCCTGAGTATTGTGCTGGACTTGTGGCCTTAGGAATTTCCCAATTTATAGGAATTGGAGTGTCCCCACTCTTCCATATGAAATAGACTTTTCTTACCTCCTTGGTTCTCTAATGCATGTCTTAAAGCAAGTAATATTTTGCTCCAGGCTGCTTTCACTTAATTGTTTCTTACATTGCTTTAGCTGTCCAAATGATTCTTTTGCCTACAGGGAAATTTCTGGGAGGGTGATGATCCAGAGGTGAGCCAGGCTGCCCCTGGACAGATTGGCACTGACATACAGTCACTCCAGTATATGCATAAGAGTTATGCTGCTCACTCAGGCCAGGGACCCACCATGGGACCACAGGCTGGCTCCACACCACATTGGGGAGTGGGTGAGGGAAAGGGCAGCAAAGATTCCCCAAGCTTATCCTGCATTTTAAAGCTGTGTTTTCTTGATTCAGCACTTGCCCACTTATTGCAACCCTTGAGCTCTTTTCCAGAATTTTGAGAAGAGAGGGTTGTCAGATTTTGTCAGTTGTTCAGAGATTCCATGGGGAAACACATCTTGAAATGTCTTGTGTCATCATCTTGATCAACTGGAAATCTTTTTCATTGATCCTTGTTCTATCTTTTCCAATCTCCACACCATTGTACCATATAAAGGATTCTTGTATAATTTACTTCTTTGCATTCTCCCTATCACCAGTCAGGTATCCAATATTTCTTCTCTGTACAATTGCAGTAGAGTTATTTTGCAATGAAAGCCTTTCTGTCCTGTCTCTCCCTTAGCAAGTCCATTATGTAAATTTCATAGACATAAATCTCCCTAAAGTGTTACTGAGATCTTATGATCTCCCTGCTTAGAAACTCATACGATGCACTTTACAAATAAAATGAAATTCAACTACTCTGTTCGGGTGTTCTATATTTATTAAAATGTGGCCTAAAATTAATCTTCTGACCTTGAATTCTCTTACCATCTTCATACCATATATTACCAGAATGATTAATTTCATGTTTTGAAATAAGGTTATTTTTTGGCACCCGCCTAACATATTTTTTGCTCTTCTCCTTCTATTTTTATGCATTTAAATGTTATGGTTCTTCAAAACTGATTAAATTGCCATCTCTCTCATGAGGACTTCCAAGATTTCCCCAGCTTGAGCAACTGTTTATTCTTGTTTGTTTGTTTTTTTGCTATTACTTTCTTGTTTTGCATGTGTCAAACTTTGTCTTGGATGGCATACAATCATTGTAAAAGGAGTCATTTTGGAATCACTTTGCTGTTGAACAAATATTTAATAGTTACTCTCAGTATGTTTTTTTTTAAATTGTTCTCTGAGTTTGTTTCCTCTTATATAAAATGAAAAAGGCCATACCTATTTTAAAGAGGTTTTAAGAGGATTATGTCAGATATGATATATGATATTACACAGTACAAATTTGTAGCCATAGTAGGTACTTATTAAAGGGTAGATATTATTATTGTAATCATTCAAATACTTGTCTCTTCACCCCTACCAAATAATACTTGATAATATGTTCCTTGAGGGCACACTTCTGTATTATATGGATTATATGTCTTTGTACTCATTCATATTGCTGCCGACAATGCTTTACTCAGTAAAGGTTCATTAATTGGGATAAACTAGCTATCATAATTAAACACAAAACAAAAATTCAGTAGCTTACTTGAGTAGATGTGTATTTCTTGCACATGAAACAGTCTTGGGTCTTCCTTTCTAGCTGGAAGTTTTCCTCTGTGTGATGATTCAGGACCCAGTCTTTCCATTGTGTGGGACTGCTATTGTCCAGAGTATTAGAATCCTATGCTTTGAATTAGAAATAGGGGAAATTCATGCGGAAAAAGCAAACCTCCTGGTGGGGTAGGAAGTCCTCTGATTAAATCCTGTTTTTTTTTTTTGGGGGGGGGGTATAAACTTCCTTGCTTGTTGTTTTCTGTGGCCCCTTGGTTATTCTTCCCTGTCTATTATTTACATGATGATAATCTGTAGTGATCAGTGAATAGTCTTATGGTAGCTGCACAGATTTTGCAGTCCACTTCTTGCTGGTGCAAGTTTGGATGACTGAAGTTGTTTTACATAATATTCTTGTCATTACAATTCCCTAAAAAATTCAGTAGGCTTCCATTTACTTCTTATTTATTCTTGAAAATTCTTCTTTATGCTCTTCTAGGGTCTTCTTCATGTCCTTTATATCCTAAGCCATGATATTGATATTTGTGTGTACTTCTTTGAATAATTGTTCCAAATTTTGTGTCTCTTCTGGCTTTTTAATTTGTTCATTTGGCTTGTCCATGTCTTCTATATCCTTCAAGTGCTTTGTAATTCTCTGCTGGCTTCAGGGCATTTGCTTGTCTTGACAAGGTTATTTTTGGAAGTGCAGAATTAATTGAGTATGTATATATGATTTGGTTTGCTGGCATGCAATTTCCCAATTCTACCAGCAGGTGGTGCTCTCGAGGCACAGCTTGTTGGTGTGCAGTTTCCCTAACCTACCAGCAGGTGGCGCGCTCAAGTAGGTCTTCCCTGAACTTGTCCCATGCAGTGGGCAGGGTCCAAACCTGGTGGGGAACCAATGAGTGCACCGGATCTCATGTGCCCTGGGGAATCCGGGTCCTGGGGCTGCAACGCCACCTGAGCAGGTAGGCATCCAGCTTGATCTAGGGCACCCGGCAGGTGGGACACGGGCCCTGTCTGCAGGTTCTCTGCTGCCTTGCGCCTGCGAGTCTCTGAGGTGTGGAAGGGGCTCCCAATCGCCGGTGTTTGTGCCTCTCCCTTCCTCGCTTTTTACAGTTGCACCCCCCACCCACACACCGCCCCACTTCCGTGGGGGGAGAGCAATGGCAGCCTGCCAGGCTCCCTCATGGGAACTCCCCACTGTCTGGCTGTGGAGGATCACCTCCCAGCAAACTGCCAAGGTAGATGGATGGGAGCGGAAAGCCGCTGCTCACTCCCTTGCCCAGTGGTGGTTTTGCTGCTGCCGGCCTCGGGAGGAGGGGGTCCGAAAAGGGAACTCACTCACCGTGACCCTCCAGGTGCAGTCTCCCCTCCGTTTTTGTCGGGTGTCCCCTCCACGTACTGTGGCGGACCCTCTATGGCTGGTCACACCCCAGAACCCCGGTTCCTGGTGTCCTCCGGCCCCTTTCTATTTACTCTGATGGAAGATAAGCCGGTCCGCCTCACCTGCTCTGCCATCCTCCCATTTACTTCTGTGTGCTAATAACTACACTGAAACTGCAAGGGACAGTTTTACCAAATGTTTTTCCATTGCATAGTAAGATCTCCGTCTTTTCCATTTCTGATTATTGCTGGAAATAACTATCAAGACTGGATTATTTCTTTCTTTCCTCACTCCCAAGACTTCTTATCTCTTAGTTGTGGCATCCTTAAGGTCAGAACAGTCAATAATCCTGGATAGTATGACAAAATGCCTTTAATCTGATTTTTATCAAAAGTGTGAATCCATCTGATCTTAATGGGATTTTGTTAGTGAAATATTTTGTTCATCTTTGTCTTCTTGTTTGGGATACAGAAAATGTTTATTTCCAAACTTGAGAAGTTCCAAGTTTCTGGATTCCTTCTTATTCCACCTCTTAAATTAGATAGTTCTTGCCTGAAGATAGTTCTTTCTTGTAATATCTTACTAAGGAAAGAAGGTAAAAGCTGATTTATACTACTAGCATTCTTACTTTTTCTAACCTCTTCCTCTAGAGCTAGAGTGTGGTAGATACCTGTGATGACTTCTAGATTATTGATTTTGACATTTTTACCAAATATTTTGTCATTTCATAATATAGTCATCCATCTTTTTCATTTCTATTGGTTTTCTCATTGTCTTCTGAATGACCACTAAGCCAATGCCACAAAAACAATGTATTTCTTAAATGAACCACCCCACATCAAAGTGCTATTATCTGTATCAATTAACATCAGCTGCTTTAAAATTAACAAAAAATTCACCAACAAAATTTAAGTAGGCTTATTTAACTAAAGATTAGTTTTTGTTCAAGTAACAGTCCAATGCAGGTACTCTTGATTGATAAGCAGCCTTGTACCTAGTAATTCAGGCCCTCAGCCTCCTTCCATCTCACGTCTACACCATCCTTTAGGGTCTTGAAGTCTTCTGCATTTAGTTGGCAGATAGGAAACGAACATGTGAATAAAGGAGACTTGTTACTCAGCCTGACATGACATACATCATTTTGACCCATATTATGTCAGTGCCCTTGCCTAAAGATGGGAAGGGATTGAATTGTAGACTTTGGATGGACTGCTGCTTCCCAACAGCAACTCTTGTATTACTGAAGAGAGATCATAATTTTTGTTGGACAGCTAGCCAGTTCTGTCACAAGAGGGTTTTGAATGAATGAATAACCTAATGTGCCTTTAAATTTAGAAACAATAGCCTAAGAACACATTCTTAAATAAATAAACTTGATAAGGTACCTAGAGTTTGGGGATAGAAATGTCATGTTTTGTGTACCATCACATAAAAACTTCCAATTAAATCACTTATCAGGGAGTACCTATCACCAAAGTAATAAGCAGAAAGTTGGAAAACAATCAAGCAGTCACTCAGTTATATGACATATGTGTTGAAAAAAATGCACTTTATTTCAGAGGAATAGTTGTAAATTTTAACCTCTCATAATGCATTTAATTTAATTTGTTAAAGACACTAAAAAAAAAGAGAGTATTAATTAGTGTTTTATTGTAGTAAGTTTACAAATGATGACTGAAGATAGTTGTTTGAAATGAGCTCTAGTCCTGCTCCTTCCTATTTGCATTTAAGTATTTGTTCTTTATGTGGATCTTGTGTAAGCCCAACTTTTAATTCTGCCTTCAATAGCAATAGAATCCTGAAGTTATTCCAGCTTTCAAGATTTATGTTTGTCTGTCAAATCACTGCTTCTAAATGTGGGAAGGTATAAAACAAATTAACATGTGCATACTTGTAGAGATTGCGCTGAAATACTAAATTTGTCTAAATCATTCACATCTCTACTGAAACCATGGAAAAAACAAATGAAAATTATTGTCCTTTCATTTATGACCTAAATGCATACTTCCAGAGGAGGGAGACGACTATTTTGACAAATAAATTCAAACTCACAGCTTATTTTGCTTATATTATACTAGATTAGAAACATGCTGCAGAATCAAGACCAATTAATTGGAGAGCATATTTTGGGGGAATGATATAACACATAAAATGTGCCTCATAATATTAAATCTACATTGAATGTGTACTCTTGATTATTCCTACTAACTATTTAATATGAGAGTACCATTTTTTAGGTTTTAATTTACAAGTAATAACATTTAAAACAATTACAATCACCCATGGATATATTTATTTGCAGCTCAGTTTCAAATGAGATGGCAGTTTAGAAACTGCTCAATCAGATGTACTGAGCTTATGCATCTTATTAGTTTGCTGAACCCATTTAGATTTAATGAAACCTCTCACCAGTTACCCAATTTTCAGTATCCTTATTAAATTAGCATTAAAAATTGTGTCTATAAAGCATTGGATTAATTCAGTTGAGCTGAGTTCTTACACAAAAGGCAACTTCCAAACTGACATGAAAAAGTTAACATTAAAAGGTTTTAAACATCATATTAAGTGCTAATTAGTTCTGATCAAATATATATTAAATTTTTATTGTAGCTCACTTTGTCCTTGATTTATTATTGTTGAATATAGTAGCTGCACTTTTTGTGTATTGGCGGGGGGGGGGGGGGGTGTGTGGATCTGGTAGCAAATTAGTTGTTTCCAACTTTAAAACACTTATTAAGAATGCAACCAACTTGTTGATTTTCCTTTTTTTTTTTTTTTTTTTTTGACACAGGATGTCTTTTTCAATTTCACCATGGAGCTTTTTAAATAGACAAAGTAGATGAAGACTTATCTGAGGTTCTTTTTCCTTTGGGCCCAAAATTAGAAAAATTAACATACATTTCATTGCCACAATCAGGGACATTTTGGTATTAGCAGAGATTGTAAATTGCTTGGGGACAACAGCTATGTCTTAGATGTTTTCATATCCATAAGACAGCTAAGCAGTTTTACAGCCTGCACCTGTGCCTAAGGGGTGGGGGCCAGGTGGAAACCCCAGGCTTCACCAGAATCAGAGGCAGGTGAAACAGCCTTATGGCAGTCTCCCACAAAATCAGTCTCCTCTGCAAACTTTTACTACATCTCTGTTTTTATTTTTTTATTTTTTTTAAATTTCTCTTGGAAAATTTTGTACTTTTCAGTGTATAGGACTTACATATATTTCCTTGAATTTATCCCAAAGTGTCTTGTGTTCTCAGATTCTAACATAAATGATATTTTAAGATATTTTCCTTCACAGTGGATTGTTGCTTATATATATTGTTCTCATTTATCTCTGATTTATTTACCATAATGTTTAAAGTGTGTTGCTTACTTCCATATATCTGGATATTTTATGGATACTTCTTTGTCATTGATCCAAATTTAACTCAGTTGGGCACTAGAAAACAAAATGGTCTCTGTTAAGGCAGTTCTTTGCAAATTGTTCTGGAAGAGCCACTCATTATCACTCCCAAGGGAGGAGTCCCACGCCATGGAAGATGGAAACCGTGGTGTGCAGGTTCTGGGATTGCCAACAAAAACATGACTCACACAGGCACTGGATGGAACGACGCTTTACTCACATGGAGAAGAGACAGAGCAAGGTCAACTTCAATAGTGGCTTTTGGTCCTCTATGGCCAGTGGGTCTTGATCTGCAGCTGAAGTAGGGATATGGTAAGTGTGCACTCCTTTTGTACCACAAGGAAGGGACCCTGTTTCCTCCCTGCCAGAAACAGATATAGCAGCAGGGCTGGCCAGGTGCCATCAAATGCACATACAAAGCCAAGCAGTCTCTGTGAAAGTTTACATGTGCTCAGGACGAAAGGGGAAGGAATGTGCCAGCAGACCACTCGCTATCTGATAGGGGATGTATTTTATGACAAAGTGCCCCAAGGAGGAAGTCAGCCCACATCCATCATCCATCTTAGGTGCCAGGCTGACAAATCTAGTCTTAACCACAGTGTTTATTTCTAGGTTACAGGGGAAGGCAACAGGCTGTGCTCAGACTGTCCCCTTCCATAGCAATTTATTGAGATTTCATTTATGGCCTAGCTCATGTTCTGTCTTGATAAATCTTCCAGGTACAATTGACAAGAAGGTACATTCTGCAGTTGATGAGTGTAGTGTTCTGCAAATGTCCATTAGATCAAGTTAGTTGATAGGGTTGTTGAAATCTTTAACTGTTCTGAATTTTTGGTCTGTTTTATTAATTACTAAATGATAAATTTTAAAATGTCCCATTTTACTGGGAGAGTTAGCTATTTCTTGATTTATTTCTATCAATTATTGCTTCAGGTATTTTGACATTCTGTTATGTAAAAGTACAGCTAAGTTTAAATCTTCTCTAACAATTGACTTATTTGCAATAAGAAATATCTCCTTTTATCTTTATCTTGAAGTATAGATCATTTCATGCAAATATAGCCAAATCTGCTTTCTTATGATTACTATTTGTGTGGTATATATATCTTTTTCCAGCCTTTTACTAGCAACATATCTGAGTTTTTATGTTTATTTGCATCTATTTTAAAGAGCATATGGTTAGAATTTTTTTTTTAATCCAGTCTGATGGCCTCTTTTTTTTTTTTTTACTTTGTAACAGCTTTATTGAGATATATTTCACATATCATATGATGTCACCCATTTAAAGTGCATAATACAGTGATTTTTAGTATATTTGCAGAGTTGTGCAACCATCAGAAAAATCAATTTTAGAATAGTTCATTGTGATCGCCTCTCTTTTTAATTGGAGTGTTTAATCCATTTTACATTGCGGTCGGGGTTACTGCTTTCTAGGGGGAGTGGCGGCCGGTAGCCGAGCCCTCAGCTCTCGGGGCTGCTTAAAGGGTACCGGCGGCGGGGGCTCTTTCCCGGAGGCGAGGGCGAGGCGGAGGACGTGGCCAGGGTCCTCGGCGAGAGGCGTGCAAGGTGTGGAGGGCGGCGATAAGGACAAAAACACTCTTCATCCAGTAGGAGTATGCGCCAAAGAGATTTATTCAGGGGTGATTACAGGTTATATAGGCTGGTAAGAGGGGCAGGGCTGGAAAGGAGGTGAAGTAGCCTAAAATGGCAATATTGAAGGGAGAGGGGCTAGGATTGGTTCTGAGAGGACGCAGGAGCCGTTGCAACGGGCGGGGGTTGTTCTGGCCACGGGGCATGCGCGCTGGCGGTGGCAGGAGTGGCCTTGGCACCAGGGAGTGAGTGGGTAAGATAAGGAAGTGGGGAAAGGGCAGTTGGGAGAAAGGCGGTTTCCTCCGGCAAGCCTCCCCTGCCAGTGGCATTTTGGGTGAGGAAAAGGGAGCTGCCTTGACCTCGCTCCTCAGGCTCGGGGGGCTGCAGAGGGCACTCACGCCCGTACCTACTACCCTCCCCAGGGGGTGATCAGGTCCCCTGGCCCAGGCCTGGTAAGTCGAGGCACAAGCTCAGTCCCCGCAATTCCCCTTTCTTTTCTAATTAGAGGAAGAGGCTTTACCGGAGAGGCCGCTAAGGGTGAGGGAAGGGGGAGGTAAGGGAAGGGAAAAAGGGGTTGACGGTGGCTCAGCGAGGCTGGAGCTCAGTGTTGGTGTGGTGCCCGGGCGCTTGACAATGGCTTCGCTGCAGCGGGCTGGGCGAAGGTGAGGGGTTTAAAGTTCAGGGGTTTAAAGTTCAGGGGTTCAGAGAAGCTGGAACTCGAGATGAGAGCGATGTTCAGGTGATTGAGAAGGGCCTCGCGGTCGGCGGGTTGACCGGTGGCGTTGAGGTCGCGGAGGGTTGGCTGTCATCTTGGAGTGGGGGGCGTCAGAGGTGGCGAGTCGCTGATACTGGATTTGCACGAACGAGGAAAAAATGGCATCTGTTTGTTTTCTTACAAGCTGGACAATTTTGCGGATGAGGCAGGGTCCTAAGATGAGAGCTAGAATAATTATTAATAGGGGGCCAAGAAAAGGAAGGATGTATGGGAGGATGGGAGTGAAAAAACTGGACCAATAATTGGTGGCTTCACGATCTCTTTTACGCTTTTCCAGTCCCTCTCGGACCCTTTTCAGGCTGTCCTCGACGAGACCTGTGGAATTGGCATATACACAGCACTCTTCTCCTAGGGCGGCGCAGAGGCCTCCTTCTTTGAGGAGGAGAAGGTCGAGACCTCGGCGGTTTTGGAGCACTACCTCAGAGAGGGAATTGACAGAATTTTTTAGATGGTAAATAGCGTTTTGTAGGTGGCGAATGTCCTCGTCAACAGCCGCCCTGAGGTGAGTTAGGGCGGAGCCTTGACTGGCTAGTGCAGCGATTCCGGTGCCAGCGCCGGCAAGACCTAGGAGGGAGGCAATTGTAAGGACGGTGATGGGCTCTCGCTTTTGCAGAAGGGCAGGAGCTGCAGTTCTTTCCAGACGGAGGAAGAAGTCTTCTTCGCTGTGGTATAAGACCCTAGGGATAAGGACAATTAGGAGGCAAGTTTCTTTATATTCACTGATGATATTCGTGCTGAGACAGGGGGTAAGTCCTGTAGAGGAGCAGAGCCATTGGGAGGAGTTATGAGGAATGAGAAATTTTTCCGAGCTACTGGGAGATGAGTAGCTGGCACAGGCAGTGAGGTCGGGAGAGTTATTGGAGCGAGGGCGGACGCACTTTCCCGTATAGGAGACTGAATGAAAGGTCAGGGGGACGGCAGAGGTATTCCAACTGCATTCCGAGGGGCTGTCTTCTGTGCTTTCTGAAAAGGAGAGGTTGGAGGCAACGGGCTCGTACAGTGAGGAAGAGGTGGAGAGGCAGAGCCAGCAGGAGGAGGTAAAATTGGGGTTGGAGGAATTCACTGAGGTGAAGGCCGCTTGGATAAGGCCGAGGAGGGGAGAGGAATAACGAGAAGGGGGCAGAGGAAGCTGGGGTGGTGGGGTTGGCGATGCGCTGTTTGTAGCTGAGGTGCGGCCGGAGGGCTGTGGAAAAAGGGGGTTAAGGACTTGGTTGGAACCTATGCTAGAGGGTGTTTTTAATGCAGTATTTTGGTATGGTTGGCTTATAGCCTCCTTTTTTATTAGAATAAGTGATCCTTGGTCGGTTCCTTTCTCATAGATTCTGAAGCCCCAAGTTTGACCGAGTAACCAGGAGGGATTAGTGGGGAGCTGCACTGTAAGATTAAGATGTGTGCAGGATCCCTTACTTTCTTGGCCGAGCCAGTTAACAGTAGGGAGTTTGCACCCTGTAGGGGCCCACTTTAGGGTAAGGTAATGATTAGGAACAGGAGGCTTCCAATTAGTGGCTAATGTTTCATACCCCCAGTATGCACAGTAGTACTCGTTGGGGGAATTACAGCACGATTTTCCAGGATTTGAGGATGGGCACATGTAATATTGGGCCTGGGGATCACTTACCTTTCGAGCGCAGGTTTCTTCGACTCTGGAGACAAAGGTGGTGAAAGGCTTACTCGGCTCCTGGAAGAGCTTGGTGAATTTATTAGGCTGACAGGCAGAGCAATTGGCAAACGCGCGTAAGGCGATGCCTCTGAGGACAGTCCAGAAGGCAGCAGGGGCATTAATATAAGCAGACGCATTTAGAAACGCTCCAGTGCCCAAATAGGCTTCGGGGGGATGATAGACTCCAATGGCTGCATCTTGCTCACTTTGCTTAGCTGCTTCTGCCTGGAAGTGAGCACGCCAGTCAACAAACTGACCGGGGTTAAAAATTGAACGGGCAAGCGAGGCCCAGTCTTGGGGAAGGCAATAGTTCATGGCGAGGTCCTGCAGTATTTGGGAAGCATATGGGCTACCTAACCCGTCCTCCTTGACGGCTCTGCGAAGCTGCTTGATAGTATCTAAGTCAATGGGATACCAGTCATACGGTTTCTGTGGGGTGGGGGCAAGGTTAAGAGGAAAGCAGCGAAAAGCACGAGAGAAAGGAGGACGTGCTTGCAGAGGACTTGGCGCGGGAGTGGGGGTAGGGGGAGCGTTGCCCCAAGGGTTGCCTTGAGGTGTAGAAGGCAGCCAGGGGTTGTTAGTCGGCAGGGTGGGAGGAACGGCGGCAGCTGCCGGTAGCGGCTCCGAAGGGGAGCTCGCCGGAGGGAGAGGCGGGAGTGGGAGGCCCCAAGCGTCGCAAGATGGCGGCGCGGTAGGCGTGGCTAAGACACAAGATGGTGGATCAGCCCCGCCCTGTGAAAGGGCGGGGCCCAAGGCATAAGATGGTGGACTAGCTCCGCCCTGTGGAAGGGCGGGGTAAAGCGTATGCGGTTTCCGGCCCAGCTTAGGGCTGATGTCATCGCCGGAGCATTTCCTCCCCTCGATGGAAGAAGGAGGAAGTTCGCCATCTTGGCGTGGCGCAGTGTTATTTTGCTTTTTGGGAGTCACCTCGAGCGCGTTGTTAATCTGCTCGACTAAGGACTCCGTGTCCGAGTCATGATTTGAATTAGTATCGCTATCTGAGTCTGTTGGCTGGGTTGATAGGGCCTCTTTGGATTTAACGGGGCCTCGATCAGGGGGGAGGGAGCCTTGAAGGCAGGAGCGGATGGTTATCAGAGTGGGGAGCAAGCCGGGAGGGAAACGCTTGCTCTCATGTTCCATGGCGTTGGTGACTCGATCAATAAGGCGATCATAAGTAACAGGGTCTCAAAGATGGCAAGTGGTGAGCCATGGGTTAAAGGGCAGCAGGAGATCCCAGTATATCTGCAGCTGCCGGACAGACACTTTACAGCGATGCGTGTCTAGGAGACCCGCTAGAGCACGAACTTGAGGTGCCTGACATGTAGATATACGATTACCCATAGCTGAGGGGAGAGGAGGGGGAGTTGTTCCCGAGCCGGGCCGGCCCGGCTGGCGGGGAGGAGGAGGAGGAGTTGCTTACCGAGCAGAGAGAATGAGATAAACTGTGGCTGCAAGGCCGAAGGAGACGGCGAGAGCAGAAAGCAGTGCCCTTTGGCAACGGGAGCAGTCAGGGGGGGCGGTTGCAAAGAGGCACACGGTGCCAAATGAGGAAAGAAAGATACAAAGAACTACAGCAAAGTAATGGAGGGGAAGAGGGAGAGCGTTAGGAGGAACGGGGGTCATAGAAGTGCGCATACAAGAGGACGAAGAGAGCGTGGGGGAAGGGAGGAGTTCCTACTGGATGAAGAGAGCGTGGGGGAAGGGAGGAGCGGCTTCGGAGCAAGGAACCTCCCACGGCTCCGGAAGCGGCGAGGGAGAGGCGGCCCTTACCTTGCAGGCGAGGAAATGGGAAGCTGGAGAGGCGTCCGGGCGAGCGGGCGACCTGCCAAACTGTTGTGTGGAGACGTCCCTCACACGGGGCACCAGTTGCGGTCGGGGTTACTGCTTTCTAGGGGGAGTGGCGGCCGGTAGCCGAGCCCTCAGCTCTCGGGGCTGCTTAAAGGGTACCGGCGGCGGGGGCTCTTTCCCGGAGGCGAGGGCGAGGCGGAGGACGTGGCCAGGGTCCTCGGCGAGAGGCGTGCAAGGTGTGGAGGGCGGCGATAAGGACAAAAACACTCTTCATCCAGTAGGAGTATGCGCCAAAGAGATTTATTCAGGGGTGATTACAGGTTATATAGGCTGGTAAGAGGGGCAGGGCTGGAAAGGAGGTGAAGTAGCCTAAAATGGCAATATTGAAGGGAGAGGGGCTAGGATTGGTTCTGAGAGGACGCAGGAGCCGTTGCAACGGGCGGGGGTTGTTCTGGCCACGGGGCATGCGCGCTGGCGGTGGCAGGAGTGGCCTTGGCACCAGGGAGTGAGTGGGTAAGATAAGGAAGTGGGGAAAGGGCAGTTGGGAGAAAGGCGGTTTCCTCCGGCAAGCCTCCCCTGCCAGTGGCATTTTGGGTGAGGAAAAGGGAGCTGCCTTGACCTCGCTCCTCAGGCTCGGGGGGGCTGCAGAGGGCACTCACGCCCGTACCTACTACCCTCCCCAGGGGGTGATCAGGTCCCCTGGCCCAGGCCTGGTAAGTCGAGGCACAAGCTCAGTCCCCGCATTACATTTCATGTAATTATTAATTGAGTTGGGTTTTAGACTAGCCTCTTGCTTTTCGTTTCCTATGTATTCTGTTTGTTCTTTTTCCCTTTGTTCCTCCCTTCCAGTCATCCTTTGGTTTATTATCCTCTATTAGCTTATTAATTCTAGTTCTCTTTTATTTTTATTTTTAGTGATTTCTCTAGGGACTGCAATATGTACCCTTAACTTACCCAATCTACCTTATATCAAAATTATACCATTTCATTATATGACAGATTAATTCCATTCACTTTTGTACCCATTGTGCTATTGTTTTTATGTATTTTATTTCTATATATGTAATAATCCCACAATATATTATCATTTTTGTTTTGCATTGTCTATTATCTCTTAAAGCAAAATTTTAAAAAGTGATTTATATTTCCCACACATCTTTATTTCTTCCAGTAGATTCTCATTTCTAACTGGTATCATTTTTCAGCTTGAGAAAAAGTTATTTACAATTTCTTGTAATTCAGCTGTGCTGCTAACGAATTCTCTCAGCTTTTAAAAAATATGAAAATGTGTTTATTTCACCTTAATTTATGAAGGATATTTTCATTGCAGATAGGATTTTGCTCTGACAGTTCCCTTCTCGCACATCTCCCTCCAGTCCCCAGCACTTTAAATATGTTGTTTCACTGTCTTTTGGTTTCCATTGTTTCTGATGAAAAGTTAGCTATTATTATCATTGACTTTTTCTTCTCTGGAGGTTTTTAGGATTATCTTTGCTTCTCAGAAGTTTGCTTATCAGTTGCATAATTGTGATTTTCCTTATATTTATACTGCTTGTGGTTTGTTGAGTGTCTTGCATCTATGCCTGATTTGTTTCATCATATTTGGTAAAAATTCTATGGTTTCTTAAAACTATTTTTTTTTTCTATTCTAGTCTTTTCTCCTCTTCTGGGACTCTGAATACACATGTTATACCATCATTTGATATTACCCCAATGGTCATATTCTGTATAATTTTCAATCTTTTAAATTTCATGATAAATATTTCTGTTGCTCTCTCTTCAAATTCACTGATCCTTTCTTTGTCTGTGGCTAATCTGCTTTCACATTCATCCAGTATGTATTTTTAAATTTCATATATTGCATTCTTCATTTCTATAACCCTCATTTTTTATTTTTTAGTATTTCCCTTTCTCTCTTGTAGCTTCATTTGCCTTATCCATTATGTACACCTTTTCCTACAAATTCTTTAACATGTTGGTAACACTTGTTTTGAGGCATTGTCTGCTAATTAAAAAATTTGGATCATATGTGGGTCTGTTTCTATTGACTTTCATTCTTGAGTATGTGTCACATTTTTCTGCTTCTTAACTTATCATAATTTCTATTTAATTCTAAACATTGTGTTCCTCTCTCATAGTGTGCAGGTTTAATGACTGATCACCCAAACTCCACCAGAAGTCAAGTTGGGCTGGCTTGGCCATGGTTTTGAATAGTTTTATTTCATCATTGGAATCAATTCTAGCAGGGATCTGGAAATTTTGCACCAAGCAGGTGCATGGAGGGATGAAGTCTGTTTTAAGCTATTTCCCACTGTCATTTCTCAACAAAATTCAGGAGCTATGGGGAAAATTGTCAGGCAGTTTAATTTATTTTTTTGCATCTGAGATTCTTCCTGTTTTTAAAAGCTAATCTCATTTCTCCTCATTCTGGAACATCTTTCTATTTCCAACAGGCCCTCTTCTAGCCCATTAGTTTGGAGATCAGCCATGTGCCCCCAAGCATAGAAGCTCTCTTGGCTCTCTGCTAGTATAATGCAAAGTTTATTCCTTTATAGTATTTAATTCCTCAAGGCTTCCATGCTTCCACCAATCTTTGATAATCCCATAGAATAGTTATATATATTTTTTATTATTAATCATTTTTTTTCTTGTTGCTACCACAACATGTAGGTCTTTTTTGCATCCTTCTACATCCTTCTTTCAACTGCCTTATATTGTGCTCTCTGTTTGTGGAGACAGAATTATTCCTGTTGTCTCTCTTTGCTGACAGACCAATTTATTTCCTACTCAACCCTTTTACTAAGGATATGGCCCTACACAGGGCCAGCTTATGAGTATATGCAATTTCTTGACTCTTGTTTTCCATCTCCCTCTTAAAATCCAAGCTTCTAGATCATTGAAATCAATACATCTCATAAATAGCCTTGATTAGTTTTAACATTCCATCCAGGTTGTCAGTCCTTTCAATTTTCCTTTCTCACTCCTCTCGCTCTCTATCTTGTAGTGACCCTTGAGGGTTCCATTACCGTCATGTGAGCAAAAGACTGCTTTTAAAAGCTTGTTTTCTGTATTTTATTTAGCATTTCTAGGCATTCTGTGGCTGGACAATATCTAGTGCGCCACATGAATGGAAAATGTAACTCAGTTCTTTAGGCCCTCACATAGCTTTCAACCACTCACCCACCCAATCTGGAAATACTATTGTCATCCTGCCAAGGCCTCCAGTACTCTTCAGTTCCCTTTTTATTGCATTTAACTCATTCAGTGCTGCAATCAGAGCTAGTTTGCATGCTTGTCCTACTTGCGCTACAAGAATGTGAATTCCATGAAGGAATATTCTTACATTCTTTATATCTTTAGGGCCTAATGCTATACATTATACATAGTGTGGACTTAATGGAAGAATTACCATTTGAAGGATTAATAATATGGATCAATTTCTACAGACAAAAGTAAAGCATTTCTGTGGACTAAGTAATATTCTGAAGACTTTAGTTGTAGGTATGGACAAGAATAATTCCAAAAGCAAAAAAAACAGTGGTTCTTTTCTCCAACCGGTTATCCCAAATTGTGGTGCCTTCACATTTAAGGTTGTCAGAATTAGCAAATGATAAAAATAATACAGGTTGCCTAGTTAAATATGAATTTAAGTCAAACAACTAATAACTTTTTAGGTTAAGTATTTCTCAAATATTGCAATATTTGTTGTTTTCTAAAATTCAGATTTTACTAGGTTTCCTGTATTTTATCTGATAACTTTACTCATATTATAACTAGGATGCTGAGAGCCTCCACAGTGAACACTTTCCAGGTTTAACTTCTTTAGACTATATTCTATACCCAAGATCTCCTCTCTGCACCCCCACTCTCTCTAGAGGATAATTTCCTCAGTACTCTTCTTTTTGTTTTTCAAGATGACATTTAGCAAATTGACAAAAGTAAATTGTGTTTGAATGTGAATAATAGTGCCTTAATCCTAGAATTTGTAATTCTCAGGTAACATGTATCCAAGGTAATAGTGGTCTTTTGGAGTCAATGTCATAATTCATATAGGTGATTCTATTAATGGAAATTTCAAAAAAGAGACAAAAATATTTCCAAAAGCCTGAAAGAAGCTTTTCTTCAAAACAATCACACCTTTGTTTGGTGGAGCCCTTTCTGCTTGTTGGGAACAGTTGTGATTTTTAGCTACTTGATCGTAACTATACTTTTAAAAACATTTTTTTGTTTGCTATTTAAAAATATTAAAATTTTTTCTTTGAGTATATTTATATTTTAAATTATAGCTAACAGGTTTGGGGGCTATAAAATTTAGTGTAAAATCATAATAAAATATAATTATTATCAACCTTTCAGGCACAAAATTACTCTTGCCATCAGTATTTTTTTCTTTTCTTCCTTTTTTTTTTTAAACTCCATACTATTTACTGCAGACCACAACTTCCCCATTATTAAAGTAAGCAGTGCATACAGGAAATCAAATAGAGCATATTTGGAATTAAGAACAAATTAACTGCTACCTAGAGTACTCATCTAACTAGATGTTTTATTATTTATTTATTTTTTTGATTTGTAGCTAATGGGAACCAATTTATTTATAAATTTAGATTTAAGATTGGTCCTCTGAGAGAATATTATTGTTGGAAGAGGGGCTAGAAAAAGGAATTATGTAATGTTTTCAAGTAAAATGAAACATATTTAATGGGTATTTTAGGTACATATTTTAGTTTTATAAGAAAATAGATATTTTTGAATCATAGCAGAAACAATAGTTACTTTAGATATAGGGAGGTACTTGTAATTGGAATGAATAAACCAGGGAAATAGATGAAAACTGTGGACAATTTTCAGAGGAACACTAATTATCATCTTTCTGGGATGGATAACTTCTTGATGATTTTATACAATGCGATGAGTTAGAGCTGAAAGAGATTATTTTTCCTATGGTTTTCAACCATTTCCCCCTCTACTCAGCACACTGGAGGGAACCAGCCCACTCCTCTAGGCAACAGCGGCATCTAAAGGGATGGAATCTTAGAATCTTGGTGACAGATTGGGAGTTTGTAAAGAAGCATGCTGTCTTAGGTTTCCAGAGATTCTATGACAAATGCCACACAAAGGCTTGACTTAAGCAACAAGCATTTATTATCTCATGAAGTTCAAAATAAAGATGTTGGAAGACCACGCTTTCTCTGTGTCTGTAGCATTCTGTCTGTGGAAACCTCCATCACATTGTCATCTTTCTTTCCTTTCATTTGCTCCTCTGCTTCCTGCTGTCTTCCAGCTTCCTCCTGTGGCTTTCTCTCTTACTTCCCGTCTACATTTTCCAGCTTCTCCATTGACTCTGGTTGCAGGTGCAAAGGCAGAGAGGTATCCAGGGTGTAGCAACTTCAGTATAACCTGGTCCAATAGGCAGCAGTGCAAGTGATGTCCAGACATTCTTAACAAATCAGGGAAAGATCCACAATCTCCTCATGATTGATGTAGGAGGCCAGCAGTAGCCAAATACCCATGGGATATTCTACGCCTCCAGCCCTGACCTAGTCTTCTTTGTGCCACTTGATTTTCTGTTTTCCAGAGATGGTTCTTTCATGGATACTTTTGTACTGGCCATCTGTCGTATCACTTCTGTAGATGTGTCAATGACTGCAGGAAGCTGGGTGGCTTCCAAGACACAAGGAGTTTTAACTCCTGCTGGAAAGCATTGTTGATAGCTTTCCTGACCCATCCAGGCTTCATGATAGACAGATCCAAATTGGAATAATCTATCATGATGGACAGGTCCAAATTGGAATAATCTGTCATGGTCACTTGACCAGAGTAGACATCATGGGCCCAGCACTTGAGTTGCTTCCCTCTCTTAGGCATGGCAGTCGTGTTGGAGCAAAGCCAGCAGGGTGTTTGGGATTCCATGCCATGTTTCAGTCTGGAGAGCAGTGGCCTCAGGTATTGTCAGAGACAGCCATAGAGAGAAGCCAGGTATTGTCAGAGACAGCCATAGAGAGAAGCCAGAATTCAGCAGAAACCAGAACAGACACAAGGAGAGAGAGACAGATTGCCATGTGATGAAGGATTGCCATCATCAGAATGCTACCAATCCCAGGGGAAAGCGTGGCCCTAATCTTGGTCTTGACCTTGGACTTCTGGCCTTTAAAGCTGGAAGGCAAAAAATGCTGGTTGTTTAAACCAACCCATTGTATGGTATTTGTCATAGAAAGTCTGACAAACTAAGAAATGAGTAGTTTGAAAAAGTCCCCAAATTCTAATATCCTTTTCCCTCCTAAACGATCTTGTAAAAATATGATCCCTTTCAAAATAAATGAGGCAATTGAAGGTTGGAAATTTGTGTGTAGCTGCCCAACATTGTTCAGCATATTAGGGAGGAGATAGAACTGCCCACACCATCTCTCATTTTCAACTGCAGTGCTCTATCTAATGCATATGTTTCACTGCACCTGCCCCAAACCTATCTTCTTTGTGCCAGTAATTCTTTATCACTACAGTTCACAAATGCACTTGGATTTTTTGTCTTTATTAAAACAACCTTGATTTCCCTTAACCATAAAGCAGAGGGTCTCTGGAAGAGATACTCAAATGTGGATTGCCTGAGTTATTCTTAGTTTGATGCTTCCTGGCAGCTCAGAGATATCAATCAGTTTTACTAGTGTATAGGCAGATCTTATCGTCTTTTATTACTTTAGGTTTTGGAACATATTCTTAGAATGTCTGATCAAGGATGAAAAATGTCAGAGCTCTTGCCCTACTAACTATTTCTGATTAACTCATCCAGCTGGTCTGGTTTACATTTCCATACTGTGGTTTCATTAGTTTCATAAGTTCAGACAGTACTGTAAGGAAGGATAGCTGAGAGGACAGCAGACAGTGAGAGTGTACATGCCTTCTCTGATACTGGAGACAAATGGGTGAAAACAAACTTTGTTATGCAGCTTCGATCTGCCAGTCCCTACTCAAGGCACTTGCTTCTTGGGTGAATCTTTAGAAGCTTCAATTCTGTAATAAAGTAGTCAGATCAAAATCACTCATTCCTCTTTTATTTACATACTATTTAAATTTTTTCACCTCCCTCCATATAATTTCTTTTTTTTCCTTTCATCAGAGCACATGTGTTTGGTTTCAGTTACTTGCCAAACTCAGGGTAAATGCACCATTTTTTTTTCTGGAAATGAAACATTTCTTCTTTAGAACTGTGCAAACTTAAAAGCTATGACTTTGGGGGTACTGCAAAGACAACAACAAGCTTTCTGCAGTACAGAAGAAATAATAAACTGTACTCATCATTGTTTTAGTTTTTGTGCATTCTACTTTTCAATTATTGAGAATATTTTTGTTAACTTAATGAATATATATAAATGGGACCAGGATATTTAAATAACCAGCATACATGAGTTCCTTCTCCTGTTAGGTAGAATATTTATTATAGAGTATTTATCATATGCCAGCTGCTGTTAGATGCTTTACATACTTTTTGTTAAAATCTCACTACAACTTTGCAAGAAAGGCTAATATTACATCTACAGATAGTTGTTCAATGTTGGATTGGTAGGTTTCAAAAGAAATTAGATAACAATATATGTTGTTTTAATGATAATGCTGTGTCACACACAAACAAAAAATGGCTTTTACTGTGTGTTGCTGACAGCGTTTTACATCTGCAAGTGTTCTAAACAGCCATATTTCAGTTTCTTTTGGTATGTTTATACAGCACAACAGACTTGCTTTCTTAAACAGTGGGCAATATCTTAGAGAGAGAGAAAGAAAGAAAGAGAGCAAGGGAGAGAGAAAGAGAATCAATGAGGTTGAGGGATTATATGGACATATTTGTAGAAAATTATTTGTAGGAAATTTGCTTGCAGTATTGTGAAGTCAAAATCAACAGAGGAGAGATACAAGAGAGCTTATACTGGGGAGATCATGTCTGTACGTGAGAAAGTGTGTGATAGAAGGAATTTTGTCATATGGATGAAGGGACGTGTGGGAGCATTGCCTACAACAGGAATTTCATCTTCACTTACAAGCAAAGGCTTCTTTCAAAGATTTTATTCTTCCATTTGAAGTTGGGGGAGTGATCCCACAGTATACTTTCCATAAAGTGTTATTGCACTTAATTCTGATTTGTTTCTTATTATACCATGTTTTGAGTTAGCTTGTGTTTGGAAAATATTTCAGGATTCTTCCTTTAAAAAGTGGGGTGGGGGATTGGAGTTTATGATGAGCCAGTCTATGTGAGTGTACCCAGCACAGTGCTCAGTATGTGGCATTTGCCCCATCAGTGCTGGTCCCCTTCAGGCACTGCAGAGATAAGGTCCTTTCTAACTAAGATTTCATGATTCTTTGATAAGGCGCATAGATTTTGAAAAAGAAAACAACTTTATGGAATCAAATAAAAAACAATTGTTAACCATATAATCCCAATAAATAATATATGTTTTATGTATTTCCTTATAGTCTTTATCCACATTTAAATGTTATAAAAACATGGTGAAATCATAATGATAAATTTCCATAATTTTTTCTAATAGTGCTAATCAAACTCTCAAAAATCTTTCACAAGGTGACTGCTATTAAAGGCCTTGTTCTATAAATTACATAAAATTAACAGTTTTTTTTAGGATATACATAATAGAAATAGATGTGTAAAAGTGCATGCGTATGTACACATATATATATATATATTTGCATATTCTGTATGCATACATATAATCCTGTGAAGACCTAGCTTGCTTTATTATTATTTTTTCATTGTGGTAACATGTATATAACATAAAATTTTCCATTTTAACCATTTTTAAGTATACATTTTGGTTGTATTAATTACATCACTCTATTGTGCTACTTATCACCACCATCCATTACCAAGACTTTTTTATGTCCTCAAACAGAATCTCTGTAACTATTAAGCAATATCTACCCATACCCCCATTTCCCATGGTACCTGGTAACTTCTAATTTACATTTTGTCTTTATGAATCATCTTATTCTAGATATTTCCATATAAATGAAATAATATATTTGTCCTTTTGTTTCTGGCTTATTTCACTCAGCATAATGATTTAAGGTTCATCCATGTTGTAGCATGTATCAGAATTTCATTGCTTATTATGGTTTATTTTTTAATTGGGTTATTTGTCTTTTTGTTGTTGAGTTCTAGTTGTTCTTTATATATTTTGGATATTAAATCCTTTTCAGAATATGCTTTTAAACTATTTTCTCCCATTCTTTAGGTTATCTGATTTCCCTTGTGATTTCTTCTTTGACCAGTGGTTGTTAATACTGTATTTGTGGATTTTCCAGTTTTCCTTCTGTTATTGATTTCTAGCTTCATTCCTTTGCTCATTCCTTTGAGACTTGTCTGGTGCCCTAACATGTGGTCTCTCCTGGAGAATGATCTGTGCAATTGAGAAGAATATGTATTCTGCTGTTGCTGGGGGATATGTGTGTGTATATATATATATATATCTGTTAGGCTTAGTTGGTTTATAATGTGGTTCAGGTCCTCTGTTCCTTATTGATTTTCTGTCTAAATGTTCTATACATTATTGGAAGTGGTGTATTGAAGTTTTCAACTATTATTGAAAAACTGTCTACTTCTTCCTTCAATTCTGTCAAATGTTTGCTTCATATATTTTGGGGCTTTATTATTAGGTGGATATATGTTTATAATTGTTATATCTTCTTGGTAGATTAACCTTTTGATGAATATATAATGTCTTTCCTTGTCTCTTGTAACAGCTTTTAGCTTAAAGCATATTTTGTGTGATATTAGTATAGCTACCCAGCTTTCTTTTGGTTACTGTCTTCATGAAATATTTTTTCCATCTCTTCAGTTTTAAACTGTTTGTGTCTTTGGATCCAAGATGAGTCTCTTTAAACATCATATGGTTGGGTCTTGCTTTTTAATACATTCTGTCAATTGTTGCCTTGTTTAATCTCTGCTTGGAGAGTTTAATCCATTTACATGCAATGTAATTACTGATAAGGTGGATCTTACTTCAGCTATTCACTTTTTGCCAGTATTAAACCTTTACTGTCCTTCATTTCCTCTATCACTGCTTTCTTTTGTGTTGAGTTGATCTGTTTTAGTGAAATAGTTTGATTCTCTTCTTTTGTTTTCTGTATGGTTTTTAGATATTTCCTTTGTGGTACCTTGGGGTCTACATTTAACACCCCCAATATGTATAACAATCTAGTTTGAATTGACACCAACTTAATTTCAATAGTAGGCACAATCTCTGCTCCTACACTCAACATTAGACAATGTTGTTCTTGTCAAAATTTACATCTTTATAATTTGTGTGCCTGGTAGTTTAGTTTTGTGATTATTTTTATGCACTTGCATTTCAGATCATGCAAGAAATAAAAAATAGAGTTAAAAACCAAGAATACAATACTTCTAGCATATATATTTACTCATGTAGTTATCTTTATCATGGATATTTCTTCACAATATATACCTATAATGTGGATATAAATATCTCAATTTACTATCTCATGTCCTTTACATTTTTCCCCAGATACTCACTTTAGCATTTATGTAGGACAGATATAGTATTAACAGACTCTCTTAGCTTTTGTTTATCTGGTAAAGTCTTGATTTCTCCATCATTTGTGAAAGACAGTTTCACTGGGTATAGAATTCTTTGTTGAAGGTTTTATTCTTAGGACATTTTATATATAATATCCCACTGCTTTCTTGCATCCATGGATTTTTTTCCCACTGAACACAAAGATCAAGACAACTGGTTTTTTTTTGAATGTAGTTTTATTGAGATACATTCACATCATATAATCCATCCAAAGCATATGATCAATGGCTCACAGCATCACCATATAGTTTTGCATTCATCATCACAGTCAATTTCAGTACATTTTCATCACTCCAAAAGAAAAAAAAAGAAAAAAGAAAAATGAAAAAGAACACACAAAACATCCCATATGCCATATCCCCTTATTATTTATTTTGTTTTGTTTTGTTTTTATTCTATTACTCACCTGCCCATACACTGGATAAAGGAGGTGTCAGTCACAAGGTTTTCACAATCACACAGTCATATGATAAAAACTATATAGTTTTATTATCATCACCATGAATCAAGTCTACTGGATTACAGTTTAAGGTATTTCCTTCTAACTTCTAATACACTAGAATATAAAAAGGAATATCTATATAATGTATAAGAATAACCTCCAGAATGACACCTCAACTTTGTTTGAAATTTCTTAACTTTATTTTGTTTCATCTCTTTTCCCACTTTTGTTCAAGAAGGAATTCTCAATCCCATGTTGCCAGGGCTAGGCTTATCCTGGAAGTCATGTCCCACATTGCGAGGGATACTTACACCCCTGGGAGTCATGTCCCACATCAGGGGTGGGTAGTGAGTTTATTTGCAGAGTTGGCTGAGAGAGAGGTCACATATGAGCAACAAAAGAGGTACACTGAGGGTGACTCTTAGGCATAATTATAAATATTCTTAATTTCTCTTTTGTAGGGGTAAGTTTTATAAGGGCCAGTCCCAAGACTGAGGGCTTGACTTATCAAATTGGGAGTCCCTAATGTTTGTGAGAACATCAGGAATTCCCCAGGTTGAGAAGTTTATTTTTTCCACATTTTCCCCCAGTCCATCAAGGGGACTGTTCTGGTTTGCTAAAGCTGCCATTATGCAAAACACCAGAATGGATTTGCTTTTAGAAAAGAAGGTTTATTTGGTTATGAAGTTACAGTCTGAAGGCCATGAAAATGTCCAAGTGAAGGCATCAACACAAGTATATCTTCACTGAAGGAAGGCCAATGGCATCCAGAAAACCTCTGTTAGATGGGAAGGCACATGACTGGTGTCTGCTGATCCTGGGTTTTGTTCCAGCTCCTCTCTCAGCTCCTGTGTGTTCTTCAAAGTCTCTCTCTTGGCTGCAGCACCTCTTTCTGTCTGTGAAAACTTTTATAGAACTCCAGTGATTTAATTAAGACCCATCCTGAATGGGTGGGGTAACATCTTCATGGAAATTATCCAATCAAAGGTCTCACCCACAGTTGATTGAGTCACATCTCCCTGGAAACACTCAATCAAAGGATTCCAACCTAATCAACACTAATATGTCTGCCCTCACAAGACTGCATCAAAGAAAATGGTGTTTTGGGGGACATAATACATTCAAACCAGCACAGGGACTTTGCAAATACTTTTTTATTTTCTGCCCCAAACATGTATCATATTACAATAATGTATCATACTTTTACATTAACCTGTACAGAATAAAAATAACAAGATTTCTTTCCCTATTCTAGCTTCTATGTAATTATATTGTTCAAATAAATTGACCATACAGGTTAAATTAGATAGGGCACTACAGAAAAATATAAATTTTGCATTATAAAAACATCTCTTAAATAACAGTTAAAACTCAGTAATAGATGTGACTGCTGTAAGGACTTACAATCTAGGAACCTTTACAATAAGCCTCAATGAATGATTGTACTCCTTCATCATTAATTGCCCAATTTTTTCCCATTCTATTCCCTGAATCCCTATGCTCTCAAATTCAATAATCAGCATTTGCTCATTATAGTTAGTTTACATTAGTGAGGTCTTACAACAGTTGTCTTTTCATTTCTGGCTTATTTCACTCAACATAATGTCCTCAAGGTTCATTCACCTAGTTGCATGCTTCACAACCTCATTCCTTCTTTGCAATTACTGAATATTCTCTTGTATGTATACAACACAGTTTGCCCTTCTGTTCACCAATTGATGTACCCTTAGGCCACCTCCATCTATTGCAAATCGTGAGTAATGCCACCATAAACACTAGTGTGCAAATGCCTATTCAAGTCCCTGTTTTCAGTTCTTCCAAGTATATACCAAATAACAGGGTTGCAAGATCATATGTCAACCCTATACTTAGCCTCCTGTGGAACCACCACACTGCCCTCCAGAAGGGCTGCTTCATTCTACTTCCCTACCAATAATGAATAGGTATATCTCTCTCCCCACATCTTCTCCAGCACTTGTACCTTTCTGCTTACTTTTTTTTTTTTAATCATCATTTTATTGAGATATATTCACATACCACGCAGTCATACAAAACAAATTGTACTTTCGATTGTTTACAGTACCATTACATAGTTGTACATTCATCACCTAAATCAATCCCTGACACCTTCATTAGCACACACACAAAAATAACAAGAATAATAATTAGAGTGAAAAAGAGCAATTGAAGTAAAAAAGAACACTGGGTACCTTTGTCTGTTTGTTTGCTTCCCCTACTTTTCTACACATCCATCCATAAACTAGACAAAGTGGAGTTTGGTCCTTATGGCTTTCCCAATCCCATTGTCACCCCTCATAAGCTACATTTTTATACAATTGTCTTCGAGATTCATGGGTTCTGGGTTGTAGTTTGATAGTTCCAGGTATCCACCACCAGCTACCCCAATTCTTTAGAACCTAAAAAGGGTTGTCTAAAGTGTGCGTAAGAGTGCCCACCAGAGTGATCTCCCGGCTCGTTTTGGAATCTCTCTGCCACTGAAGCTTATTTCATTTCCTTTCACATCCCCCTTTTGGTCAAGAAGATGTTCTCCGTCCCACGATGCCGGGTCTACATTCCTCCCCAGGAGTCATATTCCACGTTGCCAGGGAGATTCACTCCCCTGGGTGTCTGATCCCACGTAGGGGGGAGGGCAGTGATTTCACCTTTCAAGTTGGCTTAGCCAGAGAGAGAGGGCCACATCTGAGCAACAAAGAGGCATTCAGGAGGAGACTCTTAGGCACAAATACAGGGAGGCCTAGCCTCTCCTTTGCAGCAACCGTCTTCCCAAGGGTAAAACTTATGGTAGAGGGCTCAACCCATCAAACCACCAGTCCCCTATGTCTGTGGTCATGTTTCTGCTTACTTTTAAAACAGTTTTATTCACACACCATACAATCTATCCTAAGGGAATAATCAATAGCTCCCAATATAATCACATAGTTATGCATTCACCACCACAATCTACATGAGAACATTCCCATTTCTTCCACAAAGAAAGAAGAGGAAAAAATAAAAATTAAAGAATAAAAAAATAGAAAGGAGGAACAACAATAAGAAAAATCCCTTACCACCCTCCCATGCCTCCCTCTTATTGACATTTAGCTTTGGTGTATTTCCTTTGTTACAATTAATGAAACAGTATTGCACTGTGACTGTTCACTATAGACCCTAATTTGCATTGATTGTATTTTTTCCATATGCCATCCCAATTTCAACACCTTGCAATGGTGACATTCACTTGTTCTCCCTCATGTAAAAATTTACTTGTATGCATTTAATCACCATCATTGTCCAGTCTAGGTTTTGCTAAGTTATACAGTCCCAGTTTTTATCATCTATTTTTCATTCTGGGGTCATACATGCACCTAGTCTTCCTCTTTCAACTATACTCACACTTAGCTTTGTTCATTATAGTTACGATATTGTGCTGCCACCAGATAGTATTGTGCTATCCCTTTCTAGATCTTTACAAACAATCCTGTTGAACATTCTTTCCTCCTTAAGCATCAAATTTCCAATCTGTCTCCTCTATCTCCAGGATACCTGTGTTCTTAACTTTAACTCTCAGAGTTTTCTCTTTATAGTTATTTCATATTAGTGAGACCATACAGTATTTGTTCCTTTGTTTCTGGCTAATTTTGCTCAACATAATGTCCTCAAGGTTCATCCACATTGTTGCATGCATTATGTCTTTATTTCATCTTACAGCTGTGTAGTAGTCCAACATATGTATATACCACAGATTGTTTATCCACTTGTCCATTGATGGACATTTGGGCTGATTCCATCTCTTGGCAATTGTAATAATGCTGCTATAGGCATCAGTATACAAATGTCCATTCGTATTCCTGCTTTTAGTTCCCCCGAGTATATACTTAGTAATGGGATTGCTGAATCATATGACAATTTTATCCTTAGCTTCCTAAGGAACCGCCAAACTGCTTTTTAAAGCAGTTGCACCATTCTATATTCCCAACAGTACTTGTTTCTCCACATCCTCCAAAGCCCTTGTAGTTTTTTTTTTTTTTATTAATGATGGCCATTCTAGTAGGTGTGAGATGGTGTCTCATTGTGGTTTTGATTTGTATTTCCCTAATAGCTAGTGCAATACAGCATCTTTTTATATGTTTTTGAGCCACTTGTACTTTCTCCTTGTAAAAGTGTCTGTCCATGTCTTTTGCCCATTTTTAAATTGTTTTTTTTTTGTTGTTGTTGAGTTGTAGGATTTCTTTATATATTCTGGATATTAAACCCTTATCTGATATGTGGTTTCCAAATATTGTCTGCCATTGTGTAGGCTGCACTTTTGCATTCCTGACAAAGTCCTTTCATGTGCGAAAGTATTCAATTTTGAGGAGATCCTATTTATCTGTTTCTTCTTTCATTGCTTGCACTTTGGGTTTCAGATTGAGGACATCACCTCCTATCACCAGTGCTTTAAGATATTTCCCTACATTTTCTTCTAAAAGTTTTATGGTCTTAGCTCTAATGTTTAGATCTTTGATCCATTTTGAGTTGATTTTTGTATAAGGTGTGAGATAGGGGTCCTCTTTCACTCCTTTGAATATTGATATCCAGTTCTCCAAGCACCATTTGTTGAAGAGATGGCTCTGTTCCAGTTGACTTGACTTGACTGCCTTATCAAAGATCAATTGTCCATAGATGAGAGGGCCTATTTCTGAACACTCAACTCAATTCCATTGGTTGGTATACCTATCTTTATGTCAGTACCATGCAATTTTTTAAAAATGCAATTTTATTGAGATATAGTCACATACCATACGATCATCCAAAGTGTACAGTAGTTCACAGTTTCATCACATAGTTGTGCATTCCTCACCACAATTTTTTGAACATTTTCATTACTCCAAGAAATAAAAATGAAAATAAGAATAAAAATAACAGTAAAAGTATGAAAGAACACCCAAAACATCTGCTACTACTTCGCCCCCACCATTAGTCATTTACTTTTTGTCCTCTTTTCTACTCATCTGTCCATACACTTGACAAAGGGAGTGTGAGCCACAATGTCTTCACAATCACACAGTCACACTGTATAAGCTGTATAGTTATACAGTCATCTTCAAGAATCAAGTGTATTGGATTCCAGTTCAACTGTTTCAGGTATTTTCTTCTAGCTATTCCAATACACTAATAACTAAAGAGGGATATCTATAAAATGCAAAAGAATAGTTTCCAGAATGACCCCTCAACTCCATTTGAAGTCTCTCAGCCACTGAAACTTTATTTTTTTTCATTTCTCTTCTCCCTTTTGGTCAAGAAGACTTTCTCAATCCCACAATCACATAATGCCAGGTCCAGGCTTGTTCCCAGGATTTATGTCCCACATTGCCAGGGAGATTTACACCCCTGGGAGTCATGTCCCACATATGGGGAGGGCAGTGAGTTCACCTGCAGTGTTGACTTAGAGAGACCACACCTGAGCAACAAAAGAGGTTCTCTGGGTGTGACTCTTAGGCACAATTTTAAGTAGGCTTAGTTTCTCCTTTGTAGTAACAAGTTTTGTAAGGGCAAGCCCCAAGGTCAAGGGTGTGGCTATCTACAATTGTAGTCCCCAGTGCTTGAGAGAATATCAGGAATTCCCCAGGTGAGGAAGTTTGTTAATTCCAATTTTCCCCCAGTCCCTCAAGGGGGCTTTGCAAATACATTTTTATTCTCTGCCCAAATTACTCTAGGATGTATTGGGGTTTCACGCTAACCTTTATAACCCAACAAGCTCTTACGCCTTATTCAAGTTTCCATGTAATTATGGTGTTTGAATAAACTGACCATACAAGTTAAATTATATAGTGTGCTACAGAAAATATAATTCTCCACTAAATAAACATTTCTTCCTTTGGTCTCACATAGAAATTGAAGTTTTAGAACACAGTGAATATCATCTTTTTCCCTTTAGTCTGGTTTAGCTCAGTCCTAACCAAGTTCATTTTGTTCATATCTCTAATTAAAGCCTGGTCTCTTTTTCAACTTCTTTAACAGTTGCTGTATGGGTTAGTACTGACAGTCATAGCTGCTGAACTCTGACTCTGAGACTCAGGTGTCCCACAGATACCCAAAGTTTCAGGGACTGACCAGGATATACACTACTCATCATCTCAGAATTTGGAAATAACTATTACAACTCATGAATAGATGTGTCTGCTGTAAGAGCTTACAATCTAGGAACCTTTACCATAAGCCTGATAACTTATGCCTTCAGTTTCAATTCTCAGAGTTTGCGCATTATAGTTAGTCCATATTAGTGAAACATTATATATTTATCTTTTCAATTCTGATTTCACTCAACATACTGTTGTCAAGTTCCATTACCTAGTTGTATACCTCACAACTTCATTTCTTCTTGCCACTGCTCAGTATTCCATTTAATGTATACACCACAGTTCACCATTCTGTTTGCCAGTCGATGTATTCTTAGGTCATCTCCATGCATTATGAATCACGAATACTGCCACCATAAACACCACTGTGCAATGGCTATTCATGTCCCTGCTCTCAGTTCATCCAAGTATATACCAATAATAGGGTTGCAAGACCATATGGCAACCATAGTTAGCTTCCTGTGGAATCATCACACTGCCCTCCAGATGTGCTGTACCATTCTACTTCCCTACCAACAGTGGATAGTACATCCCTCTTTCCACATTTTCTCTAGAATTTGTATCTCTCTGATATTTTTAAACAGTTTTATTCACACACTGTACAATCCATTGTAAGTAAACAATCAATGATTCCCAGTATAGTCCCATAGTTATGCATTCATCTCCACAACCTATATGAGGACATTTCCATTTCTTCCACAAAGAAAGAGGAAAAGGAGAAAAAAATGAAGAATAAAAACATAAAATATCAAAGTAAAATACAATGGAAAGGTCAGACAACACCACCAAGTACCTTGCCATTTTGAGCACTGTAGCTTGGTAATATGCTTTAAAGTCAGGTAGTGTGAGTCTTCCAACTTCATTTTTCTTTCTCTAGATATTTTTAGCTATTTATGGCAGCCTGCCTTTTGAAATAAATGGGATTATTGGTTTTTCTAGGTTTGCAAAGTAAGTTGGGATTTTAAGTGGTATTGCATTGAATCTATAAATCAATTTGGGTAGAAATGACAACTTAACTATATTTACTCTTCCAATCCATGAACACAGTATGTCCTTCCATTCATTTAGGTTTTCCTTGATTTCTTTTAGCTTTTTTTGTGTGTGTGTGGTTTCCTGTGTATAGGGCTTTCCTGTCCTTGGTTAAATTTATTCCTAAATATACTTTTTGTTGCTATTGTAAATGGATTGTTTTCTTGATTTCCTCGTCTCATTGCTCCTTACTAGTGTATAGAAACACTAATGATTTTTGCATGTTGATCTTGTATCCTGACACTTTGCTGTACTAGTTTATTAGTTGTAGTACCTTTGCTGTAGATTTCTTTTGGATTTTCATGTTGTCTGCAAATAGTGAAAGTTTTACTTCTTCCTTTCCAATTTGGATGCCTTTTATTTCTTTTTCTTGCCTAATCACTCTAGCTATAATTTCCAGCACAATGTTGAATAACAGTGGTGACAGTGGCCATCCTTGTCTTGTTCCTGGTCCTGGAAGGAAAGCTTTCAGTCTTTTCTCCATTGAGTGAGATGTTAACTGTGGGGTTTTCATATATTCCCTTTTTCAAGTTGAGGAAGTTTCCTTCTATTCCTATTCTTTGAAGTGTTTTCATCCTTTCAAGAAAGGATATTGAATTTTGTCAAATGCCTTTTCTGCCTCAATCAAGATGATCATGTGGTTTTTCCCCTTTGATTTATTGATGTGAAGTTTTACATTAATTGATTTTCTTTTGTTGAACCATTCTTGCATAACTGAAATAAAACCCACTTGGTCCTAGTGTATAATTCTTTTAATGTGCTGCTGGATTCAATTTGCAAACATTTTGTTGAGAATTTTTTTTTTTTTTATCTATAATCATTAGAGAAATTGGTCTGTAATTTCCTTTTCTTGTAGTATCTTTCTCTGACTTTGGTATTAGGGTGATGTTGGCTTCATAGAATGAGTTAGGTAGCTTTCCTTCCTGTTCTTTTTTTTTTTTTTTTGAACAGTTTGAACATGATTGGTACTAATTCTTTCTTGAATTCTTGATAGAATTCACACATGAAGCCATCTGGTCTTGAACTTTTCTTTCCTGGAAGGTTTTTGATGACAAATTCAATATCTTTACTTGTGATTGGTTTGTTGAACTCCTCTATTTCATATTGTGTTAGTGTTTGCTGTTCATACTTTCTAGGAAGCTGTCCAACTTGTCTAAATTGTCTAGTTTGTTAGCATATAGTTACTCATAGTATTCTCTCATTATCTCCTTTATTTCTGTGGGGTCATCAGTTATGTCCCCCCCCCATTTCTCATTTTATGTACTTGCATCCTCTCTCTTTTTATGTCAGCCTAGCTAAGGGTTCATTGATTTGATTTTCTCAAGGAACCAACTTCTGGTTTTATTGCTTCTGTTGTTTACATGTTCTCAATATCATTTATTTTTGTTCTAATCTTTGTTTTTTCTTTCCTTCTGTTTGCTTGCTTTTCTTGCTGTTCCTTCTGTTTGCTTGCTGTTGCTTGGTGTTATCTTGCTGCTCTTTCTCTAGTTCCTCCAGCCCCCATGGTTTTTGGTGAGAAACTGGCACTTAATCTAATTGAGGATCCCTGTACATGATGAGTCACTTCTTTCTTGCTGCTTTTAAGATTCATTCTTTGTTTTTGGCCTTTGTAGACTGACTATAATGCATGTTGGTGTGATGCTCTTTGAGTTTATCCTATTTGGAGTTCATTGAGTTTCTTGGTATATATTCATGTCTTTCATCAAATTTGGAAAGTTTTTAGCCTTTATTTCTTTCATCATTCCTTCTGCCCCTTTCTTTTTCTTTTCTACTCTTGGGATTCCCATAGTGAATATATTTATTTGCTTCATGGTATCTCAGAGGCCCCTTAGGCTCTGTTCACATTTTTTCATTTTATTTTCTTTCTACTCCCAAGAATGAATATTTTCAATTTTCCTGTCTTTGGGTTTCTTAAAACTACTTTCTTCTGTCTGTACCAATCTGCTGTTGGACCCCTCAAGTGACATTTTATTTCAGTTATTGCACATTTCACTTCCACACTGTTTGGTTCTTTTAAACATTTCAATATCTTTATTGAATTTCTCCTTTTGTTCATGTATTGTTTTCTTAATTTTCTTTAGTTCTTTGTACCTGATTTCCTTTAGCTCATTGATCTGATTTAGGAGAATTGACTTAATGTTTTTGATTAGTAATTCCAATGTCTGGGCTTCCTCAAGGATAGTTTCTGTCAATTTTATTCCTTTGAATAGGCTATGTCTTCCTGTTTCTTTGTATCCCTTGTAATTTTTTTGTTGAAGTTTGAGCATTTGAATATTTTTATGTGTTAACTCTGGAAATCAGATTCTCCCCTCTTTAGCAAGGTTTCTTGATCTTCATTGTTGTTGTTGAAGACTGTAGTGTAAGATGGTTCTGTGTTGGTGCTCTCCTTCCACACTTATTTCAGTTTATACTAAGCCTATAGATCAGCCCAAGGTGAAGAATTAGGGTCTTCTCATGTCTTTCTGAGCATGTATCTTGTTTTTGGCATGCATGGTAGCTTTCAAAAATTCCCCAGTATGCATAAATGTTCCTGGGTATCCTAATTTACCCTTGAAAAAAGAAACTGTCTCCCCAGCCTCTCCAAGGCCCCAGGTGTTGTGCTTTATGTCTCAGCTGAAATCTCTCACTCTAGACAGTTGTTTGCTCAGTTCTATGCCACTTCTCTGTACTGCTTTCCCATTCTGAGTCAGTTCCAGGTTAGGCAAAACAGATAAATGACTGATTCCTTTCAGGAAACCAGTTGTAATAAACTTACAATCACAGTAAATTTGCACAGTACCAGATTCCAGGCACTTGCACTAGGAATGTGGACTGATGCACTGGGAATGTGGGCCACCCTCAACCCCACCAATGTGTCTGTTCTGGAAGAGTGGTGGGGCCAGGACAAGTAAAACTGCTGTGCCGCTTTCTCACTGATTTTAGGTCACCATTTTCTCGATTCATCATTCACTTGGTTGCTGTTAACTCTTGGCTGTTTTCCAGAGTTCTGGGAAAGTTGGTTCTGACAGTTTCTACTTGTGTTTTCATGTTTCCATTGTGGGGGAGGTAGCCTACATTTGGAATTTAACTGCACCATCTTTCTGAGTTCTGATATGCAATTTTAAAGCTTTGAAGGATGGTTTTAGACCTTTCTTTTCATCTATTAAGTGTGTATGTTTAGAAACACTATTCAAATTCTATTCTTTTAGTAGAGATTGATTTGTTCATTAAAAAATATTCACTGAGTGCCTTCAATGTTCCAGACACTGTCCTCAGTCTGATGGACACAGCAGTTGATAAAACAAGTTCTTTGATCTTATAGAACATATAGTCTGATTAGTATTATAGTCTTATAGTCTAATTGGGGAACATATATGTATATGTGGGTACATTGTGTTTCTGTGTGTGTCTGAGTATGTGAGTGTGTGTGTGTCAATAAAAGAATAAAACAGAGTAATGGATCAGAGATTTTCACAGGAGACCTAGTTTGGCTAGTCAGGGAATGTCTTTCTCATGAAGTGACACTGAAGTAGATATAGAGATTCAGTGAAAAAGTGAGCCAGGGCAATATCTGGGGGAAGAGCATTTCAGATAAAGGAAAGAGCTTGCTTTGTGTGTTTACAGACTCACAAAGAAGCTTTGTGGCTGAAGGACTATGAACAAAGAGCAGATAGAGTCTGAGAAGTTGTAGCCTTAACAAGGACTTTGGATTTTATTCTCTATGAAAGGGGTATATATTGTAGGGTTTTGAATCAAGGAATGTTTAAGAAATATTTTATGTTTAAGAAATAATATGTTTAAGAAAAATAATATATGTGCTGTGTAAAGAATAGACTCTGGGGGGACTAACAGAGAAGCAGGTGGAGGAATTGGAAGGATATTGAAATAATACAGGCTAGAAATAAGGATGCTGGGACATGTGGTATGTGTGGAGGGGTCCGAAGTGGTCAGATTCTCAATATATTTCAAAGGCAGAACCAACGGGATTTGCCAATATTTTGAATATGTGTCTGAGAGGAAGAAAAGTTAAGTGACTCCATGACTTTAAAAAAAATTTTTTTTTTATTTTTTAATTTTATTTTGAAATAAATTCAAAGTTATAGGAACAGTTGCAAAAACAATACAAACCCCATACACAGAACTCCAGCATACCCTGACACCCCTCCCCTGATATCACAATCCACCAACTTTAACATGCTGTATCACCGCTATTTCTTTCCCTCCCCCCTTCCTCCCTCCCTATCTATCATCCATCATCTATTGCTCTGTCTTCTGAACATATGAGAGCTAACTGCACACATCCTTGAACAAACACTATAATTCACATATGCAATTCCCATGAAAAATATTCTTTTATGCAATCCCATTAAACACAGCTAAGAAGTACAAGAGATTCAACAATGATACAAAGCTTACATTCTATATTTCCTTTTTTTTTTCCTTATATCTCAACTGTGTCCCTTTGAGCCTCCTGTCCTCCATCCTCAGATCCCATCCACGGTCATCCTTGGCATTCAATTGTCATCTATTTAGACTGTCTTTTTTTTCCTCAATTGTGGAAACATATATACAGCCTAAATCTTCCCATTGCACCCCCTCCCTAGCATTCCATTAGTAGGATTAATCACATTTAGAATGTTGTAATGCTATCTCTTACCCACCATCCATTACTGGACATTTTCCTTCACCTCAAACAGCAACCTTACACTCATTTCTTAACTCCCCATTGCCCCTTCCTCCATTTCTCTTAACCTGTGGAGAGCCGTCTCCCGGGATGGGCATAGCGCATGCGCTGTAAACCTGCTCCAAAGTCCCCCCGCCCATCGAGTGGTGCCAAGATGGTGCCCACATCCTGCTTCCGGCTTCTGATGTATGTAACCACCCGCTGTATTCACCAATCATGCTTGTGTGCGTGGCGTTAGCCCATTGGATACACGCAAGGTTTATAAGAAAGTTCCCGGGCAAAGCTCGGGGAGACAGCCCACAAGGAGCCGCGCCTGACGGCCGCATCGAGGTTGTTCTCCCCCGAGGTGTCTCGCCCCGGGTAGAACCTGTAAAGATGATGATTGCCTAGTCCCATTAAAAGTTTATCTGCTTTACCACCGCGAGTCCTGAGTGATCACAAGTGCTCCGGGTAAGACGTTGTCCGCACCCTCTCTCCCCTTATCTCTCTGGTCCCCATCGCCGGCCGACCGAGGACTCGAGGCGGGGCGGAGAGAGCGCCGGACAAGTGGTGGCCCGTACGGGGAACTCATTCGCGTTCCCCTCGACCCGACGGAGACGTGCTCCCGGGATCCGTGGTTTGACCTCCGCGACTGATCACCGCGAGAAGGTAAGCACCCCCTTTCCATACGAGGACTAGGGCCCGTGGGTGTTCAGGTAGCCCCGGGGACTCGGAAGAGCTCTCCGAGTGATTAAGAGATAGTGCCGACTGCAAGCATGGGGCAGTCTGAAAGTTCACCCCTATTAACCCCCTTAAAGACCCTTTTGAAACAGCGGGGTATCTCAATTAAGAGAAGTTCTCTCCAGCGATTTCTTGATGATGTGGCCACTTTTGCCCCCTGGTTTCCTTGTTCTGGCAGCCTTAATCTGCCCTCTTGGATGAAACTTGGTCGTGATATAGACCGAGCGCGCCAAACGGGTGTCTGTTTGGACCCGATTCTAGTCCTTATATGGGAGACTGTTAAGGGCCATATCGCTCCCTCCACGTCACAGTGGAAAGGCCCTGACCCGGTGCTCGGCTGGGCCGGAGGCTCTGTTTGTGTTTTTCCCCAGGAACCAGGACGTCAACCAGTGTGGGTTCCGGAAAGACTGGTGGGAACCGTGGCATCACCTGGGGAGGCCGGGGAGCAGCTGTCAGAAACGCCAACGAATATACGGCCTGGGCCATTGGACCAAGCCTCCGGCCTTCAGGGACTTGAGAACATTAGGAAATTGAAGCCTGTTAGTTTCGACCTTTCCACACTGGGCGAGACTGTAAAAAATCTGTGGGACCAAGTCACCTCTTGGTTCTCTTGGCCCAATTTAACTAATTGGATTCTCTTGATGGTGAGACTATTGGTGGGATTAGTCATTGTTAAATCTTTGCTAGAACGCCTGTTTCAAGCGCGGCAGTACCGTGTTACCACTATGATGGCTATGTCCTCCACCTTTGATACCCCCAACAGCGACCATTCTGATGGCCATACCCCATCCTGGCCGCCTCGGGCGGGGCACTCGGGAGCGAGGTTTGTAGCTAAGCGCGCAGCTGTGTCCCGGGTATAACGGGCGACGCCAGCAGTCATAATTTTTGTCTCAGGTAGATCCCTAAGGCAGAGTCATAGTTGTGGCCAGACTTGACTCTAGCCAATGCATAGGGACGCCTAGTGACGCCTCCGACTCTGGTTAATGCTATCCCTGCCCCCGCCTTTGTCCCCCAGTTGCAAGGCAAAGCACTGCAGGGAGAGTCATGTTGTTTCCAGCTCACGGACTCTCCTGTCTCCATATGAGGTGAGCATTCTGGTCGGTGCTAGAGGCTCCGCCGCTAAATGGCTGAGACCTAGTCCAGACTCCCCAAAGCACCGGAACAAATTGTGAGCCATCTGGGTTCACGGGAGCACACTCATCACTGGGGACACTGGGTCGATATAAATAATAAAGGGGGAGATGTGGAGAGCCGTCTCCCGGGACGGGCATAGCGCATGCGCTGTAAACCTGCTCCAAAGTCCCCCCGCCCATCGAGTGGTGCCAAGATGGTGCCCACATCCTGCTTCCGGCTTCTGATGTATGTAACCACCCGCTGTATTCACCAATCATGCTTGTGTGCGTGGCGTTAGCCCATTGGATACACGCAAGGTTTATAAGAAAGTTCCCGGGCAAAGCTCGGGGAGACAGCCCACAAGGAGCCGCGCCTGACGGCCGCATCGAGGTTGTTCTCCCCCGAGGTGTCTCGCCCCGGGTAGAACCTGTAAAGATGATGATTGCCTAGTCCCATTAAAAGTTTATCTGCTTTACCACCGCGAGTCCTGAGTGATCACAAGTGCTCCGGGTAAGACGTTGTCCGCACCCTCTCTCCCCTTATCTCTCTGGTCCCCATCGCCGGCCGACCGAGGACTCGAGGCGGGGCGGAGAGAGCGCCGGACATTAACCCATACTCTACTTTTCATCTCTATGGTTATATTCTCTGATAATTTCTTTGTGTTTACTGTGGGGCTTAAAATTAATCTCTTAAATCCATAACACTCTTGTTTTTCTTTGATACCAACTTAACTTCAATAGGACACATAAACTATGTTCCTATATTCCTCCATTCCCCCACCTTTATATAGTTCTTGTCAAAAATTACGTATTTTACATTGAGTTCAAAACCCTGATTTGTCATTAGAGTTTGTGTATTTTATATCACGTAGGAAGTAAATAGTAGAGTTACAATTCACAAATTATTGACTTCTATTTGTATTCCATTATGGTCGGAGAATGTGCTTTGAATTTATTCAATTTTTTTAAATTTCTTGAGGCTTGTTTTTTGTCCCAGCATATGGTCCATTCTGGAGAAAGATCCATGATCACTAGAGAAAAATGAGTGTCCTGGTGATTTGGGATGTAAGGTTCTATATATATCTGTTAAAATTCTCTATATCTCTTTCTCCTTTCTTTGTTTCTCTGTCAGTATGGCTCCTTTTATTATCTGAAGTAGGGCAGGTCTTTTATTGGCAGAATCTCTCAGCATTTGTTTGTCTGTGAAAAATTTAAGCTCTCCCTCAAATTTGAAGGAGAGTTTTTCTGGATAAAGTATTCTTGGTTGGAAATTTTTCTCTCTCAGAATTTTAAATATATCATGCCACTGCCTTCTGGCCTCCATGGTGGCCGCTGAGTAGTCACAACTTAGTCTCATGTTGTTTCCTGTGTATGTGGTGAATTGCTTTTCTCTTGCTGCTTTCAGAACTTGCTCCTTCTCTTCAGTATTTGACAGTCTGATCAGAATATGTCTCGGAATGGGTTTATTTGGATTTATTCTATTTGGAGTTCGCTGGGCATTTATGTTTTGTGTATTTACATTGTGTAGAAGGTTTGGGAAGTTTTCCCCAACAATTTCTTTGAATACTCTTTCTAGACCTTTACCCTTCTCTTCCCCCCTGGGACACCAATGAGTCTTAAATTTGGATGTTTTATTTTATCTATTGTATCCCTGAGATCCATTTCCATTTTTTTGATTTTTTCTCCATTCTTTCTTTTGTTCTTTCATTTTCTGTTCTGTGAACTTCTGGGACACTGAGTCTTTGTTCAACTTCCTCTAATCTTGTATTATGAGTATCCAGAGTCTTTTTAATTTGGCCAACAGTTTCTTTTATTTCCATAAGATCTTCTATTTTTTTATTTACTCTTGCAATGTCTTCTTTATGCTCTTCTAGGGTCTTCTTTATGTCCCTTATATCCTGTGCCATGTTCTTCTTCATGTCCTTTATTTACTTTGCCATGTTTTCGTTCCTTGATTGTAGTTCTTTGATTAACTGTGCCAAGTACTGTGTCTGTTCTGATACTTTGATTTGGGTGTTTGGGATTGGGTTCTCCATATTGTCTTGTTTTATCATATGCTTTAAGATTTTCTGTTGTTTTTGGCCTCTTGGCATTTGCTTTGCTTGATAGGATTCTTTCAAGTTGTAAAAAAACTACCAATCTAATTTTTCAGAAATACAAGTTGGTGGTGTACACTTTCTCTAACCAGCAGATGGTATCTGCAAGTCACCTATACCCCCCAAGTCAGTTCTCCTCAACTTTGTCCTTGTGGTGTGTGGAGAAATTATTCTTGTGGGGTTCAGTTGGTGAATTCAGTTTGGGTGTGTTGCTGGAGCCATCTGCCTTGAATGTGGGGTGTGTGTCCTTGTGGCTACGGAGGCAGGCCAGCTTTAATATTCAAAGCCCCCAGGTGTTCCCAGAGATTCAAGGCTGCTGCAAGAGTCTAAGCCTTCATTTCAGTTCTGCCCCAGACCCTCTCTGTCGCTGACCCACAAACCACTGGCATTGACGTAGCATCCCTGGGTTTTCCAAGTGGGGACCCCCTTCTCAGCTGTGATCTTCCAGGACCTCTGCTGAGGGAATGCTGTGCTATGTCACAAGTGCGCACCGTCCCTCATGGGAAGCCCTGGGCCACTGGGTCATGCAGGGGCGGTCTCAGCCTGATGCAAAGATGGCTGAATGGGGCATCTCAACCCCCTACTCCCGCACAGTTCCTTCTTCCCAGCTCCAGGACAACTGGCGTGGCTCTGGGCTGTGGGCATGGCCGTGGGCAGGAGTGTCTTCAGCCCGCTACGAAGCCAGCTGCAAGCAGCGGGGTTTCTCTCTCCTTCCAGCTCTCCCCTCCGCTCTCCTGGCCCTGAGGGAATCTGCAGCAGGCTAGCCTCCATGCTCAGCCTGTTCCTGCCATGCCTCACTGCGCAGTTCCCACCGTCGCAACTGCAGCCACTCCTGGGTTTTTCCTCCTTTTTATTTTTAAAAGAACCAGTCCATCTCCAAACGCCAAGCCCCGGCTTCCCCACACAGCAGTGCGGCCGTGGGTCTTTAGCTGGCTTACTCTCTCATTTCAGAATGCAGACTCCTAGTTTCACCAAGTGTATGGCCCCTTGGTTCTAACAGAACTTGTCCAGCTGGTGGATCGCCGAAACTGGTATTCTGGGTCACCTTCTGGTTTTTTATTTAGTATTTTTCACAGAGGTGTTTTTTTGCCCTGTCTTACCTAGCTGCCATCTTAGGTTCTCGACTCCATGACTTTTGACCCGAAAAACTGGAAGAATAGAAGTTGCCTTTTTATTGAGAGTAGGAAGTAATATTAGGTAAGTAATGATTTCCATAGTCTTCCTTAGGATGTAAAAATTCTCACAGGATATGAGAATTCCTCCAAGTGACTGAATTGTTTCAGTACTTCTCTATGTTGCTTCTTGAGCATTTTTCAAAGTTGCTAGTGAAAGCTCAGGTTGGCAGCAGAGATAAAAATGATTGGTGGAGCTGTTAGGGTAATATTCACAGAGGCTAACAACTATCTTGCTTGACAGGCAGAAACAATGACTACTTAAGTGGCTTTAGAGCCTGGGAGTGGCCTTAAAAAAAAAAAAAACTATCTTAAGAAATGCCAGCCTTACCACAGTTGCTCTGGGTCCCTGGCTTTGCTATCTGCTTGCTATTATAAAAGAAAGAGGGGGTGCTTTCCTCCTTGGTTGGATTTTATATTAGTATTAAATGTTTAAATGCTAAAAGTTAAATTGATTTAATTTTTCCTGCTTAAATAGCAGGAAAGGATTTGTTATTTATTTGGTCCCTAAGAATAGAAAGGATAAATATGGAACCATATAAAAATACTGCTACTTTTCATATTGATGGAAATATAGTTGTTAGACAAAACGTATAACCAGATCTACCATTTATTCTAAGAAAACAAGCCACAAAATAAAAAATTTCCAAGTTCAGAAACCTGGCATATTTCCGAGAAAAATTTTAAACTTTTATTTTAAACCTGTTCTTGAAATACACTTTTTAATTTTTTTAAACACAGCAATCCCTCTGAGATTCTTTGCCTGTCCTGATGACACTGCTTATTCTGTCCCACAGCCCTGTCATCAGGTACCAGAACTTTCCTCTTTGTTTTGTGAACCGTTACTTCTCTACTGCCATGTCAAGTACTCTGTTTTTTGTTTGTTTGTTTGTTTGTTTGTTTTGTTTTTTTCTTTTGGAACCTTATACTGAGACCCCAAATCACTCTCCTTATTTACTTCATAACAGGTCTTTCTCAGTATTTTCATCCTATTCTCTAAGCCTTTCATATATGAATGACACGTTCTCCTTTCACACTGACTTCTTTCGTCGCCCTTGAGGACTGGCACAAACTCATGGATGATGACAGTGCCCAATTTTACCTAAGCCTTCAGATCCTGGAGAACAGAGATTTAGAGATCCTCAGGCCCTTTGTGTTACCAAAACTGACTTACTGCAAAGAATACCCTTCCCTGTATGACTCTTCTAAGACTTACCTATGTCAAGGACAGATACAGAACCCCCAAATTGCATTCTTTACCTCGTAAGTAATTAGTTGAACTGCTTGCCCTCACTGATCACTTGGAACAAAATGCTTGTTAATCAAACTTTGCTTCAGTTTCTCTCCTTCCCCCAGGCTGCTGAACGTCTATGCCACATTATAACTTCCCAGTTCCTTGCCATCTTATCATCACTCTTCTTCACTCTCTCAGTCATCTAATCATATCCTAGAAATTTTCATCTCCCAGCACTTACCCACCTCTAAAATATTTAACTCAAAGACCCAATTGCTGTCCACAACCTCTTCCCATGCCCACTTTCTTTCTCAGTTACTTCAATTCTATTTTTTTTTTTTTCTGCCCTCACTGGAATTTCTCGCATTTGAATCTTCTAGTTTTCCTCCTCAGCCTGCTCCTGTCTTCATTTGTGTTCTTATTCAGTATATGTGCCTGGGTTTACCAAACTGTACTCTCTTGTATCTTCAGTCTCATATCAAATTGTCCTTCCATTCCCATCTGCTGGGAAAAACCAGAGTGTTTCCATCAGGAATCCTGGTTGCAAGTAACAGAAACTACTCTGGCTAACTAGAGCAGAACGGAATTTATTGAAAGGATATTGGATAGTTCATAAGGTAGGTGGGAAGATAAGAGAACAAGGTTCAGAAAATGGGCAGGGACCAAGGGAGATTCTACAAAGAATGCACAAACAAATGCTAGAATGGACCAATTTTTTTGAAATGGGTAAAACTAGATTCTGGGTTGTTCTAGTTTGCTAATGCTGCAGAATGCAAAACACCAGAGATGGATAGGCTTTTATAAAATGGGGGTTTATTTCACTACACAGTTACAGTCTTAAGGCCACAAAGCGTCCAAGGTAACACCTCAGCAATCGGGTACCTTCACCGGAGGATGGCCAATGGCGTCCGGAAAACCTCTGCTAGCTAGGAAGGCAGCTGGCGTCTGCTCCAAGCTCTGGCCTCAAAACGGCTTTCTCCCAGGACGTTCCTCTCTAGCAAGCTTGCTTCTCTTCAAAACATCACTCCCAGCTGCACTCCATGAGTTCCCTGTCTCTGAGTCAGCTCATTTATATAGATCCACTGATCAAGGCCCACCCTGAATGGGCGGGGCCACGCCTCCATGGGAACATCTCATCAGAATCATCTCCCACAGCTGGGTGGGGCACACTCCAAGCAAATCCAACCAGCACCAAAAACTTCTGCCCCACGAAACTACAAAGATAATGGCATTTGGGGGACACAATACATTCAAACCGGCACATGGGTGTTGGCTTGAGTTGCTGGAAATGGCTTTATTATTTTGTTTTATTTGTGATTAAAACTTTGATTAAAGGAGGTTGTGATGCCCAAGCTTCACATGCATAATGTAGAGGAAGAATTCCAAAGGCTTAAGGAAATAGGGGTGTTAGAATGAGACTTAATGAACCCTCCCTGTCCTTGAAAAGCTCTGTGATGACTGTCTTCTGTAAACCAGTGATAATCAGATAAGATGCTGCCAGTCAGAAGTGTTCTTGATTTCAGTAGAGATGATGGGATTCCAGAGTGACAGCAACCAAGTGGCAGTGCGTAAGCAGCACGAGGCAAGTAGGCACATTGACCCTGAAGGGCAGTGGGGGTGAGGTAGTCATCTGAATAGTTTAACCCGCAAGAATCTTTGGAGGTGGATATTTTTACAAAAAGGGTATGTCTGAAAAATGTATTTAGCCTGTATCTGGGCCTGGGTAGGCTGGCTCGGGAGGCTTGAGAGAGGCGTGGAGTTGTGCAGTGAACCCCAATGCTCCACAAGCTCTTGGTCAACCACCCGGGGCTTTTCCAGGGTCTCATTGTCCAAGGAGCTGCTGATGGCGGGAAGCGGTGGCGGTAGAGGTGTAGTGGACAGGTTGTTCACCAACTCCAAGCCTGATTCCAAAAAGAACTCTACTCTTCAAACAGTTTGAATAGAGAAGAGTCCCTTACTGGGTCAAGTACAGATGCTTCTCCCACAGATGGCCCAGGCAAATGAAAAGCTGAGAAAACAAATGGCAACTGCACCACCTGATTGTTTTGATATTGAAAGTGTAGACGGGAGTCTTGGAAAAGTTATACAAACGGATGTGGCCTTATTTGAGATGTATCAGTCTGATTCAAAAGAAGACAGTTCAGAGGAGAGTTTACAAGACAATTCAGAGGACAGTTCTGAATCTGAGGATGAAGAGGACAGCATTCTTTGTGAAGTCAACATAGATAACATTAAACTTCCTAATTCAGAAGGTGGAAAAGGCAAGATAGAAGTTTCAGACAGTCCTGCAATTAAAAAAAAGAAATAGTGGAATAAATGGTCTGAAAAGAAACAGGTGGAAAAAAAGTGCATTTAACTCATTAATGAAAGAACCACAGGATGGTAAAACTGAATAAAAACAACAACAAACCAGAGCACTATAGAGTAGATAAAAATATTTACAGCCATGGGAAGAAAGAATAATAGAATAGATTAATAAATTGTATGCAAAAAATTTAATGTCCTACAGGGCATGTAATGTTTTCAGTGGGATAAAAACCATCACTGGAGGACAAGATTAATCTGCATTGATATAGAAGCAGAATCATCTGCATCGCTATTAGTTTTCTCTTCTTCAACACCTAACCTTACAGAGTTGCAAAATACTATAATCAAAGGTACATCCCCTAGGGGTTGTGTAATCCTTGTTAGATAAGCTTGTTAAACCATGCTTTACTGTAACTGAAAGGACGTGCAAAGATTCTTTTGCCTATTTCCAAGCGAACATAAATAATCTCCCAAGAGTTTTCTTTATCACACAAAAGAGGCTGGTCTCGTTGTGTTTGGGCCTGACTCGTTTATGTAGGTGCAGCAAAATGTCACAATTAACACATATTTAGCATCTTGAATAATGATCAATAAAATTTAGAGCCATAGAGTTTCAAATAATTACTGAGACCAGAAAATTTACTTGTATTGAGTTTTCATAAGAAATATAAACTATTACTTTCAATAGCCTCTATTATGTCAAAGGTTTCTTTTGTTTTGTTTTGTTTTGTTTTTTACTATCACTTGTATTTGCTCTTCAATCCAAAGTTTAGTAGTAAAACAAACTCAAGAAATTCACCTCCACCAAGTTTCATCTGACACAAACAGCCATTTAGAATAGGTATCAGGCCATTTCCCTGGGGGCTTTTAAAGCATTGATTCTTGTTTCTTATTGGTGGGTCTTTCATACCTGATTACATAAGATTTATTCTTAAATATAGCACTTCAAGTATGGCCTTGGTTTCACAATAAATGTGTCCAATTATATCCTGTAAAAAGGAGGACAGATTCTTTTTGGCCCTGTGCAAATAGCTACCTTGCCATTAATGTAAGAGATTCTGTAAAAGTATTCATTTCTGAATTTTGAAGAGTCAGTGAGAATATTTAAATAATGCTTTATTTCACTCTGCAGAAGCATAGTCTACTAAAATTTTGGAATTATATCAACAAAGAAAAAGGGCTTTCTCATAAACTTATCAGTAAATGGAACATGAGAAATTCTTCAAATAAGATTCCAAAGTAAATAACCACAATTAGATTTCCCTTGTCAGCTCATTCATTTCATGTAATTAGTTCTGATTCTGTCAGATCTGGGTCAGCAGTTCGCTTTCATGATTTTTTTTTTTTTTTGCTTCTGGACTAAAAGTAGTCCTGGTAGTCCCTAACTAGCCCTCTGGGACATCTGACAGTTATCTAAGTAATGTCACTGAAAACTAAGCCTGGACTCATGAGACTGTTTCTTCAAGTAGCAGTAGTTCAGAGTACCTGATTTGGTTCTTTCCAATAGGCACTGAGACTATCTTTCTTTGTTGAAGTTCTCATTTTTAGCTTATACATTATAGCAGAGAATTCAGGGAAGCATAAGTAGAAATGAGAAATAAATGTTGATGGAAAGACTGAATGTCTATGGTTAATTTAGTTTATTACCAGCAAGGTCAGAATGAGGGAGAACAAAACCCTCTATTAGGATATATAATATGTAACTCTTTAATAAGGACTAGATCAAGGTTTCTTCTGAGAGTAAGAACCATATTACAGAGTGAAGGCGTTTTCAAATCTTTAGGCCTTCTTGTAAATTTTTAATCTCTGAAACATATTTATATTTATAAATTTTACTAAATAAAATTAACTTGGGTACAACTTTAATTTGATAACTTTTCACTTGTAGCTTTTATACATGAAAGAACAAATATTTGTAGTTTTACAGTAGCTATCTGGGAAAACTTAAAGATAATTTTAAAGGTAAAAGACAGCCTGAAATGTTAGCTTTTTAAATTTAGTATCTGGTCTTGCGAAGGCAAAATCAGAAGAGAAAAAAAATTTGGTGACTGAATTAAGGAAGTAATATATGTACCTGATAATAGTAATTTTTTAGTTTTGCTACCTATTAATTGATGTGCTAATACAATATTTTAAAATGAACATAGCAGAGGGTAACGCAATTGAAAAGAATCTTAGCTCTTTTCATTGCTGTTCATTTGCTTTTTAAACAAGGACATAATAAAGTCAGCATAAATTGAAGAAAAGTTCTGGTAAGATACAGAAGAATAATTTTTACTACTTCATGTTAAGAGCCAAATAGAATGCTCCAAGACCAATTTGTCTCAAATCTCATTTTTTCTCTATCCTGCACATAGTATAGCTTCTGGCACTTATCATATACTTGGAACCTGCGTGAACTTAGAAGTTCAGAAACCATGTACCTAAGGTAACATCGCTTAGTCACCTGCCAGACATACCAGAGGACTGAGTCAGGGTTTATCTGCTAAGCAAGCAGTTTACTGACTGCCTAATAGTCCCTTAGATTCCTACAGCTTAGGGCACTGAAGTTCTGATTTCTTGAAGTAGTAAGTCTTTTCCAAAGGGTTCTGCAATCAGGGGGTATGAACTTGTGGGACCCCCTAGAAGAGAGCTGCACAAGAATGTAAATGTCACAAGATGACTGCAGTTGACAGACTAGTTTCTGGACATAACCAAAACATCCTTTGAGCACTTCCAAAATAAGAAACCTCCAGAAGAAGTTGAGGGAAACTTATTTTCTGTTTATATACAGGCCAATTCAATCCTAAAAAGGGTTGCAAACAAAGAGAAAACAACACACTGAGAATCACATTAGAAATTCTCTCATAAAAATGGTTTAATTTGTATAGTGTAAAAGATTATTAACAATTACTAAAAAATAAACATCCTTTTTATTCAACTTTTCAACTTTTATATATATATTTTTAAATATACTCTCACCAGAAGTTGCAAAAATAGGACAGAGATGGTCTGCGTACCCTTCAGCCAGCTTCTGCCAATAGTAGTATCTTACCCAGTGCATTATTCAAACCAGAATATTGATATTGGCATATTGCAATTAATTAGACTACAGACTGTTCTCCAATTTCACCAGGTTTAGGATGCAATAATTGTTTTTGTATGTCTGCATATAATCCTACAATATTTTACTACATGTGTATTGTGTACCCACCGTGATATTCAAGAAACAGAACTGTTGCATCACCACAAAGGCACTCCTTCATGGTGCCACTTAGCAGTCGTTCGCTCCTTCCCCCTTTTCTAAGCCCTGGCAACAACTGACCTGTTTTGTGATATATTGTGATGTTTCATACAATAGTGAACATAGTAGTGAACATAACCAACTTGTTACCTAAATAAAGAATGGATCAAAACAATTGCTATTTTTTACTATTACCTAAATGAAATCATACTATATGTAACCTTTGGAGTTTAGCTTTTTAAATTCAGCACAGTGATTTTGAGATCCATGCAAGTTGTTGCAGGTATCAATAGTTCATTGATTTTTATGCTTAGTAGTATTCCATTGTTTGACTACACCGCAGTTTCATTAACCATTCACTTGTAAATTATTTGGTTTGTTTCCCAGTTTAGGGCCATTACAAATAAAGCTATGGACATTCATATACAGGTTTTTTGTGTAAACATAAATTTTCATTTCTCTGGGATAAATAACCAGCAGTGTGATTGCTAGTTTGTATGGTAAGTGTATATTTAACTTTTTAAAGAAACTGCCAATGTGACTCTACCATTTCAATTCCCAGCAACAAGATATTAGAGATCCTGTTTTTCTGCATTCTTATCAATATTTGGTACTATTAGTATTTTTTATTTTAGCCCTTCTGAGAGATGGGTAGTGTATCTTATTGTAGTTTCAATTTGCATTTCTCTAATGGCTATCAATGTTGAAAACCTTTCAAGTGTTTACTTACTACTTATCTATTTTATTGGGTGCAGGGTCTGCTCAAGATTTTTGCCTATTTTCTTATTGCTTGTTTTATTACTACTGAAAGTGTATTTTTATATTCTGGACTCAGAATATGCGATTTGCAAATATTTTCACCCAGTCTGTGACTTGTATTTTATCCCCTTGACAGTCTTGGCAAAGTAAACATTTTTAAAATTTGGTCAGAGTCCAATTTATCCATTTTTTCTTTATGGATCATGCTGTTGGTGTAATGTCCAGAACTCTTTGCCTAACTTCTTTTTTGAAGTTATTGCAAAGTGTATTGTTTTTAATTTTGGTTTTCAGTAGGTGTTAGTACAATGAAATACAATTGACTTTTGTGAGTTGACCTTGTATCTGTGACCTTGATAAACCCACTTTGTAGTTCTAGGAGATTTTTGGAGATTTGCTGTAGTTTTCTAGGGAGAAAATCATGTCATTTCCTATAGGGACAGTTTTATTTCTTCCTTTCTAGTCTGTATACTTTTTATTTCCTTTCCTTCTCTTATGTACTGTCAAGGTCTTTCAGAACCATGTTAAATAAGAGCGGTTAGAATAGATATCCTTACCTTGTTTCCAGTGCATTCAGTGTTTCAGCATTGAGTATGATGATAATTAGAATTTTTTCATAGATTTATCAGGTTGAGGAAGTTCCCTTCTATCCAAATTTGTGGAGAGTTTTATCAGTAATGGATGCTGCATCTTGTCAAATGCTTTTTTGGCATCAGTTGATACAAACCATGTGATTTTTAGTCTCTTGTCTGTTAGTATGGTAGATTACATGGATGGATCTTCTAATGTTGAATTAGAAGCCTTGCATAAATAAACTCCACTTGATTCTGGTATACATCTATATAATTTAAGTACAGCTGGATTTGATTTGCTAATATTTCACTGAGGAGTTTTACATCTATGTTCATGAGGGATACCAGTGTGTAGTCTTTTTTGCATACTTGTCTGGGCAATGCTGGCCTCACAAAATGTATTGGTAATGCTCCTTAATCTTCTATTTTCTAGAAAAGGCTGTGTAATATTAATCCTTCTTTAAATATTTGGTAGAGTTCTCCAGTGAAACCATCTAGGACTGGAAATTTGTTTTTCAGAAGCTTTAAAATTACAGATTCATTTCTCTAATAGTCACAGGAATAGTAAGATTGTCTGTTTCATCTTGGGTGAGTTTAGTAGTTTGTGGTATTTGAGGAATTTGTTCATTTCATCCAAGTTTTCTGATTTATGTGTGTAGCATTGTTTGTCATATTTTCTTATCCTTATAATGTCTTCAGGGTCTGGATTGATATCCTGTCTTTCATTTCTGACATTGGTAATTTGTATCTTCTCTCTCTTTTTCTCTGCCAGTGGTAATTTGTGTCTTCTGTCTCTCTTTTTCTCTGCCAGCCATGCCAAAAGCTTACTAACTTTATTGATTGGTTTATTAATTTTGGGGGGATACAGTAGGAACATGTTGGAAGCAATATAGTTATTTTAGGTTATTTGTTTTTCTTATTCCTTTGTTTTGTTTTGTTTGAAATGTTTTTTTAAACCTTTTGATAACTTATATATATAACCTAAAACTGTAAGCAAGCAGGAAATTGTAAATCAAGCTTAAAATGTAACCTAAAGCAGCTTCTAAATGTAATCTTAAATGGGAAATAGGCAGGGGGTGGAACCTTTATAGTCTCTCAAAATAGCAAGGTATGAATGTAAAGTTTGCAGCTAAAACCTAAATAAGCTTTCATCTATGATCCCCAGACCTCTCAGGTATGAATAAAGCCTTTTCATCTATCTCCCTAGACACCCGGGGACACCTTTCACAGGTGTCACCTAGTTCCTAAAGGAAATAGGAAATAACTAAATTACTGAAATTCTCCAAACCTTTGTTATATGTTAACTAAAATGATTAAATCTCTTTATCCAGCTCCAATGGGTTTAGCCAATAAGCCCCAAACCTTCCAGATACAGATAAGCCTTTCCATCTATCACTCTTGTTGTGTATTAATTAAGTGATTAACTCTCTTTGTCTCCAATGGGTTTAAAAACCAATTTAAAAAAAACCACTTTGGAGAGGTAGATTTGGGAAAGCTTCCCCCTGTCCTCCCACTGGTGTAAATAAACCCTTTTTCCCTTCTTAGAAAAAAAAAAAAGAAAACTGTTGCTTTATATATTTTTGTCTGTTTTTTCAGTTGTTTCAATGGGAGGGTAAATCTGGTCCCTTTTACTCCTTCTTGTCACCTTTCTATTTTACCTGGACACTAGTAATGTTTTCTACATTCTCACTCCCTTCTAGTAAATTAGTTTTATTGCTACCAGAGTTGCAGTACATAGTTGATCTAGAAGCATCTATGCTAAAAAAACCTTTATCGTCTACCATTGCATTTAGCACAAAAACAGAAAATGTAATAAAACCTTAATATGGCTTAAAAGTCTTCCTTCCAAATTTGGTCTTGATGACTCCAACCCAATTTTTTTCCAGTTCTGCCTTTCATAGCCTCCACTCCTTCCTCACTGAACTTGGTAGTTCTTCGGAGGTACTAGAATGTCTCCCATCTTTAGCTGTTCACGCAGCCTTGCCTCGTTCTCCTTGCTGTCTCCTACTCATCCTTCACTACTCCACTTAAGGCCTACTTTCTCTAGGTTTAGGCCATAGCAGGCACAGAATAAATATTTCTTGAATACCTAACAACTGAATATGCAATTCATAAACATACTGTTATTTGGGACTGGTATGCAGAGGATGGAGTTGAAAATAGAGGGGACTGTCCTGGATGTCTGTGATATTTAGGTTTTAATACTAAAAAGAATTCTCAATAAAATTAGGTTATTTGTGCTTATACTCTCAACAAACTTTTATTTGTACTGAATAATTCATAAGTATGGCTGTTTTTAGCAAACTTAAGTTTGCAATAGAGTTTATCCACCTGCTTCCTTTTCTCATCACTTGTACTGAGTCATCTGGCCTTTCTCCAGGGCTCTCCTTTTAGTGCCAGATTTTACCCTATTCAAGGTTGGCATAATCATTCGATTTTATTCCAGGAAATGCCCTTTCACTCTTTCCCAGGCCAGCTGGCATCTTTTGTAAATCCTTTCCAATATTCATGGCTACCTCATGTTCCAGGTTCCTCTTGCCTTGGCTTTTTCTCACAATACACCAGCTATTCTGCTGAGGCCAAGGCTGTTTTTCTTGACTGGCGGTGGGCAGAATTCCTAGTCCTATTACAAATCACCAGGCAGAAATTATTTAACTAGTAAGAAAAGATGGCATTTAAAATTAAGAAAAAATCAAAGGGTAAAAATAAAGGGCAAAATCTTATTTCAACGCTTCAGATAAATGTCCCCCAAACAATATTCTCCTAAATACCTGTAATATTGCTTTAAATTAACACAAAACTGTACTTTGGGACATATTTCAAAGGACATTTTTTTAAGTTAAATGACTTTAAAGTGTGTGTATAATGTCACTTTCTGAAAAACAATTTAATTTTAATTTTTGAGAACTTCTTAACTATAGACTTGGTTTAATATTTGAATCATATATCCACTTGTCATAAAATATTTATTAAGCACTGTTATATGCAAAGCACTCTACTTGATGTGGGGACACATAAGGGTAAACTGTGATCATGCGGTCTCTGGCTTCATGGACCTACATGTGAATAGAACACTATAAGCCCAATTATATATATTGCAGTTTGTTTTTTCTATTGTTTCCTTGTACCTTGGGAGCACAGAATTAGATTAATATTTATCATTGTTTGATCACACACTCTCATCAGTAGCTTTTGCATACCTTATTCCTTTATTTATTAGTTTTGTTTGCAAGTAACAATATACCAAACACCAGTATGTACTAACCCAACACCCAACTTAGAAACTAGAACATCTAACAGTCTTGTCCTCCCCTTTTCTGGCCCCTATTGACCTCTGACAACCTTGTGGTCACTACCATCCTGGACGCATATGGACATTCTCTTGCTTTTAAATATATGACATAGTTACAGCTATGAATTAAAAAAAACAACAACATTGTTTTGTTTTAATTGTTTTAAACTTTCTAAAAAGTGAATTATTCAGTAGTTTCACCTTTGGGACTTGCTTTTTCCCCTCAATTTTAGATTGCTTATATTTATTTGCATCTTTGTGTGTAACATTTTTTCATTCACTACTTGACATTATCGTATCTTGTGAATATGTAATAATTTATTCATCCTGTCAGTAGGATTTTTGGTTGTTTTCAGATTTTTGCTGTTACAAACAATACTGACACAAAAATTTTGTATATATGCCCTTGTTTACCTTTGCAAGAGATTCTCTTTAGAATATAATTGAGTTAACTGTGACTTTCCTGAAAGTTATCAGGAAATATAGGAATGTTCTATACTGAGATTATATGAACTCATGCTTCAAGATAAGTTCTATTTGTTGTTATATTTTTGTGTGAGGAAATGTAATATTAATTAATTTTCTGAAATTTCATCTTTTCAGAAATCTCAAATTTTCTTTTCAAGGATTAAATTCAACTTGTAAATGTCCTTGTTTGCACTCACAGAGTGCTTTAAAAATGTAAGTTGCCAACATTTATTTATTGGGATATAAAATACAAATCCAGTTTTCACCTCTTCTTGAAAAGTAGAAAAATTTGGCAGCACTGAGTTTTTATTTCAATACAGAAACAATCAGCAAGCACCGTCTAGTGGCGACTCTTCTAAACTTCGTTGATGACTGAATCATGTCCTTCACAAAACTCATGTTCAGGTCCCAACCCATGGTCCTGTGGGTGTGAACCTATTTGTGATTAGGATTGTTGAAGATGCTTTTAGTTAAGTCCTTTCCAAACTGAATGAGGGGGGCCTTAATCCAATATGGCTGAAGTCCTTAAGCAAAGGAGGCTCTCTGGTCGTGGAGAGGTACCGCTGCTGCACCTTGGGGTTGGGGGTGCATGGCAGCCTGCACTCAGGCACCCAGCTGGGAGCAGGGGCCAGGGGAGAAGAGAGGCAGGCACTTAGCCATTCCCCCAAGGCCAGCCTTCCCCAGGCCCCCGTGCTCCCAGCATTCTCCACTGGCCGAGAACATGGGCTCCTGGTGGCTGTCACTGCAGCCAGGCTCCTGGAGCCTGGAGGAAGGGGTGGGGATGCCTGTGAACCCCTCCCCTCCAGCCACTGCCGACTGGACTCCTTTGAAGTTGGGATTAGTTAAGGCGTGCCCAAACTGAATGAGGATGGGCATGAACTTCAACATGGCTAAAGTCTTTATAAGATAGGAAATTGGACATGGAAAAAGTGAAGGCACAGGGAAAGAAGCTGGAAGCCAGCAGAACCCACAAGAGAAAGTACAAGATGCTACCATGTGCATTGCCATGTGACAGAAAAGCCAAGCATGCAAGGATTGCTGGCAGAATGCCAGCTTCAGGATGCCACAGTCTTCAGTGAGTAAGCATTGCCTTACTGCTGCCTAGATTTTGCACTCTAGCTTCAAAACCATAAGCCAATAAATTTCCATTGCTGATGCCAACCCTTTGTATGATGTTTGTTTTAGTAGATAGGAAATTAAAACACGGGGTATATCAGTTGAGAAGCTTAAGGCACAATTACCAGAATATCTGACTAAAAGTGGACTAAACAGAAGCTGTTTAATAAAAAAATCTCATTTAATTTCAGTGGTGAGTGGTTTAAATGGTTGAGAGCCTTTGTTTCTCTACAGTTCTCTTGAATTTTTCCTCGCAGTCACAAGATGACTGCTATAGCTCCAAGCACTATGTACTCAAATGACCATGTTCAAGGCAGGCAGAAAGAAAGCGGCTAAATCCTCTTTATCTGGGAGTTTACATTTTTTCCCGACTTCCCACCAAGGTCTCCTGACTCTGGCACATGCCGTGATCACTGAAAGGGAGGCTGGGAAAGTGAGTGGCTACGTTTTTTTATCTCAACGGCAGGAGGCAAGCTCTGCTAGCCAGGAAGAAGGGGCTTACACAGTTTTCCACTGTTTTGCATTTGTTAACTTTGCTCAAGATAATCATCTGTCAGATAGCTTTAAAAATTCCTCAAGGTTATACAACTTTGAGCAACATTTAGTTGATCAGGACGTATTGCTCTCTCTTATTTGTATCTATATGCTCCTACTAGAAAGTGTACATGTATTTGGCAATATGTATCATAACTTCTCTAATCAGATCTCAGTGAAAAGCAGAAAATTAGCAACTAGAATGGGGCAGAGGATTTAGAATTTCAGACATTTTAACTTAAGACTTTGAGCAACAGAGTTGCCAATAATTTTTAGATGTATACTGATTCAAACTTAAAAATCTAGTTTTTAGAAATTTCCTGGAAAATGTTATGTAGTGAAATATAATACAAGAAAGAATAATTTCAACTTATGTGGTGATATGTTTTGCTGTCTTATTTTTCCAAGGTGCATATGATGCTTTTCTTCCTCATTAAAAAACATGCTAAATAGCTACTCTGTTGTTTCTTAATAATGTGAGCAAAGCACTCATTTTTTGCACAGGAGAAGCATTTTTCGTCCTAAAAAAACTAAGGTGAGAGTCATAAGCAGATTTGACAAATAAAGAGAAACTAGAAAACATTGTCCAAATACTATTTTCTCGTAGAGTGGAACACAGAAATTTGAACAAACAGTTTGGAGTAAATGAATCTACTGATAAGTACTCACTATGTTGATGTTGTTCAACATCTCTTCTAATGGTCTCTCTTACCAACTTAATTTAAGGTTATCTTATAAC